>NW_008648994.1:77502-133291 GCF_000247585.1 Phytophthora nicotianae INRA-310 | reverse complement strand
GCAACACGAATGTCACGCCAGCTCCGACCAAGCCGAAGCCTACTCCTGCTGCCACAACGACGAAGGCGACTCCTGCGCCAACCAAGCCGAAGACTGTAGCTCCCTGTCACACCATACCCAAGCCGAAGGCGACTCCGGCATCTACGAAGTCGACTCCTACCCCGACCAATGTCAAGCCAAACGTGACTCCTGCTCCAACCAAACCGACGCCAACTGCAACGAAGCCAAACACGGCGACTTCAACGAGTTCTGATGTTCAGCAGAAGACTCGCAATTTACGTGATGGCCAAGCCAAACACCAGTGACTACAATCTCCTCACAATCACAGCAGCGCTGGCAAGCAAGCGTCGAAAAACACAGACAAGCAATAATAATCTCGGTTTTCAAGTTCGGTTACTGATAACTATCGGCACATTGGAATGGCGATGGTAGGCTTGATTTTTACAATTTCTTCAACATAGCAATGACATTTTTTTAGTTCGAATTTTTGTTTTCTTCCCAATTGTGAGAATAATAATCGTTGGCCTCAAAATTCGAGTAGCTGCAAGTAGCTCTCTGTCAATGGTGTAGCGAGTTGAGCCAGATCTTCCGCGGTCTCACACGATTCGAGAATGCTTTCGAATTGTTCCAACACTTCCTTCAGCTGCTCACGATCCACTTCATCTCTTGGGCAATGGAGAAGCAGTTTTGTGACGGTTTTTGTGACCCCGCCAAATGCAATCGTAATACGCTCGTCAGAAACTCCACGGGCCACGCATTCCTCAATCAGGGTGTTTGCTTCTTGCGCTCTTGCTAACAAAGATTGGATCGCGGTTCGTGATACCGACACAGTCTCTTCACTCTCATTCAATGTCTGCTGAAGTTCAGTCGCCATCTCTAGAAATCGAGTCATCCGCCAATGTGTGGACTCTCTTAAGACAGCATCTTCGTCCGATGGCGAGATACGTCTGATCTTGGTTACAACAGTCGTCGTGGTGGCCGTTACCGTTTGTACAGCGTTGTTATTATCTTCCTCCACTCCAGACTTGGCTGCACTGATTTCTAGCTTATCAATCTTCTTCATCGATTCAACCAACCTGTTACGAAATAAAATGAATTTGTGTCAGAATTCACTTTACTTGGACAAACAATTGATAACGTACATGAAAACAGGCTTCGGAATTCTGTGTGGGTATAAGCGTCCAAAATCCTCCAGTAGCTCTCGCATCGAGAAAATCCATTCTGGTGGTGGAAGCTGTGCTTCAAGCACAATGTCAGTCCAGTTCAACAGAGACCACCAGGCTTGGTTAAATGTTTGCCACAGCTCTTCAGGCCACGGTTTAATTCGACGCAATTCTTCACGCAACATGCCGTATGAGCACACTTTTTCAAGCTTCTCCGCCAGCGTGTCGATGATATCAAGCAGACGCGACATCCCCGCTTCTGGTCCTTCGCGTCCCTCTACGCTCTTCAAATATGCGACTATATCGACCAAGTAATTTGGGAATCGATTGTCCACATACATCAAGAGCCTATTCCAACTTTCGCCAATCGATTCCAGAGTGTGAGGACTCGATTCAATCTTCTTTTTAGGGCCATGGATTTCCCCTAACAGCACAAGTATCTGCATGATCCACGGACGTTTGAACCGCTTCCTGTCCGTGCAGGCGATAATAAACGATGTAGCAAGAGCTGCAGCTTCGAGGAAAGCTGCCGTTGTCTCTTCATCAATGTCATGGCGCGCCGTACGCAGAAGAAATTCATCGACAGCTTCAACGAAGATCTTTGAGATAGTTCTAAGCCACTTACTCGAAATCGTCAATTCTTCGGAGCTTAACTTCTGTGTACTTTCCAGACCTTGTCTCGTTTCCTTTGCAACCGAAAGAAATTGTTGGAGAGGTGTATCCTTCGGTGTATCCGCTAGCGCAGCCGTCTCTCTATTGTCTGTAGCTGCGCGCTTGGTCTCTCGCGGATTCACGTCAGAAGAGGCAGACAATTTTCTCTTTGCGGTCTGTACATGTTGTATACTTCTTCTCGCTGTTGGAAATGGCTTAACGCTCCAGTCAGAAAGAGGCACTTCAATGTTGTGGCGTACCAAACAACACCAATTTCTACAAACCACAAATAGTTAGTTGCTCGCTTCACAATATGTGATAATAGTATCAAAACTTACGCAAATAATGTTGCTGGAATTCTCCCGGGGAATCGAGTATTAAATGCTTTCAGCCTCGTACAGTTCATCGACGGGTTCGAGATCTTGAAAGAGACATCGGCAGTCGACAGCGAGTTCATTAGTCTCGCCAACGACAGTCCAATCTCTGTAAAGCGCTCCCATTGAGACTCCGTTCGCGGTGGCGCTGCAACAACTTGTTGCTGCAAACTGTAGTTCACGCAGTCCCAAATGAACTTACGTAGTAGTGACACAACGAGAGCTGGCAGGTGGTTTGCTTCAACGTAGCGATGACGCTCTTCTAGTTCCACAAAACTCGACATTTCCTCAAAAGAGCCCCGGAACGAAGCGTGGCTGTACTTGTAAAGTTCATCGCGACTTTTCTCAATAGGCGACAACTCCGGTACTAAGAGAGAATCCTTTGCGATGCCCAGGATATGACTCAGGTCCTCGATCACTTGTTGCAGCTCGTAGAACTGCTGCAGCTTGTCTCGAATCAAAAGAGACACCGCGAGTGACGTTGCTGCTGCGAACTGTTCCGCCGATTCTCTTGAAATATTTCCTTTCGTTAAATTCTTGATAAATAATTGATTTATCCCCAACATGTGCTTGTGGACACATTTTCTCAAATCTCCCAACTCCTTAGAGTTCATGCAGGAAAATAGCTTTTCCGCATCAATGCGAGTTGTGTTACCCTTTTTCATGGCATTACTGGCGAAGGACGTGTATATGATAAAGGAGTAGTATGATCCTATGATATCCCTCCGTCGCTCTTCCATCCGATCTAGGATATTATAGGAATTGTGTCCTTGAGCGTCACAAGTAATAGGTCCAGATATTGTTGGCTCACGTATCGTAGTAGCAGTTCTACTCTCCGTCATTTCAGCAACAGAACCAGACCCCACAACTTCAGTTGGAGGGGGTTTGGCGTTGTTATCGTCCACTCCAAGACTTGAACTTCCACAATTTTCTGCTTGTTCGTCCGTAAGCTCAACTTTAATCGAAATTTGGGGCTCCTCTTTGATCTCCATCTCGTCCTCCGTCTCCGTGTCGTCTCCGTCGTCAGCCTACATTCCATAAGATTAATAAACCAACACAGTCTAAAATATTCTAACTTTGCCTACCTCGGGTTGTTTTTCAACGCTGCGCTTAGCCAGCGCCACAAGCTGGGAGGTCGCGGTCTCCAGTTGGTTCTGGACCCGCTCCACCCTCTCCACTAGCTCCTGGACCTCAGATTGCGGCGTTTCCTGGCCACCATTTGTCCTCAGAGACGCGTTTGCGCGCTCCACATGCAACTCAATAGCTTGCAGCGCGCGTGTGAGCTGCTGCTCAGCGTCGCGCAGCTTGGCAGATAGCTCCATCGGCCTCTGATTTCAAAAGATTTGCTTCTTGAAATGTCAAGTTAGTTGTCCGGATAATTTCGATTTTGTAAACATTTAGCTGGACATATTTCACAAAAACTAATTTCTACATGCTGTCATCTGCCAGAAATTAATTTTTGTCATCGACATGAATCTGGTGGTTTGATTTTTTTTTTACTGGAAACGGATCTGGTTCTCCGGATATACCTTTAGTTCTAGATGACAATAACATCTACATTGATTAGCCTATCGAGTCGAGATCAATTGTAGCAACTCAACCACGAAAAAAATGAGATACGTGGACTGTAGTTTTGGCACCACGGATAACAGATCAGTGAACTCATGTTTAAAGAACCCTCCGATAATGTCTAGTTTAGTGATTTCTCGGTGGTTCATTGTCCAATGCCCAGTGCTAACCTGCTCACTTTCGAATTCGCCTTCGACTTCAAACTCCCTTCCCCATCCGACAATGAAGATTTCGACACCAATCCTGGCTACTATGGCTCTGCTTGCAATGGCAGCATTCAGCGTCCCTGGTGCACTCGCCGAGCAATCCATTGTGACGAGTATCACCGACAGCTCATTGCACGCTTCCCAACCTGTGAACGACGAGAAGGCATCGTGGGCACCGGTCCGAGCTCTAAAAGTGAAAGACTTACCCCAACAACAAGGAAAACATGACAACGGCAACCCGCAGCACCATCATCAACACCCCAACAAGAACGATGCCAAGCAGGGCCACCACCGTGCTCTCGGTCAGGGTCCAGTAGCTACACCTGCTTCCACTACCACGAGCAACACGAATGTCACGCCAGCTCCGACCAAGCCGAAGCCTACTCCTGCTGCCACAACGACGAAGGCGACTCCTGCGCCAACCAAGCCGAAGACTAAAGCACCTTCTCCAAAGCAAAAGGCGACTCCGCCATCTACGAAGTCGCCCAAGCAGAAAGTGACTCCGGCACCAACGAAGTCGACGCCTGCGCCTAAGCCGAAGGCGACCCCCGCGGCTACGAAGCCGACGTCTCCACCGACCAAACCCAAGCTGAATGTGACTCCTGCTCCAACAAAACCGACTGGCTCGAAGCCAACACCGCCTAAGCCGAACAAGACAGCAGCTCCTACGGCTACGACTTCGACGATTTCCGGAGCTGTGCAACAGAAGACCCGCAACTTACGTGACGGTAAACCCAAGCAGCAATACCAGCACCAGCATCAGCAACAGTCCCTTCCCAATCAGAAGAGTGGAGGCCAGCCGGCATCGAAGAACGGCAACAAGCACCACTAGACTTGACTCTCTTATTCACTACTGCCAGGTAATGACTGTCGACACGTTGGAATGGCGACGGTAACATTCAGTGGTAGTCTCTCTTTCAGTTTCACGTTTTCCAAGGCACAAAGTAGCGTACTGTAATCCTCTTTTAATCTTCAAATTTCTGTGCGGATCCGATTATTTGAATTTCATACAATCATTTTATTCACGTTTTAACAGTTAAAAATATATGGAGGTTCGCTTCCGATTTTTTTTTTTTTTTTGCATTTATGAACTTTGAATGCCCAGCACTGAGTACTCTAAGATAACAACTGCATCTTAGTGGTCAATATTCCAAATTTGTAACGAGGAACCGCGCAAAACGTGAATACTCGAACAACGTAATCTGATTGTGTGGCGTTCATGATTACTGTACATACGAAAAGGTATGTTTGTTTCATTGCTTTCCCTTCTAACGTTCGGTTGTAGAGCGAATTCAGAGCGATTCATTCCTCAATTTGTCGTTTCCAGCACAACCGTAAATCAGCGCTCCAATAAAAACAATGCGGCTTGGAGTCGCCTCGCTGGTGGTCGCGATTACTCTGGTATGGAGCTTCACAGCCACCGACGGAAATTCGGAGGCGAGCAATATCAATCTGCAACTCGTCGATGAAAGTAGCCGCTTCCTTCGCTCCATGCGTTACCAAGATGCCAATGGTGCGAGGACAACTGGAAACAAAGACACGCATCAACGCGTCGCCAACGATACGAGCAACCAGAGTACCGAAGAAAGAGGTGGGCTACAGAATTTAGGATCTTCAGTTAAGAATACTGCAGCTCTCGAAAAAGTGACATCGTCTGTCAAGAACACTGCTGTTCTAGATAAAGTTGAATCATCGGTCAAGAAGACTAGCGCTGTAGCCAAGACGAAATCAGTTTTCCCGACTCTTGGTCTCATGACAAAATTCAAGAACAATCCAGCATTCAATAAGTTGACAGGATTTCTCGGAAAGAAACCGACTGTGGCTCAGGCGAAGGCGTTTGTCGAGAAGAATCCCGACGTCGCTAAGCTCAAAACGGTCGAAACCTCAGCCAAGGTGACCGAAAAAGACGCCAAGCGGATGAAGCCGCTCTTTTCCAAAGCTGTTGGAAACAATTCGCTTCTCTGGGAGTTCCTGATGTTCGTCTTAACCCCGGCGGTGTTTCTTGCTGCGACCATCTTCATCGCGGTGAAAGGTATCAACAGTCTCAAGAAATAATTGTAAAATTTTAGTGAAGGATCAGTTGTGAGGACCTCGTGGAGAAAGTATGTTTCGTATGGAGCGTTTATAGTGTCTTCTACGTATTGTTTTAGACAGTTATCGTGGATATTTCGTTCATTTTCACTTTATAGTGATGGTATTATATCAAATTTTTGTTGTTGCCTTGAATTTACTGTTTCATTCAGTAATAAAAGACAGTAAAATATTTCACGAGCCAATCAAATGCCGCAATTGCACTTCTCGTTCCGGATACCGCTCGTGGCCAAGCTGCAGGACGTGGGTGGAGCAGTAACTCTTGCGGGCCACGCAGGTCGTACAGCTGCACGTGAGGCTAGCCGATGCATCAAACCACGCGAAAAGACCAACGGGGCTTGATGAAGCAGATGAAAACGAGATCTTGAGGCTCATCGAGAGGGTGGAGAGAGCGCAAACGGGCCTGCAGAGTGTAACAACGCAATTACTGGTAAGTGCCGCCTCTCAAAGAGCTCGAGCGAACACAAGGTGGATGCTTTACCAACCTTTTTAAAATTATTAAATAATTTGGTAGAACGTATATTTATTTTAAAAAAATGTTGACGACGAAACCCCATCAAATTTGGAAAATGGAAAGGAGGACTTCGATGAGAAAACTGAATTTTCGCTTGGCAAAGAAAAGAATGAGAAAATGATCGATAACGAGCAGTCAGAAAAATGATCGAGTCTGGAAAAACACACAACAGCGGCGAAGAACGCGGATAAAATGGACATCGACCTTGAGGATGTTGATACAGTTGAAACCTGTAGGAGGATTGTGGGGATGAATGGACTGGATGCCAACCGATAGTTTCTGGATCTTTTGAGCAAAGGAAAAGTAGAGGAGGATGTGGCTCTGGCGTTTCTAAAAGCCACGACATTTGCAGTCTCTGTCCTTACGTCATATCAAGCGATTTCTCAGAAACCATCATGGCTGATGCAGGACCTCACTGATATTGAAAATGCTGCAAGATACTCAACAGTAGCAAAAATGTTTTTAGCCCCAGTGAGAAAATGTCGGAACGATCTTGTGGAGTACTACAGTCGTGAAAACTGCGATGCGTTGGAAGATATGCCAAATTACGTGGTTTTGATTGAGCGTCACCGCGGAGTTCAAGCGAATAAACTACTGCGACGCTGTTGCGAAAATTTATCTGCGATTGTGCGGATTATCAGCTTAGACAGGGTGTTCTAGGAGAAGAACCACGGATGGGCTCTGAATGGGTGCGCTTCAGTGATATTGGGAACAAATTGGCAGATTGGATGCAGATTCTATGGAGAACGGACGCGAAGTGCTCAAACGTTGATGCTCTTTTGGTCAGTAGCCATTATCGAGAATTTGAGGCTCGATTTTCTGGTAGATTACCAGCAGTCCTGCACGAGTACGTTTTTTTATATATGTTAATGATTGTATCGAAGTAATATATTTTAATATTATGGTAACCGGAGCTCGTGTCAGATAGTTGGTGATGCTGGGAAAAAGATACTGGACGATTACGAGGCGAGTCTCGAGTCTCAGCACCAGATACGTGCTGCTGATCAACAGCATACCCAAACGACAAGCATTACTCCTGCGACTTCTGTACCAAACGCAGTGCCCTCCGGTGTTATGGTACCCGTGATCTAAAACCTCAAAAAATTTATTTCCGCTGCCAAAGAAGCACGAATCGAGAGAGAGAGAGAGAGAGAGAGAGAGAGAGGAGAGAGAGAGAGAGAGAGAGAGAGAGAGGAGAGAGAGAGAGAGAGAGAGAGAGAGAGAGAGAGATGTTAGCTGGTACTCCACTCTCTCGCTTGAACAAGGATCAAGAACTTATGATTGCAAAATGGTCCGATATTCTGAGACCTTGTTTTGGCCAAGCCCGTCTAGATCTGGGCACTCGTCTGGTCAGGAGGAAAATGAAAGAGCAACTGGCGACTGCATTCTGTGAGGCCACCAGCTTCATGGTGTCTCTCATTACAGTCTACGAGAGCAGGAGCTTCAATCATTCCTGGATCACAACGACTGTAACGATTTTGAACGCGACGAACGAGGAAGCAGCCAAGTCGGAATTCTCTCAGGAGCTTGAACCACTAATCCAAAGCTGGAATGATCTCGTAAGATACTGCGATAGATGCTATCCTAACTGGTTTGGCGGGATCAGTGAAATGATCAAGCGCATCGAACGTGCTATGTCGAGCTAGTCTAAGGATAAAGCACATCTTCGTGTGGGTACAGCAGTTGGACACAGCTTAAGTACTGGCCAGGTTTTAAACTCAAATGCGGCCACAAGAACCGAAAAGTATCTGGATGAAGTACAGCAAGCTAACGCTTATTTGCTGGATCTCTTAAGACGAGGAAGTGTTGGTGGAGGCGGGGGACAAACATTTGAGTCGGACACGGAGATTTTCATTGACGTTATGCTCTATTCACTCTTTTTACGAGTGTCTTGTCGAACTAAGTGCGCAGCCACGGCATCGGCATGAAATGAAGCGACTGCGAAGCTGTCGGCGCGTACGAGAAGTCTTCCAGAGCTTTTCTCGTTCTTTAACCACTTGGCGTTCAGTGCCTCGCGCATAGTGAATCGTAAACTCGGGTTTAAGTTGAGAAGTCCTTCCGCGAACTCCAGAAGCTCATCAGATAGTTTACAGATCGCCGACTGCTCCAGATACATGACCTTCAAGTAGGAACGCAACCCCACACGACAGAACATTTGAAACCCGTTATCATCTGATCTAGCAGCATCAAACAGTGGCTTCTTAGTGAGTAGTAAAATGAAGATTATCCCCATAGACCAAACATCCGCTTTCTGAAGATCTAGGCGTTCTCCTGGTTTGAACGCTTCGATCTCTGGCGCGATATATGTTTTCAGAGCTGGCGGAGGTAGCTTTGAAAGCGACTGGTGCTGGTTATCAGATCCCACGAAGACTGAATGTTCGAAGTCTCCGATTTTCAAGAAATTCTCACTAGTGACGAAGATATTTTCGAGTCCAAGATTGCCATGTGCAACGCCATTTTCGTGCAGGAAGTGAAGACCTGAGCAGATCTGGAACATCGCGTCGCACACTTCTCCTTCTGAAGGTGAGAAGGTCAGACGTAAACCTTCTTGTGGACTCTCAATGTAGGCGTTCATGAGAGATCCAAGCTCGCAGAACTCAATGATCTCATGAAGAGTATCATTGGCGGAATAGTATCCAAGTAAGTGTACGATATTGCGGTGGATTGGTTGCTTGTATGTCTCGCAGTAGTTAGCGATGTAGCACATGATCTCCAGTTCGTTCTGAGCCAACGTTCTGGTGTCACAATGTACTTGCAGGCGAGTATTCTTGTCCACAAACAGACCTTTGCGTCGCTTACGAAGGAGTTTATGATCACTTACGACATCTACGCGTCTTGCAGGGTCCACTTTATCGCAGAGATTCCACTCAACATTCAGGGAGCGAGGAGTAGTGAAGATACGTGGGATATCGTTAGGTCCAGTAGCCTCTAAACTTGTCACACGCACAACGGACTTGTGTCGAACTCCTGCAGCCATGTGAGGCTGAAGTTTCTCTTGGAAGAGCTGCTTCTTCGAATCTGAACGCCATTTCAGCAACGAGCGTAGTGGCAGCTTGTCAGAGAGATCATCCAGATAGTAGAGGACGGAGTCGACGATTGAGCTCAACCGATTGCCCATGGTCAAGGTAGAAAACTCAACCCAGCGACGTCCCGTCCGTTGAAAGATCAAGAATAGTGGATCAACATAGTTTTGCAAAGCTCCAGCTCGACCAAAACTAAGTATATTCAACCTCCTATTGCAAGTAAAGCTTAAGCCCAGCTTAATGGTAATTTTTGTGGCTTCGTTGTTCAGTTTCTGCTCTTGGGGTTCATGTTCTCAATCGCAGTTGAGTTCATCCCCAATCTCAATAAAGATAATTAGCTCACTACCACCCCTTCCTTCTATCTCTTTACTGGAGACGCCACTGCTGATGGGGATTTAGCTTCCATGAGCTCCTTGAATTCCATCAACACGCCATTTTTCGAAATGCGATAAAAGTCAGAAAATTGCAGATTCGTTCTCACCAGAAAATCCGACAGAGACTCGTTATCATCGCTGCGCTTGCGTTTCTGCTGTGATTCTGAACCTGTCCTTACAACCACTATGTGAATTAGTGCATCCTCATGGATACTCGTTAAGACAGCCTTGAATGCTTTCAAGGTATTCAGCACTGGATCTACGCACACACCAGAAAGAACACATCGCTCATTCTCATCGCTCGAGAAAAAACTAAAATCGATATTGTCGAAACTCGGGCGACGATGCATGCTGGCGAATCGGGCACCATCGCCATTCCATGTCTGCAACAAATGTTTGGCCATTCCATGTTTGTTGGCGATAGAAACGGAATAACAACGTTGTCCTTGTCGTGATTTGACGGAATATTCACCACCCGATCGATCTCTCCAACCACACCCAACTCATACAGCAGTCTACCTAAGAATTCAGGGAATTTAGCTCCACCAAACTGGCCACGATGACTAGCAAGAACGACCGCACCAGCCAGAAGGGTTTCCAGATTCGGACCATTATTGGACTTGGTTACAGAATTAATGATACTTCCATCCCTGAAAAACGTATCTTTCAGCACCATGTGCACTGGGGCATGCAATGGCCGTAGTGTGCTCTGTTCCAGTTTATGATCTCCCATCAGAGTCATATACAGCAAAATATCATTCTCCATTCGTTGGAATCTACCGATGTACCCCCACTTCTCGCTGCCTTTCAGCAGACCACTCCAACCTAGGTAGAGGTCAAACGATTCAGAATCCTCAAGGCAGCCAAAGTGGCCGTCGATAAGGTTAAGAGTATCCTTCACGCGCGAAAACTGGAGCCAGTAAGCATGGATGCTTGACTCAGGTTGAATTCATTTGGCCGTTGTTGTACCTTCAAATCCCGAATCACAGTTGATAATCTTGCAGTCATTCCAGTTAAGTATTCAATTCTGCTCGCTGGAGTAGATTCGAAATGCCCGTTCTCGCTCATGTACTGCCGGGATAAGTTCGCAAACAACATCCGACTGTGTTGAAGAATCCACTTCAGTTGGCTTGGTATCGACGCGAGTATGCTACCAGTAATCCCATCGCATGTTGGCTTCCTCGTCGTCAATTACAATGGTTGAAGGAAGTGACGGTACCATCACATCCTCGACACTTGTCGAGAACTACCGCTTACCTACAGGAAACCTCGTGCAGTCCCGTTAGTATCACTGATGATGATAGGTATACGAAAGGATCGGGACACATTCCTCATTGACCGCAGTCTCTTTTCAATGGCCTTGCGTTCGTCGCCACTGTAGGATTTAAGCGAAGAAACGCGTCGAGGAAAAACACCAAGGGTTTATTTCTTTTTGAAGCACATTTCCCACATCGATACGAGAGGCCTGGCCATGGAAACGTCCTTCGCCGCTAAGTGCTGCGACGATGAATCTGTACAGTTGGAGATTTGGTTCCATGTAGAAATCAAACACAGATCCTTGTTCCAGTTTTTTTTTTACATCTTCGTCGACGCAACCGATAAACGCTGCCGTTCGCGAACTGAACGCATTGTGCACTTCGCTCTCTCCAGGACCGGTGCACGGCAAGTAGAATACACCACAAGAGCCGCTCGCCTGTAAATTGAAGGCCATCTGCGTTTTGCCCGTGCCCGAAGAGTTTCCAACACCATAAATCGATCAGCCTCTTTTGAATATACCACTTTGTCGATCGCAGCCAGCACAGCCTCTGTGCCCGTCCCTGACTGCTTGCTAATACACCCCGCACTTCTCGACTATATCAGCTTCTCTCGGATCCGTGCTGATGATTCGCGGCGATCGTGGCATTACCACCAAAATTGGACTGTTCGCTTGTTGACCACCTGATCCCAATTTTGCTTTTCAGCAAGAGGGGGCATCTTGGTGCTGTCTTTGTAGATGCCGAGTTCGCTCACAAGTATACCTTTCATGTAAGAGTCCTGGTATTCCCTTTTTACGGCATGCTTTAGCTGCTCAACGGTGCACTCTTCACGTAGAGGGAGCCAAGCAGCACGGGTACCTTCGAAGGCAGTGGCAGAGTAGGTTGCCACCAACTGAATCCAGATCTTTGGCACTTCCACAACAACAGAACTGGCAGTGCCAATTCCATAGCAGGCCAAATCTTCCTCCATATCCAACGGCTGCTGTCTTGTGCGCACGTCCTCGTTGGTGAACGCTCTGAGGTCTGCGGGGATGAGTTCTGGGATCCAACAGCACTGGGCTTTCACTTTAGAGTAGGCTGCATCCAGGAAAAAGGCTACCGCATTTGTTTCTAGCACATAGTCCACCCTAGTCATCGTCACACCTTCTCGGTCAACAAATTGGAACCACACTAGCCGCGCTGTCATTGCCTGATTGCAAATTCAAGAATGAAAGAGTTCTCTTAAACTTTTCATGCTACTGTTGTAAAATTCTACCACACTATTGAAGTGCATGTAGGAGTTTAGGTTTTTGTGTAGATTAAGAAAGAGCTTAGCTGACTAACATTACGCATCACGCATCACTACACATCAAACCCAGGGCAAACAGTCCTACCGTTTCTCTGCTAGCCTACTCGTTCGCCACATCCCTCTCACTGTCGCTGCTCGCTTCATCAAAGTCGATCTTCTTGGCCACGTGGTTCAACTCCGGGTCTTCGTCCACAACTGCAATGGTCTGCTCTTGAACTTGCACCGTCTCAACGACGCTTTCCTGCTCTGTAACAATCTCCTTTGTCACTTCGATGGTCTCCGTTGTCTCCACTTCCTCAGCCTCAATTACAACCGATTCCAGCTCAGGAACCGCCACAACCTTCTCTTCTACAGACGCAGATGACACGGTCGATTTCTTCGATGTACGAGACGCTACACCACTCGACGATGTGGCAGAAGTAGTCGACGGAGCTCGGTTGTGGCTGCGGGTAGAGCGCATGCGCTGCTTGTCTCTCCTCAAAGCCTTTTGCGCTTCCAGTTCGCTCTCCTTCACCAACTGCGTGAACTCGTGAGCCTCCAAGCCACGACGAACTTCCTCTGCACTCGACATCATCGACTTCTGTTGGCGCTCGTTGAAAAAAGTTCGCAACTCTCGTTGACGCTTCTCGGACTTGGCAGCATTCTCCTCTTCCAGTCGTTTACGACGCTCGTACTGCTTTCGAGCACGCTCAGCGTATCCCGGTGCATTCTCGTAGTTCAAGTACCGAGGCATAGTAGAGTTCAGTTTCTTACGTGAGACAGCTGAGCGGATAAAAGGCTCAGGGGGGCCATCGATTGTCGCTCGAGCAGTGAGTGACGCTCGGCGATCCACAGCGTCCAATACGCTGCGTACACCAGCAGATCCCAGACTTTTGCGACGTTCAGCAGCGATAAACTCCTCCTTCGTGATCTTTTTGTGGGTCACAGTGTGGGTCGTTCCAGTCTGGATACCTTCAAGGACCTTACTCTTGACGTTCGAGTACCGTTTATTCCGAGCTGGAGCTGCGGCTTCGACTTCCTCTGTTGTCTTCTTAGCCTTGAATGAGGCGGTTGGTGCCATGATCGATGCACGCCTTGGAGCTACAGGAACAGTAGGCGAAGGCTTTGCGTGGATCTTTGGAGCAGTGTCGGTAGTAGACTGATCAGAGACGTTCCTGGCTTGCCATGAAGCAGTCGGTGCGGTGATAGACGCTCTCCTCATGGGGACAGGAACAGTAGGAGCTGCTGGCGGAGGTTTAATGAATCCGGTCTCACTCACCTCGCCCTTCTTCTTCGACTTCTTTGGCTGAGGAGATGGTCGATGCGCTTCTTCTTCTGCAGCTTTTCTCGCCTTGTACGACGCAGTGGGGGCTGTGATAGACGCTCGCTTCATTGGGATCGGCACGGTAGGAGACGATGCTTTGAGTTTAGATGCTGAGCCCTGTTTCTTCAACTGCGATGCCTTGTGCTCCTCTGTTTCTGCTGCCTTCTTGGCCTTGTACGACGCAGTTGGAGCAGTGATTGATGCACGCTTCATCGGCACGGGAACTGTAGTTTTAGACGAGGAAGACTTGGCAGAGCCCACTGAACCAACAGAAACCTTGCGAGTCAACTTCGGGGTCGAGTTCTTCTTCTTCAGCTCCTTCTTTGATGATATTCCAGCATACAACTCGTGCGCTGGGCGTCTTTTTGTCGGTGATAGAGGCTCAAACTCGTCCTCTCCGTCTGTCATGGGGCGTTCGCCAACAACTACCGTGTCCTCCATCTCGATGGTGTCATCCTTCTCCATCACAAACGATCGCTCCGTAGTGAGCATAGCACGTCTCGAATTGGGTCCTTGGTTCGAGTGTACGCTCGGAGGTTCAACCACTGGTTCTCCGAGATCCAACTCAACCAGTCCATTGTCACCACTTGAAGCGCTTTTCTCTACCTCCGGCTGATTTTCTGGCGCTGCTTCTTGTGCTTCAGTGGGTTGCTGAACGTCCAAAACATCGGCTTCGGTGATGGTAGTAGCGCTTTCGATTGTAGCAGTGGCCGACGAATCAATGGTATGATCGTCTTGGACCTGCTCGCCCAGATCCAACTCAACCAGCTCAGTAGTCGTGTCTTCTGCCACAGTCCCGACCGGTTCTTGGGGCTTTTCAGGCTCCACAGTGACCTCGTTGACAAGTGCACTGGATGCTTCGACGCTTGACTCTGCTAGATCATCGATAACCACGTCGTTGGCTGATTCTTGGGTCTCAGTCTGCTTGATATCTGCGCTGATCTGGCCGTTGGAAACAGGTTCTTCAGGAATATCAGCATCTGCAGGTTCGTCTTGGTTTGTAGTATCTTCAATATCCACAACATCTTCCTCCTTCGTCACTTCAGCTTCCACAATAGACATCTGGGGTTCATCAGGCTGCTCCATCTCAACCTCATCACTCGCAGCGATATAATCACTACCAACCGCGACAGACACTTCAGTATCCTTGACTGGCTGCTGACCCTCGATCACCTCGCTCATAGGGATCTCTTCGCTGGTTACTGGAGAAACCAGGTCAGTACTCTTGGCATCGTCCACTTGGCTCTCAGTAGACTGAGCAGATGTATCCTCGTTCTTGATAACAGCAGCGTCAGCATCTACAGAAGGCGAGGCATTACCAATCTCTTCCTCCGCCGAAGTTTCTTCCACAATAGTCGTCGTTAAACTCTCGTCAGCTTCAACTGCAACAGTATTTTCGACCGCGCTGGCATCCTCATCTTTCAATTCTGATGTAGCAGCAGCACTTGTTACCACCTCATCTTGAGCCTTGCCAAGATCCGAAGACGTATCGATCGTTGCTTCAACACTCGAAACCTCCGTACTGTCACTCTTCTGAGGTGCAGCGTGCTTCAACTTCAACTCTGCGGCCTTCGCTTCCTCCTGTTGCTTTGTAATCGCCTCAAACTTTGCCTTTTCAGCGCCCACGTGAACACTCCGCTTGCCTTCCTCGGGAAAAAACTCGCGGACAGTACGGAACTTGAGCTTATCGAGAGAGTTATCCTGCTGCGCTTGGGCTTCGAACTTCTGCTTCTCCGAGCCGACGCGGACACTGCGCTCCTCGGGGAAGAACTCGCGAACTGTGCGGAATTTTAGACTGTCGAGCGATTGCTCGCGTTTGCCTTCAAAGCGACTGGCAATGCTCTTGACTGGAGTTAGAGCCTCGTCACTGAACTTGCTGGGGGAGTTGGCAGACGAATAGCCTTCATCAAAGCTCATCTTTTTCCTACTGGAAGCTCCATCGGGAGTAGTGAATCCATCGGTCTCAGTAGCAGTAGCTGGTGCTACAGACTCTGACGTCTTAAGTTCGGATGCCGCAGCTTCCTTGACGGGAGACTTGACACTGGCTTTGTACTTGGATTTGGCTTCTTCTTCTGCCTTCGCCTTCAGTTGCTGCTGCTGCGCTTGTGCTTCGTACTTCTGCTTCTCTGCACCGACGCGGATGCTGCGCTCCGTAGGGAAAAACTCGCGTACAGTGCGGAACTTCAGACTGTCTAAAGATTGCTCACGTTTGCCTTCAAAGCGACTGGCAAGACTCTTGACAGGCGACATTTTCTCAGGCTCTGCTGGTGGCGTAGTATCCGCAGGAAGCTCGGATGTTGGCGGCGTAATCTTCACGGACAATACTTCAGTATTTTCTGTCGAAACTACGTCGCTCTGAGCTGCAGTACGCGGTTCGAGGTCAAGCTCAAGCTTCTGTGATGTAGACTTCGACATGTCATCGGTGCTGTATTGCATTACTTCCGTCGTGGTGTTCACAGCGGTCTCAGTTACTGAAGCCATGATACCATGTTCCACCTCTGTAGTGGCCTCCTGCTCAATAGTATCAGTAGTTTCCAGCGTGACTGGTGCTTCCTCTCCAAAAGTAGATTCGTCTTTGTCCATTGATGCAGGAATGAGGACATCGTCAGATTTAACCTCTTCTTCAACTGTACCTTCACTCGTTGAAGTGGCCACTTCGTCCGTCACTCCCTCCGCAGTGTTGTCGATAACCACAGTACTCTCTGTCTCTGCAGTCACTGTAGTTTCCTCTACCATCGAGCTAGTAGCTTGAATCTGTTCCTTGGCCGCTTCGAGTTGAGCTTGAACCTCTGAATTTGACCCCGAACTTGACGGTGGAGTGCGTCGGGCTGCGATTGCAGCCTCTTCCGCTTCTTTCTCCGTCTTCCTCTGCTTCTCCAGTGTATCGTATTTCTCCTTCTCAGCACTCACGTGGATACTCTGCTCACCCTCTCCGAAGAAATCCCTCTTTGTACGCATGGGCAGGTCGTCCAGGTTCTTCTCCTCGGGAATTTCCAGCTTCTTGACCGCCGTCTTCACTGGAGACGGAACTGCCAACTCCAACTGAGCGGCCGAGTCGGTGCGACTTGGAAGCGGCTTCTTACGACCCACTTTGAACCTTGAGAACAGTGAGCCAACAGCTTTCGTTCCCGTCGCCTTGAGTGTATCCAAGGACGACGTCCGCTCAAGATTCGGAGGAGCCAACTCGTCGTCACTAGCTGTAGTCTCCTGCTTCTGATCCGAGTCCGCATGGTGCTCAATTTCCACAGTTTCCTTCTCAATAGAAGCCTGCTCAGTCTCGATTCTATCTGTCGCCACGGTACTCTCCACTGTAGTCTCCTCGGTGACGGTATTCTCCACTAGAGTCTCCTCAGCTACAGTATCCGTCATGGCACTCTCCTTCTTCTGGTTTGAGTCCTCATTGTGCTCCGTCTGTACAGTTTCCTTCTCATTAGAAGCCTCCTCCATTTCGGCGCTCGCCTCCGTCACGGTACTCTCCATTGTGGTCTCCATAGTGACAGTACTCTCCACTGTTGTTTGGTTAGTCACAGTAGTCTCCGAGGCCACTGAAGCCACTTCCACTACAGCACTCTCCTCAATAGCAGCCTCTTCCTGGTTCGTCATTTCTTCCTCTTCGGGCTCCGACTTGTCTGCCTTGAGCTCCTCCACCTCCACCTTCTCCAAGCTTTTTCGCCTGTTCTTCTTCTTCTTTTTCTTCTTCTTCTTGCTCTTATTCGCGTCGTCCGTGGGGCTCCCCACAGCTGCGTCAAGCTGCGGCTCTGGCTCGGCCTGGGTCTCCTCCGCCTTCACGTCTACAGCCAAAGACACCGCCGACTGCGCGATCTGCTGCTGCTCCATCGCTCACGTGTGTGGTCGTGCAATTCGACTTGTGTCGTCTCGTTCCGCCCCCGGCACCTGGCTCGGCTGTCCGCTCTGGAGATATGTGTGAAACTGTGTCGCAGTGCCGTGAGTCCTGTGGAAAAAGATAGAAAATCAGTGTGCGAATTAGACAGGGCAACGTGATAATACAGTTTTATTGATTTGCTTTTGCATTGAAAACGCTTCGTTTGGAGTATAATGTATTGAGAGAATATGTTATGAAGTAGGTTTTTGTGCGATACCTGATCGGTATAGGGAGTTTTGAAAGATCTGCTTCTTCGAGATGAGGTAGGCGGCGTGCTTGACAACGTCTACATCTATCCCGGAGAACTTGGGAATCTAAATGCATGTACACAAGCGGCGAACTCGTGGCACCAGCTGAAATCTGTACAAGCGTCATCACGATGCTATGGGATCTACAGACTGTAGTACAGTAGGTAGATCCCACTGGGTTTTGTTAAGAACGTGATGTGATGTTGAGAACCTAATGCGCTAACCAGACAATAAACTTAGGCACCATGAGGGCGAGAGCAATTCTGTTGGATATGTAAAAGGAAGATTAGGATACTGTACCGTACACTGTGTACGAAAGCGAGTTGCTGAAACGATTTCGATTCTCGAGAGAATGACACGAGGAAGACAGCGTGCTTATTCAATGCTGACGACTAGCCGATGCCACTGAAGTAGTCCAGGGCAGAGAGTCCTTTTAGTCCTTGCAGTTGCTAGAATGAGGTGATAATGCTGACATCGAACGGAAAGGATATCGTGGGATTCGTACAAATGGAAACAATCTAATAGGGGAAACAAACTCACTTATGAGGAATTTGAACAGTGTTTGGGAGCTTGTGTAGCTAATCGAAAGAGTAAAGTCTGTGTAGTTTATTGCATTTGTCGTGGAGAAAGCTAATGCTCAGTTTGAGTCCTCTGCAAATCGCGATTTGTGGGAGCTACGTATGAAGTATAATAGAATTCGTTCAACAACACACGTTATTTTACAACGTTTATCGCTAACTTCCTTTTGGTTTCTGCGGTATCATCGCAAGAACAATTTCTATTGAAATCTACTTCAAACACAGGTTACAAAAGCTTGTTTGGTACAACTACATGACACACAACGAGCCCAAGATAAATTACGTGAATTACAAATATACTGCATCGATCGTACATGAACACCACAACTCCTCAAAGATCTAGGACCATATCGGCGAACTCGTCGGCATCATCCGGGATAAAGTCGTTGATAAAGAGACTTTCCCATCGAATAACTACCGAGGAGAACGCCTTGGCCAGTTCTTCGAGCAGCTCACTGCATCCCAGTCCGCCGCTTTCGAACTCGCCAACTCCTTGAACCAGGCAGCCCTGGACACGCGTACCATCATTCAATTCTTGCGTCGTGTCCTCAAACACATAGCCATTGCACTCATTCTCCAGTGCATACTCCCCGTCCGTCGGCTCATCAATCGTGCGGTCGGCATACACCCAGCGGCTGGTAGAACCGGTAGGCGGTGTGGCGGCGGCCAAGAACCGAGCGTTCACTGCTTGAGTGAAGGTTTTGCCAGGCAACGCCTTCACTAACCTCATCACTAATGTATTTTCATCAAATACTTGGAGAATTTCCATCTTCTTGACCTCGGGAAACGTATCCATGTATCGCTGTGGGTCCACCATCTGCATACGTTTACCCAGTTCCAATGCAGTGACACCAGGGAAGAATTTACGGTTACGACCGTAATATTTGTCGCCTTGACACCAAAAATCGAATTGCCATCCAAAAATTACGGGAGACTTGACAGGCTCCACCTCTGACTCCAGCATTGTCACCAGTTGTCCAGTAGTGTCCTCCACTGCGTGATACACCAGCTCCTCACTCCACTGACGTGGTGTATCGTCACTAATACAGTGCACAAGATCATCGGGTAGTGGAGTATCGTCCAGCTTGTCCAGCGGTACCGGTTCAATGTCGGTAACTACAGTCGCGGCTGCAAGTTGTTGAGTCAGCAACTCGTTCTCACGTTGCAACATTTGAATTCGGTCGTGCTGTTGCCTCATTTCCCACTCGTGGGCTTGTCTAGTATGAGCGATAAACTCTTCCAATTGGAAGACTTTGGTGCGTAGGTCCTCAGTCTCTTTGCGTTGGCGATCGCGACATCGTCGTGAAGCAGCTCGCACTTGTTCTCGTCGACGTTGAGCTTTGTGCTGCTTGATGGCCTCAGCACTCATGCCCTCGGTCGAGAACGTGCTCGAGTTTGAGCGTTTCTTGGTTGGCTTGGGCTTCTCCAGCAGCAGGTCGTTGGGTTCCTCGTCCGAGGGCCAACTCACATCTGTGCGGGGCGAGGCCGAGTCCAGATCGTTAGACGGAGGGGGTGTCAACATTTGACTCTTGGATGAGGGTGAGCTGTCCCCACGTCCGTGAATGGCCGTGAGAGGGATATTGAAGCCCAGACCGCTGGTTGAAGCTTGGCTCATGTGGGAGATGGCGGGTGGTTTGCAAAATGAACGGAGGAGTCCATGGTGTGGGTTCCGCTTGAAAATGGTCGATACATTTGCGCATCGGAGACTGACATGGCTCTGTTTGGCCAGACATCAAGGATCACATCAAACTGATGACGTGCCCATCACCGAAATAATACCACTTTTTGTTAAATGTGGCTTAAATGTTGGGCCTAAATGTGGCGTTTCACACATTCTAAAAGCCAGTTTTAAAACTCGCTTTTAGATTAAAATCAAGGCTCATCAAAAGAAAACAAACGCAAAACAACACGACCCAGCAAAACTGACTTTAATGCAGCGACAACTTGCCTCAGAACCCTTTACAGTCTTCTTCAAAACCATCACAACGTTGCAGCTATGGAGCCTGCTGATGCTTTAGATGTCGAACTCTCAAAGCAGGTGACGCTCGTGATAAAATAGACGCCATTCAGATATAACGCCCTTTTTGATTAGATAATACCCTGTTGTAATGCTCTCGATGAGATTAATTCAGACCACATGATACTACGCGACGATCTTCATCGCAGGGCAGTAAAAAAAAGATGTCGACTTCTACAATGTCCTCGTTCCATAAGTCTTTTCCATTATGAAAATTGCTTCTTGAAAACTGCAAATTTGAAAACGTTGAAATGTTGTAAATGTTTGAAAATTCAGAGTACTGAGTTCTGACTCTTATTTGTGGACATTAAAAAGTGGAATGCATTTCGAGCTCGTTTTTGTAGCAATGTGCCCATCTCCCGCCGGTATCTGTCGACGAATGGCGACCTCAGAGTGAGACTCCCGACGTAGCGCGTCAACGCCATTTGATTGGGGCTTGCTGGGCTCCGTTCACCTCGTTCACTATCTGACGTCGCTCCAGCGCGAGCGTGCTCTTTGCATCGCTCTGGTGAGTGTCACCGAGACCTTCTTGACATCGATATCGCTACAGCACAGGCACCAGCACAAAATAGGCTAAAATTCCCGTGAATGAGTGATCTCGCGGTTTGAACATGCTGCCGATATATCTGTAAATGCACATGCATGTACTGTTCCATGCACTGGCTTATGGCTTCACGACGCTGTTAAATCGATGCCCTGATAATAAGTCGGAACTGGTGGAAATGCAGACGACCACAAAGCAAATGATGCTCAACACGCCCACCTTTGTCGAAACACGAACGCATCCGCAATTCGGTTTTGTCAGCGGGCGTTGCCTTACCGTGCTGTGCAGCAGAGCTACAACTCTCTTCAAGCAACACTCCTCAACACTTCGAGTCAAAGTCCTTGAGTTTACGGTAAGACTGCATGCAAAATGTTTCCTACGATATCCGGTTCTGTAGGGTGGGAGCCTGGTGAGATGGGGGAATCTGTCGACGAATGGATCCCCTTGACGAGTGGCCATGACGGCGAGGGCATCGACGGAACATTTGACATCGAAAATGGAAGCAGTAGCAGCCTCTCCAGCCCGAGATAGTGATTGTCTTCCAATGACATTATGAAATATTCCAAAGTAATAGTGTAATATGCGCAAGCTCTGGGCTCGGTGAAGAACTAGCCACAGGAACCCGTCAACTTGGTTTTCCTTGATCCCTGGGTTGTGCTGAGAACGTACAGGCGAGTTTTAGTCGATTTGCTGTTTGCACTTCAAGTTCAACCCCTCAGTTACAGTAAATGCCCTCCGTTTTGCTACGTCTCTAGCCCATACGTTGCATCGAAGTAATCCGTTGAAAACTGGGTTTTCCAAAGTGGCGGCGAGCAGTCAACTGCCAGATTCAGCAACTCCCAATTTGGTTCACTTGCGTTCATCAGCAGTGAAGAATAATCAGAGCGAAATGATAAATTGAAATTTGTGGTAACCCCACTCATGATTTTCCCCACCTCAGAGCAGTAAGTAGATCCACCTCCTACTATCAGAGGATAAAAAAAGGTATCAAGCGCGACTTCCACAAGCGGATCAATCCAGGACGGGAAATAAGAAATGTTCGTGTAGGTGATCTCTAAGGTCGTCAGACTTATCGGCGTCACGTTTTCTGGTAATTCGCTCACTTGTGTGCGTCCAAGAAAAATGTACTGAATATTTCCTTCGAAGAGCTCGGGAGGGACACTAGTGATCGGATTACCTGTTAACGCGAGGTAATACGGCTGCAAACGAACAAGACCTGATGGCACCGCGACCAATTGGCTGTTCTCTAGCTGAACGACCGAGTTTGGTGGCCATTTGGCATCTAAATCATCGGGGAGAGTTGCCAAGTTTGTTTCAGAAAAATTGATCTGTCCAAGATACTTTGGAAAATCGAGTGATTGAAGACCTAGAGGAAGAGATCCGCCCGTCATGTTTACCCGGAGAATTGTTATTTGCTTCATCTTTGGATGGTTAGTGTTTGTTAATGCGGCTGTATCGCCCCATTCCAAAATAGTCGAGTTATATACCACAACGTCTTCCAGTCCACTAAAATCCTGGAAACTATGCGGTACCTCTAAAGATTGACAGTGCAAAATACGGAGCTTCACTGCTGTGATGCGGTCGAATCCTTCCCATTCACGCTTTACGTCACTCTTTAAACCAGTAATTCCCATACAGTAACAATCGAAAGTCACGGTGTAACACGAAGGCAAAGCGCCAGCCATAGGGTAAACTTTTGGGGTGCATTCAAATAACGGCGTTTGCATGGAAGCATGTACGTGCAAGATTAATACAACGATGCCCCATGCTCCAAACGCGTAGTGTACTCCTTGAAGCAGTATTCGGGCTAACCGCGTTCGCAAGCCTGTAGATTTGTACGACGATTGTCGAACTACCAATCGAACATTGCTGTTGTTTCGATGGTCTACGAGTTCTCTATTTGGCCCCGTCAGAATATTTGCAAGACTTTCGCTAGGCCCGACAGCATTCGTGCCTCGATTTTGTCGTTTGGAACTACTTTGTAGTAATTCTTTCATGTCCCCAGTAGTAGCGACTAGACTTAGCGAGAAAAAAGCGCGAGTTGCTAGATCGGACCACGACATTACCAAAACTATTCGTGCTTCATTCAGCATTTGAGAAACCCATGCGTCGTCTTCGAGTAACCTCCAGTCGAAGTTGTGGATGTCGAATTCGTTTATATAACTGAGCATTATGATGAGAGAAACTCCAAGTGTAGTCATCAGATTCAGTACACAATCGCAGACAATTGCTGCAAACCGGCGACAAGCTTCGTCACGCCAAAACCACCGTGAATAAGCGAATACGGACGACCAGCAGTTGATCACTAATAGACTCACATAAAACCGATTTAACAGTATTCGTGGCAGATATTTGCTCATTCGGATAGCCTGAGCTGTCTGCAGTGACAGCTCAACGAGCTCTCGGCAGATGAGAACGACGTGGAAATGCTCCCCCTTTACACCAAGTATACCGTGGTGACTTCCAAGTCTATGGTACATTGCCGAAAGAAATCGTATTACTCGATCTGGATGCGGTGGCTGAATAGTTGGCGAGTTGCTGGTATTATCGACAACGTTGAAGTTTTTGCGGTTTGTTTTAGCCGACTTTGTGCTTGCTTTTCTCCTTTTCGGCACGAATACCAGCTTGCGGTGCCAAAGCGAAGCAACAATCATCAGCAGTGCGCACATGCCATGAATAGCAGCCAGAACCATGTACACGTACGCGATCGAGTGAAAATCTTGGTAAGACATTCCGATCCCGTTGATTGCCAGGTAGAAGGAAAACATGGTTATCTCCAACCCCCAGTACAATTTCGCGTACACGATGTTGTACACACATGTAACAAGATGGACCGTGAAAATGGCGAACCACCAGAACGCAAACCCACAAGTTGAAAGACGAATATGCTGGGGACCACGAGAGGCGGACCATGGAGTTGTCCGGCTCATCGCGCCTGAAAATAATAAAGACAACCACTCAAGACTTGACACAATTTTTAGAGATTGTATATTTATTATTAGCGCGACATGCTACTACTACGTAGTAGCATGTCGCGCTAATAATAAATATTTGTTTTAGTAAGAAACATAGGAGGCCCAGCAACCCTGAGTAAATTACTCCAGTATATTACTAAGTAGAAAACAACAGTACTTCATAATGTAAGTAAACAGCAGTATTTCATATTGCTCAGAAGGTCGGGCTATATAGTACTCCGCTTTTCCGACGATGTCGCAATGCGCTAATCGTCCTTTATGCCACTATATACGTCCTCAAAATCGAGGGGATACCAGGTACTCGACCACCACGAATCACATGATACCGTAGCTTGAAGGATTGGCCAATTCTCCATTGTTGCGTTCGATAGTATTCGAGATTGACCGTCGCTCCACGGCACGGAAAAATCGACTTGTTCTCTGTCATATATCCGCTGTAGATCCGCGCAGTAGGGCGAGCTCGTAGCAAGTATCGGGTGTATAACAACTATCCCAATATCACTGTGTTCCACTACCGTGTCGATCCAATCCCAGAAAAACGACACATTCGTGTTGTCCACGCGGAGTACAAAAGAATTAGACGCACCCGTAATGCTGGCAGGTAGCTCGGAAATCAGTGTACTACCAACGTGTAGAAAGTCAACAGTTCCGTCAATTAGCGAAGGAGGAAGTGTCGAGATTGGGTTTCCAGCAAGTGATAGATCGACTGGAGCTAGTCTTGCCAGCGAAGCTGGAACTTCAGTGAACTCGCATTCTCCAAGTACATGCTGGCGAATTTTGGCCATTTCAAATCGAAATCTTCGGGTAGTGAGCGTAAATTCGTAGCACAAAATTCGATATCTTTCAGATTTTGTGGGAAATCGTCGTCGAGGAGGCCAGCGGACAGTTCACCATTCGGCAAATGTACCCGTACGAGATAGAGCGCAGCGAGGTTTGGGTGGTAGGATTGCGATAAAGCAGCGCTTTTATTCCAGATTGTGATAGTAGAGTTGTAGATCTTCAGCACTCCTAGTTGCGAGCAGTCTGTAAGTAAATCCGGTACTTCGAGGTTGGGACAGTGACGTATTACCACACGGTTTGTAGTTTTACGATCAAAGTTGCTCCATTGAGTGGTAAAGTCGCTCGCTTTGCCACTGAATTTCGATTCATAGCAGTCAATCATCAGCAGAGAGCACGATGATTCAGTGGTGAACCACGGCTTCACTTGCATCTTGCACTGCGGGAGTTTAGTAATGGATTCAGCGTATAAATGGACTACAAGAATCGCAAGACCCCACAAGAAAAATAAAATTTGCGTGAATCGAGACTCCGACGCCACAACAATGTCCAGTTTGCTCTGTGTACGCGAATCCGTCGTATCAGACAGAGAAGGGTTTAGTGGCATGATAACCGTCTCTTGATTCTTTAGCTTCAACTTTCGTCTTTTTGGCGTTTTCATGCTCAGTAGTTTCTTCATATTGTTCATGTTGCTGATCATACTTAGAGCAAAAATGACCCGTAAGGTCAAATCTCCCCACGAACTTACCAGTAGAATCTGAAATTCGCTCAATACATGAACAATCCAGACGTCTTCGTACCATTTGTGAGGAGGAAAGCTGGTCAGGTCAGCATCAAAATCTGGGTAATAAATCGCCAGTAAAACTGTCGTAATTCCTACTGATGTTACTAAGTCAAGTGCACAGTCGGCAAGGACTGCTAAAAGCCTCCGTTTTGTGGCATCCACATGATATAACGAATGCACGATAGCTGTACTCCAGCAGTTAATTACCAGCATCGCAGCATATCCCCGGTTCAATTCTACACGCGGCAGTAGCAGGCTCATACGATATGCTTGTTGGGTTTGTAGTGCAGTCTCCACAATTTCTCGAAACAGCAGCACCAAATCGAAATACGGTCCGTCAACATCTAGGATTCCAATTCGTGAGAGAGCACCACGGTAGAGACGACAAATGATGCCAGGTTGCTTCTCGTTTAGATTCTTGCCGGATCGATTAAACACGTTAAAAACAGCAACCACAAGTCTTCGTTTCTTGAAAGACCAGCCGAGCATCCAGAGTAAGTAGACAAAATGAAGTGCAGCTAAGCATCCGTGAACGACGGCGATGGTATGGTAGTGTCTCGTGCCTATGCCAAGGTCGTAGTAGCTTAACCAGACGTCTAAAAAAGTCTCCGACAGATTCCAATAACACCACGCAATCGTCAAGAAATAGGCCAAGCAAAACCCATGGAGAGCGATAAAGCCAAACCAGCAAAGATGAAGATTGAACTGCGAAAATGAACCACCGGAGCGTCTAATAGCCGCTAGGGTGGACCGACGACGCTTTACTACCCCAGCGAGACGCAGCATTGTTTAATGTTTTGTCAAATAAAAGTGTTGTGATGAGCTTTTTCTTAACAAAAAAGTGAATTAAAAAAGTAACGTAAATGTATATTTACCAGCTGGACTTTCGAAATATAAATATCTACTTCTATATATATACATGTAATAAGTATGTAGATATTTTTCGAATGTCAAGCTGATAACCTCGTCCGATATCTATACACAGATAAATGCATGTTAAGATAATCATCGAAGCAACATGTTTCCAGAACGCCTCATTAGTTGTAATGAATAAAGTTTTTCCTGTTGAAAGGGGCGGTCATCTTTAGTAAAAAGTAGTATACTGTACTAGACGATAACTGTGCAACAACAAGCGAGTTACTGGGACATTTACCAAATCAACGAGAATCCCTAAAACTCTGATTCGGCTAGGACCAGGGCGAATCGCACTGTGCTCTTCTTGAAAGCAGCATACATCCGACAAACCACAAGTGGACTGGCCTCCAGTTCCTGAGCTGGTTGGGAAAGACTGGTCTCGCCATCTTCATCAATCGTTAATTCATCGTAATATTCTCGTAGAAAAGGTCTTGGACAGATACATCGAAGTACATACTCGCGCTGGACTGGCACCGGCATTGGCCCAGCTTCCGCCAGCGTTGGGTTAGTGAGTGCCAGAGCAGCTACTTGTTGCCTCACGCTCTCTTGTTCCAGAAGTCTAGAGATTTCCACTTGTTGGCGATGCGAAAGAACTGGCAAAAGCAGGAAATTCACGAGCTCAAGTGACGATTTGTCGTCTTTTGACACTGGGAAGTAGTGAAACAAAGCCAGCGCTTTCGTCACCATCGCTTCTACTGACTCCAGTGATTGTACGAGTTTCCAGCACGCATCCAACGCCATCTCGAATGCCACTTGAAGCTGTTGAACTTGATGTGCAGCTGCTGTTGACTGCTCCCGTTGCTGCTTGTTTCCAGCCGCTGGGAAGGCCACTTGAGACTCTGCTAGAGCGTCATCCATCAACGCAATAGCACGGTTCGCCAGCGAATGAAGGTTCTGCAACGCTTGGTGAACCACAGGCAATACATCGGATGATACACGCACAGGGAGCGCTGTCTCCAATGCGAACACACTGCTCGAAATCGCACCGGCTAACATCTGGTGGAAAAGCTCGTGTGGGGAGAGCGTCTCCATGTAATGGTACACTTTCTCGGACTCCTGAACCGGATCAAACAAGCGCTTCTGACGACTTGCGGGCATCGGCGCGCTGGTTTCCCACATTTGTTGCCAGATATGTTCGTGTCTGGGTCCAAAACGCATGCGTTCTGACAACATCCCGTGCTTTTCAAACCACCAAACGCCTCGACCTTCCTGTGCTAAGTCAGTTTGCTCAGGATCAATCGGAGTCTTGAATGGAATCCAGTCCTTCGGCGAGTACCAGCGGATAAAATCGGTCAGACAGCAGCGCGGGTTGGCAGCCTTAAAGGCCTGCATGTCCGAGATCAGCGTCGTACTCTGGATCTGTTGTCGTAATTTATCGGATTCCACGCTTACGCCTAAGCGAGTTAGAAGGTCTTGTTGCTGCTTTGCTACGTCTTCAGTCATGGGGACAGAACTCTGGGTCACAGGTTCCATTAGAGGTTCGTTCGTCTGGAGACACACAACGCCCGGAACTTCACGAAGAACTCCCTCTGGAAGTCTTGTAGCTCGAGAAGGTGACGGTAGAGGAGTGCTTTCCTGTTCAATCGAGTCGAAAAACTCGTCGTCGCTCGGACTTCCTTCACCTTCCTCAGCAGAGTTAACTTGTTCAGTATGACTTGCTTTGATCCCTCCAGTGTTTGACGTTGGTTTCGATTCCTGTGCCGCTCTAAACCACGACGAACCATACAAAATACATGTCAGTAAAACAGTGTGAAGCATAGAAACACACGTTCACCACTTTACCTGAGAATACAGCAGTTGAGTAGCTGAAGCTTCTGGTGTAGAAGACAGTGACGGAAATCTGGTGGAGGCAGCTGTATTGCATCCGCGTCTAGTAAGAACAATGCATCCAACGAGTGCGAGCTCGTATTGCGATCCTCATCACCCTCTTTCGTGCTAGTACTCTACAAATATATACACGATAGACCGGATTAGTACACATATCACCACAAAAGTACTTCATTTCGTACCATGAACGGAAGCAGTTGCTGTTGGAACCATCGCTCTCGCAACGCTTTCACAAACTCGACCCACAGCAACGACATCGAGTTGATACCGTCTGACAATTATCGCAATAAACAACCACAAAACTGTTAGATCATG
The DNA here is from genome assembly GCF_000247585.1 of Phytophthora nicotianae INRA-310. Classification (NCBI taxonomy): domain Eukaryota; phylum Oomycota; class Peronosporomycetes; order Peronosporales; family Peronosporaceae; genus Phytophthora; species Phytophthora nicotianae. The sequence goes on along the minus strand of NW_008648994.1, from coordinate 104,616 downwards.
CTCAGTATTATAGTACTCAGACGAAAACAAAATTACGTAATTGAGCCATCCTGGTCGCCAAGATAGACACCAGTTCTCCCAATGGAGCGCCGTGCTCAATAGAACTCGGCATCGTCGTCAATGAAGGCTCTGCGTTGTTTTTGCGACTGCTTTCTCCACTTTCATCGACATCTCCCTCTTCATCAAACAACTCCGAGACAATCCGTCGAATGTCCTCAACATCCGAACCTTTCCACGTAGCAGCCGACACTAAACTTGAAATGGCATGACCAAGGACGACAGCAGCGCCTCGAGCAGCAGGAATCGACTCCGGAATACTCGGTGATGGCTGTGTATCCTCACTTGCTTCACTTGCACATGACGTAGTCGATGCAGGTGGTTTAGACGGAGACGGAGTGACTGGCATAGGTGGCGCCAACTCCGACACTAGAATATCCTTGTTCAACTCCCTCGAGTTGGAATAAACTTGAACCAGATTGGCCATTTGCTTGCTTAGTGGTAACTGAGGCTTTCTCTGATTCTCTGCCAGTAACTCTTGGAAGCGGACGTTCAACATCCAGCGAGGAGCGGAACTCGGGTCCAGAGTGGAGTGCACAACATTGTCTACATACGTGCCTTCACGTAGCTGTGACCAACTGACGGTGAGATCCATTCCTTCCAGTGGAGTAGTTGATGTTCCAAGTAACGGAGTAGGATGGTTCTCTCCAAAGAGTCTGCTGGTTATATGGCGGATCTGATGCTGTTCTTGAATTGGAAGCTGCGCCTCTAACGTCCTCCAAGCGAGAGGGTTCTCTAGACTCACTACTTCTCGAGGATCATCTTTCCGATTCCAGGAGTATCCAAACGAAGCCGATACCATCATTCCCAGTGCTAAATCTCCCGATTCATCCGCTTCCACGCGACACATTTCTTCAACTTGAGGTGATAACTGCAACTTGGCCTTGAAAAAGTCCAATAGACCACTGATACAGCTCTGGTTGGGGTTCAATTCCGGCACAGAGTCTGTTTCAAAGGCCATGGAGACGTTTCCAGTAGCTCCAGGCACAGCTGATCCAATCCACGATCCTCGAGAAGGTTCGAACACCGGCACAAAGGCTGGAATCGTACAGTTACAGTTGTTCAGCGCCATCGTCAGAGCTGATAAGAGCATTCCTGCCTCGTTCTGATCCACGTGAATATCTGCCATGATCTCTCCGTCTCTTTTCTGCTCCTTCTCTTCTTCTTTTTCTTCTTCTACATCCACATTCTTCTTCTCTTGACAAGACCTGCTTAATAGTAGAAACTCGTCCACTCCGAACCACTTTTGCACGTTCTTAAGGACATTTTTCCTACTAAAAACCGGCTCAGCGTCTTCGTAGAATGAAATACTGTGTCTCTGTTCTGTCTGGGTCTCTTTCTCCCCCTCAAGGCCCCATTGGAAGTCTCTAGTAGCGTCGGCCACGGATAACATCGTAGGAGTGAAGTGTTCCAGTCCTTGTAGCCATCTTTTTGGTTTTCGATTGGTCGAGACAGTGTCTTGACTCTGGTGTCTGGTTACGAATAGCGACAGAGTGTAACTTTTGGGCGTCTTGAGCCCAGGGAGAAGGAATTGCAGCTCCTTAGTCCACACATTTTCTGTTTTAGAGGGAGAATTTAAGGCATCGAGAGACGCGTGGCCCTTACTGGCCAGATGCCAGCCGATCAGAGCTTGCTCCACGTCCGAGACGAACTGTTCCGACGCCGTGGCGTTCGTGAAGTCGACGAATTGGCTGCTCGGGTCCTGCTCCACCTGCATCGGCTTGAAGTCGTGGAAATGCGAGAATGATTTTATGTTCGCGACGTAATGTAGCCAATTAGTGTATACTTACGCAAGATGTACCCATGACTTGGGTATACCTACTAAATACCTGAAGTGTAGCCATGTAAACAGTACCCGAAATGTAGCCAAGTATAAATAGAGGTGTAAGTCGTCTGCAGCATGACCCCATCAGCTCGACGTTCTCAGCGGTTTGTTCCGCTACCGAGGCGCTGGTTCATTTTCTGGTGGATAGTTATCCTCGGTGTGCACTGTGTTGCCTGTGGCTACAGCACAGTCTACACGGTGTTCTATTGGAATTTCGGTGATACGTTTCTGAGTTATACTCTCGAACAAAACCAGATCGGATTATCTCGAGAAAATTTCCTCACCATATCATACGTGTACTTTGCGCTAGCTTTGATGCATGGCGTATGCGCTCTATTGATGATCGTCGGCTCACTTGTGCGTTGCAACATACAATTCTCGCGTTGGACCTCGAAACAGACTTCAACTGAAATAATTCCTGACACGAATCGCAAGGAAAGAAAAACTATCACAAGATGTGGTTGTTGTACTGGAATTGCGACTTGCATTTCATGGTTATATCAAAAAATCGCTGGTCGACAAGGACTTCTAGGTGTGAACGGGAAATATTTCCACATTGTTTTTATTTGTAGAGAGATAGTGCAGACATCGCTCCAGACCATTCAAGCTGTTCGAATGAGCAAATATCTGCCAAGATTACTACTTAACCGCTTTTACGTGAGCTTGGTCGCGATTAATTGTTGGTCGTGTATCTTCGTCGAGTCTCGCTGGTTCTGGAAAAGCGAAGCTCGGCGTCGATTTGCAGTAATTCTATGTGACGTTATTCTGAATCTCGTGTCAACTTTGGGGTTGCCTCTGATCATTGTGTTAAGTTATCTGGATATGTATCGCACAGAGGTACTTGAATTCGACTTCTCGATACTAGGAGACGAAGTATGGGCAGCTCATTTGCTTAATGAAGCGCAGATGGTTGTCGTAGTTTCTTGGCCTGATCTCCTGAGTCGTGTTGTGTTCTCTCTGGGACTTGTCTCCAGTACTTCGGACGTGAAAGATTTGTTGCGCAGTGGTCCGAGTAATGGGAACAGAGTGGCGAATCAAACAAATGCCGTGAATAATCTTTCGTGTGTAGTACCCACTGATTCAGACCCCGTAAAAGAGATTAATGACGATAGCTGCATGGCAAGTGGAAGTCAATTGTTACAACAAACTTCTTACTATAAGGAAGCAGGGCCGCAAGTTCATCGTCGACGAAGGTTATTGAGATTTGTTTACATTGCAAACGCTGCTTGGGGGGTTGTGCTCCTTGCTTTACATGTTCATGCTTCACTTCAAGAGCCTCTATACGAGTGCGCAACACAAGTGCGTCCGATGGCTAATATCCTACCCTCCTGTTATGTAGTGAACTTTGACTGCCATGCTTTGAGGATATCTGGCCGCTTCGATGAAGTTCAAAGCGAGTGGAGTAAATTTGACAAAGGGACGTCGTGGACACTCCGCATTCTGCACTGCTCAGCGTTGGAAGTTCCCCCAAGTTTTGTGGAATTTCATGGTTTGCAGCAGATCGAAGTATACAATTCCACAATTGTTGATTGGAGCGCAGACAGCACTATCAGTAGCACAAATCACCCCGAAATGGTAGTATTATCCGTGGTCCGCGTTAATATGACGGATGGTCTGCTTCCACTTGGCTTGCAGTCTCAAGAGTTTCCACCAGGATTAAGGCAAATCAACTTCTGCGAGACTAATTTGAAAACTCTTCCTGATGATCTTGACTCTAATTGGCCGAGCGGCGCGGGAATTTACATGGAGAACAACAAACTGACAGAAATTCCAGCAGCACTTGCCCACTTAAGGCCAGTGTATCTCATGGCGAGAGGAAACCCGATCACTCAGCTTCCATCTGAGCTTTTCGAGGGTGTACTGAGCTATTTAACACTCGGAGGCACGAATCTCGCCGAACTTCCGCAAAATGTGGCAGAACCATCAACCGCTTTGGCCTATTTGGACGTCACTGATACTGATATCGCGTTCTTTCGGTCATGGATGGAGCCTCTTGTTGAGGATATGTTAGGGGTCACGCCTCTGCTGGCTGCTGGGGGTACTCCGTACTGCTCCGATCTCGATGCCATCATGAGTGGTTCATCCTCCAAGTTCACTACTCCTTTTGAGACTGGCCAATCTACACTACTCATGAATGCGTCAGTGGAAAACTGGGAGTATCTCCTTCAGGCCGTGGATTGCTCACCATCATACGGTCTAGCACTCTTTCCTCTCGAATATTGGGATGTAAAGTATGGTATCCACGACAGCGAGTTCTGAAAAATGAAGACTAAAAACTACTTGTAGTTTCTAAAGGTTTGGATGGATGGCCGACTCTGTATACCATGGCTAAGTGTTGATGGTTTCCACCTCGACATGTACGTGGCGGTTCTGGGTCCCTTGTAGGTTTGGCCGCCACGTCGCTAAAGCCTTTGTATTCCTGGAGCACAATCACGCTGTTAGAATACAAGGGCATGGCTACATATTGAGCACGAGCTTACCTCAACAAGTAGGGAGACAATCTGTCTGGGAATTTTGCGTCAAATTCCTGCAGCTGCTCTAACAATCTCTTGAAGAAGTTCAGTGGCAGGCGTGCTTTCGATTTGAGAGCCCGGAACATCCAAACGGCGAGAACCTTCCCCACCGCTGTGAAGCGGGACCAATTCTCTTGAGTGCGCAACACCTTTTTATCCACGTTATGAGCAGTAAAGTAGTTGATGTCAATAAGTAAACCACCTGAAATGGACTGGATCGGGCTCATCATATTCTTCAATTTCCGGTTGCGAAAGCGCTGGACGCGGTTCTCCATCACATCAAGAGTAGAGACGGGCTCTCTTTCCCATTCAAAAAAATTGTCCTCCAGGTACGATTCCACCTCCGAAAAGCTCGAACCCAACGACTTATACTGCACTTTCAAACCTTTGCTGCTATCAAGATTCAGTATGTACATCAAGTCATTCATGGTGTGCTCCAACCACACAAACTTGAAATCCTGTGCAGGAATACTAGAAAGAATACTCGCCATGATCTCCATTCCAGTGCTAAACCGCGTCACAATGTCGTCGTCTTGGTAGTCGGGATGCTCCAGAAGCTCAGTGACACCACTAATCGCTGAGGTCGCAGCTAGCTTCATAGCACCCAGAGCGGTTCCCATTTGCTGTGTACTGTTGATGGCCTCGTTTCCATTTGAAACCAAAACTTTGACTTTCGACGCCGCCTCAACGAATTTTGCGACGATAAACTTGACTGGGCCGAAAGGATCTCTGGCCGCAGGTCGCTTAAACTCTGGCTCGATGCTGTTCGAGTCTGTACGAGGTCGCTTCTTAGTGTTGGGAATAACATCAGACGATACCGGAGTATTCGCCTCGTTCTCCACATTGGTATTTGAAATATTGGTCTTAGTTTTCTGCGCCATAGAGACAATGTTCCTACATACAAATACCATCAGGATGATTTATCAGAATGTGAAACAAACACTGATTACTGGGGGCGATAAACACTTACTCCAGTAACTTCACGGGTATCCTGTTCGGAAACCGTGCTTCAAATGCGCCCAAAGATTGCAACGAGAGTGTTAGATAATCGACAGGCAATTTCTCCTGATTTGGAGGAATTTGTTTCATCCATGTGGCTATTTGGTCACACACCAACGCCAAGGTCTTCCATTGCTTCTCGGTGCGGGAGATACAGCCATCGACAGTGTGCTGGGTGGAATAATTAGTGCAGTCCTGACGTAATTGATCCAGAAGAAAGCGAACCGAAGTAATTAATCCGCTCGAATCAAGTTCTCCTTTCTGTTGCAAATACTCGATGCGTCTTAAATCATTTTGTAAATCTTGGAGATAATCTAGAAAATTAGCAGTACAATACTGCTGCAGCTGGGAACATATTTTTCGTACTGGAATGAGAGCTTGGATGAGTTCTGGTTTAGTGGTGATCTTGAAGATGTGGGTCAAACCTGCTACCATTCGCTCGATCCACAATCGGGAGCTTAAGTTGGAGTTGCTACTTGTGGCAATTGATGCCACACGTGTAACTGTGGCTTCGAGGCTTTTGACTGTTTTTACACTAGCAGTTCCGGTCTGAAGCACACGGCGAATCTTAGCAGCATTGATCCACTTCACAAACTGTTCACAAACCTTCAGTTTGGCCATTCGTGCCTGCACGCAAGTGGTTCTCTCACGTTCTCCCGCATCAGTCGCGACTGGAAGCGTTGCTACCGCTCTTGTAGTTTCCATCCCCACTGCTGCCTTCGCTTCGTCCACACAACTACTCGACCCGCTTGTGGATGCTTTTGCATCGGCCTTTGCCAAAGGTTCGTGGCTTTTTGCATCACTGTTTGTGTCCTCGTCTGGGTGACAGTTCGCATTATCTGTATCCACAGATGTGTGTGCTTCTGTAAACTGGGAAGCAGCAACAGACGTAGCAGGTGCCTCATTTTCTTCGACCTTATACTCTTCCTGAACAGCCTCAGTATGATGCTGTGCTGGAATATCTTCTTGTATTTCAGTCTTCTCACCGCTGATGGCAACTTCGGCGCCACATTCCACACCCTTCGCTTCGGCAGCACACTCATGTGCTTCTTTTTGTTCATTACCCGACCGTTTATCCGCAATTTGCTCTTCTACTGATTCGTTCGCTTCGTCTGTTAATTTGTGAATTGGTTTCGTTTGTTCACAGCTCGACAACACTGATTCATTTCTAGCATCTATGGCATCTGTCGACTGTCTCAATTGCTCCATTTTCACTCCAGATTCAATCATATTTTCTTCTTCACACAGTGTCACCTCCTCATTTTCCACATTCTCTGCATCATTCTTTTGTCTGTCATCATCTTCTTCAATTGTATTCTGCTGCTCCGTTCTCTCTGCCTTTACATCACTCTCGGCATCCTCATCAAGCCTTGAAGGCACATCTGAGTGTTCCATCTTCACTTCGACCTCTTTGTACCTTTCTTCTTCTCTTTGTTCTTCTCCAATCAGCATATCTTCTGCATCAGTATGCAGTCGTTCAAACGTTTCATCAACACTGTCTCCTCCTCTCGTTTCCACATTCACGCTCTCCATTTCTTCTGCTTCATCTTCAGTCTCGGTGTCTCCATCTTCGCATTCTCGCTCGTTTTCTTCTTCTCGACCGTCTCCTCCAGCCAAGCTCTTTCTAGCCAACGACAATATTTCGGTGGTCGAGTTTCTCAACTCGCTCTGCACCTGCTCGATCCGGCCACATACGAGCGCGAGCGCCGCTATCTCCGCCCATCCGATCGCCTCACGATCACCTTTCAACAGCCGCAAGTGCAGCTTAATGGCTGTCGCCGCCGTCCACAATTTCTGCTCCACGTCCTCCAGCCGCGATAGCATTGGTGCATACCTAAGTGAAAAGCAAGTATACATTGTATACCTTACCGCCCAAATAAAAATCTCGATTTGTAATGTCAATATTTGCTCAGATGTGCAAAGAAATTTTTTTTTTACGTGTAAACATGGGCTGTCACTATTTTTTTACTTCAGTTTTGATTGAAAAAGGAGTCGTACAGTAGGAAACTTGACAAGTTTCATAGCTTCCGGGATAACGATATGTAAAAACACAAGGCATATTGTCGAATTCTCCTCGGATCAACTAAGGTAAAATCTTCAGGTCACAGTTGCGGGATAATGCCATTATGTGGCACTGATTGCCCAGAAAATTGTGTTCTTAAAGCAATGAACACGCGTACGTAAATTTTAAGAAAGTGTACCTCAAAAATGGTATAAATCCACCCGAAAACCTTGCTGTGGCTGGCCATATAACTTCTTTAGGAAGTGACTCAGTATCAGAGTTTCGACTGCAGAGCTCATTTGGAGAGTGCCTTCCCAAACCTGCCAATCGGGATCACTTCGTTGGAGTGGGCACCACACTTCTATTGTGCATTCTGAACAGTAAGAAAGCGGGTAATAACGAGTAAGTCCAAGTGTTAAACGTTGAGTTGGGTCTCCGTCACATCGATCCCCATTCACTAAAAATGCCTTTCAAGTGAAATTCCAGCTTCATAAAGCTCGACGACAACAATTCGATCGTCTTTTGTCAACTCCACGCTGCTACCGCGACTCAAAATAACACCGGCATTCCTCACACTTTAACTTCGTCCAGGTTGCGTGTTCATAGACAGCATCATTTGCGGCAAAAAAAAATACCCTTGCTTGTGCGTTGTTGGTACTTCGAAGTATTTCGCTTCCATTCAATACACTTTGCTACGCCAAGCGGGAATATAACAGAAGATATCGACTGGATTCCAGTTACACATTGTTCCAGTCTGGGCGAGGTCGCTTCTTAGTGTAAATTCCACGGTATAGTGTTGAAACGGACTTCCTGTTATTCACACGGGTGATACTCTTTGTTTTCTGCTCGATGGATATTATACTCCTGCTGCAACAACACAAGCAGCTGTGAACGCACGACGCAATGGTTGCCAAATGGCAACTTACAACCCTATTAACTTAGTTCCAAAATCTCGTCGGTACGCATGCTGATTGGCCAGGATGGCATTCAGACGAAAAAAAAAAACCATTAAAATTTTAATGTTTTTTTTGTCTGAATGCCATCCAACGGCAAGCGACATTTTCATCGAAAGTTCTACAATTTCGTTCGTTACTTCGAACCCAAACCGAAATGCACCAAGAAACCTCGGTGCTTTAATGCAGTTTACAAACTCTTCGAAAGCTTTCAATTTGGCCACCCTCGTCTTCAAATACGCAGTCGGATTATGTTCTCCGGCCGTGCTAACCGCTGTCGCTAACTTTGCACCTACTCTCTTCACTTTCATCTCCAGTACATTCTCGACTTCTTCCTCTCCAAAACTCGTTAACTCACTCCTTGGTGTTTTTGCAACAGCTTTTGTCCCTGTATTCCGACAGCTGCCATTATCTTTGCGTACGAATGATTCCCTCTTGCTTGTGCTCCGATATTGGACGTAGATTCAGTAATATGTTCATTTTTACGCCAACTCGTCTCCTCTGCCAGCGTATCATCGTTAAGCTTCAAGTTGCAAGAGCGCTGCTCTTTATCAATGTTTTCCCCACTCTCCCCATCATTCTCTTTCTCCCCCCCGGCGACCTTTTCATTCTTTTCTTCTTTTTGCACCTTATTATCATCAATATTGACTGCTCGATCAAGCTTTGAAGGTATCTCTAGATGTTCAACTTTGATTTCTACCGTTTTGCCCACTTTAACCTCTCCATGCGGACGTTTAATCGCACCAACGCTGTCCACTCTTCTCGTCTTCAGCTCCGTATCTTCCATATCCTCGGCCTCATCCTCCGTTTCAGTGTCTTCATCGACTTCTTCGTTTTCTTTAGCCAAACATCCGTAGTCGAATGCCACAGCTCGCTGTGCACGTGTTCGATCCGTCCACATACGATCGCTGCTGCAGCTATCTCTGCCCGCTCGGTTGTCCGTATCTCGCCCTTCAGTAGCCGCAAATGCAGCTGGATAGCCGTCGCCGCTGTCCACAGCAGCTCCACGTCCTCCAACCGCGAAAGCATTGTTGAACATGTATACATTATATACACTTCTCGTTGAAAACCTAAAAAGTGATGTCAGAAAAGGTCTAAGTTTATTGTGAACATTTGTATCCACATTCACAGTTTTTGCGGCAACATGGAGGAGGGAGTACGTGCCGTCGAGCACCAATTGCAGCAAGTAACAACGGCCTTGAAGCATCACCAATCATCACTAAAGGTTACGTCTACTCCTGCGTGTCCTGGCGATGTTCCGAAGAAGCTTGTAGAATCGTCTTGGCTAGAGAAAACAGTGCTAGGGATCCAGACTATTGCCCGAAAACTATCGAGTGAAGCGTTAGTGGAACAACACAAACTATTGATCACATGTGGATCCCAACTAAGCCAATATTTGGTCAAGAAATACGGCTACAAAAGTTATAAAAGCAACGACGCACCCAGCCTCGATGAAATCGAAGAATGTATTGAGACGTACCAGCGTGAAGGACGACAGTTGAAACTCAAGGCAATTGTGCGTCCGATTGACTCAATTGTAACCAGACATATCAATAATCTTACATAATTCAGTTCTAAGAAGTTATTCAAACAGAAGAAAACTGGATGGCTGCTGGGAGCATTCATGCAGGTTAGATAGAACACGGTGTTAGCAGTAAGCAGGTGAAGGCGCATTCAAAAATGTTCAAAAGGGTACTGCAGCAGCTATTGAAGTTCGACGAGATGTATCCTGGCAGACTACCACTCCTCTTAAGGTTCGTAAAGGTTACGTCTGCTCCTGTGTCAAAACCTGATCAAGTGCCATTTTATGGTTGCTTATCCTGCAGCAACACGAAATACTTAGCAAAGATAAAGCATTAAGCGGGCGATGGCTAGCTTTACACACTATATATCAGTCTAACTCGGTGGCGATCTTGCTGTAGTTATCTTCAAACTCAACAGGATACAGCGTCTGTGTCCATGCCCCGCATGATACTGCCTTCTTGAGTGTCGCCCAGTTCTCCGGAGATGCATCTGACAAGGTCATTGATACCCCTTGGCGCCACGGTGCTGAAAAGTTCGATTGACTCCCTTCAAAAATTCTCTGCAACTCCGAGCAGTATGGAGAACCCGTTGCCAGGATCGTTGGAAGGCTGTTGTATACCAGACCCGCATGGGCGACCATCGGATCGACCCAATCCCAAAAGAAGGAAACATTGGTACGATCTACTCGCAGTTTAAAAAATGGTGATATCTTCGCAGTCTGCGGTAATCCAGTGATGAGCGTTCCACCAACGTGAAGATAGCCGGCGGTTCTCATCAATATCGACTCGGGTATACTCGCAATCGGATTCAATGCGAGCGAGGTAACGTATGGTGAAAGCCTTACTAACGAGTCTGGAACTGTGGACAGGTTACTTGCCTCGAAGTAGATCGTTCCTGATTTTGGCCATTTCAAATCTAGATCGTCGGGTAGTACACGTAAATTTGTGTTACAGAATTCGATATCCATTAGCGATTTTGGGAAGCCACTCCCCTGTAAACCGGTCGGCAGCTCGCCATTTGTCATGTTCACACGTACCAGGAACAACATGACAAGGCTTGGATGGTGAGTTTGTGATAGAGCAGCGCTTTCATTCCACTCCGTAATGGTTGTATTGTAGAATTTCAGCAGTTTAAGCCGCTTAAATTCGGTCAAAATGACAGGAACTTCAAAGTGAGGACAGTGTCTGATCACTAAACCTGAGGTAGTTGAGCGGTCAAACGTACTCCACTGAATTGAAACTTCATCACTAACACCATCCATGCTGACGGCATGACAGTCCAAAACGAATAAAGAACATGATGGCACGGAAGTGCCCCAAGGCTTTACTTGCATTGCGCATTGCGGGACGCTTGAGATTGACTCAGCGTATAAGTGGAGAATCAATAGAGCAGCTCCCCACATACCAAAAAATCCTTGCATCACTCGGGACTCTATCAGAATTTGTAACCTGTTCTTACGGTACGCATGTTTCACATCCGTCACTTTAGGGTCAGAAGCAGGCACTATTGAAGATCTTCGTCGATTGACACTGAGTTTTCTCACTTCCGATGGTATCGCACTTGTAGTAGTTGTACACAGCAGCTTCTTCATATTATCCATGTTGCCTAACATGCTCAAGGAGAACACCAGTCGCATCACCAAATCGCTCCACGAAGTGACCAGCACCAAGTGAAACTCACTCAGGACGTGCATAAGCCAAACGTCTTCATACCATTTGTAGCTTGGAAATTCGCCTAGCTCAAAGTCAAAATCCACTGCGTAAATTGCTAGTATAACCGTTGATATGCCGACAGATGACACCATATCGAGTACGCTATCACACACAATCACGTAGAATCGGCGTTTCGTTGATATCTTGTGAAAAGTGGAGTGTATCAACGCAGTCGACCAGCAGTTGATAACTAGCAATGCAACGTAGCATCTGTTTAATCGCGTACGCGGGAGTAATACACTCATTCGATAAGCCTGCTGGGTCTGAAGCGCAGTCTCGACGATTTCTCGACATATCAGCACCAAGTCAAAGTATGGGCTGTCCACACTGAGAACGCCAATGCTTGATAATACTGCGCGATAGACATTTCTAGCGTAGCGATGTAGGCGCTTGTTTATACGTATTGAATCTGTCCTTGACGGCGGAAAAATATCATAAACAGCAAAGACAAACTGACGCTTCTGAAGGGACCAGCCGAGCATCCACACCAAGTAGCACAAATGAATTGACGCTACACTTCCCAGAATGACGGCAATGTTACGGTCATGCTCGGTGCCCAAGCTCAGTCCATACAAGTATAACCAGACATCCAACATCGTTCCAGGTAAACCCCAGTAACACAGAGCCATCGCTGCAAAATAGATCCAGCAATACGCGTGGAGAAGGACAAATGCAAACCAACAGAGACGCAGGGTGACATCCGAGAAGACTCTGCTCAAATCAGTCTCATTTTCAGGACGGCCATGACAACTGTCGGTAGTCTCTGCTCGACGCTGCATCGGCAACTCGTGGATGATGAGTATTGAAAGGAGGGACATGGTAGGCATTTATAGCTGCGACTCGATAACTTTAGCCTTAATCAACTACGACATATAAAAGTGGAGTAGAGAAACATTTATTACATTGTAGAAGCATAAATCTGTTTTTGTTGCTTTCAGAGACAGAGGAGAAGGAGGGAGCAATGAGCGAGATGAAACAGAGGTCCAGCAAACCGAAAAGAACCGCTCAGTGGAACGCCGTAGACAATAGTACATGACATGTGTACGGAGAGTTGGTTTTGAAAAACATCTAGGGGATACGCAAAATAAGCAAACACAGGTTGTTTGCGAATTCCGCAGAAGATTTACAGGTAGTAGGATCGATTTGGTACACTCACAAGTACATTGAATAGTTGTGAGTCACAACTATTCTATGCAGAGCTCGAGAACCGAGGTTGCTGTGTCTATTTGTATTTCGGCGTTGCTTAGTCTCATTGCCCCGCCATCCCACAACACGTAACAACACGTAGCGGTGTACGTAATGCAAAAGAACGTGCACAGAAGAAAAATACTGAAACGACTCCTTCAAGAGGAAGTATCGATCGAAGAAATTATACCTTGAAACATTACACATTGTTGTTCAAAAGGCACGTCTCGGTGCTCCTGGGTTCGTCGTCTGCCCCGGACGATGTGAAACGGGCAAGGCCTGGTTGTTCATTTTGTGTTTTACCAAGTCTGCTGAACGTCCACGATGAAGTTTACACTGCTTTGTTTGTTTTTGGCTATCTCCTGTTGGCCCGGAGCCGCTACGGACGACACGCTGCCGGTCAATACCACACGAGAACTCCAAGTCAATTTCGAGCCCGGTGTCGAATTCAACCAGCCTCAGTGTGTTGTAGAGAATGGGTTCGACTACAGCGGTAACGATATCGGTAGTGCACAAGCCCCTACTCCTTGGGATTGCTGCGTTCCCTGTTCCAACCGACCAGGATGCAACGCGTACACGTGGACCGACTTCAACGACGGAACTTGTTGGTTCAAGAGTGGTCGTGGCACCATCGTTGCAAGCTCCGCCGCGAGGTCGGCGGTCATGAGCAATGAGATGGGATGTCGACAGGAGCAGAATATTAACTATGTGGGCAATGACATCAGTAGTGCGTCTGCGGCTCGAGCGACAGACTGCTGTACGGTGTGCAGCAATACACCAGGATGTCGTGCGTACACCTTCACCTCCTTCAATGGCGGTACGTGCTGGCTGAAGAGTGCCAAGGGCCGGATGGTGGTGCGTGCGGGCTCTACCTCGGGATCTCCTTATCTCGAAACTACGACTTGTGGTCTCGAGAATGGCGTGGACTATGTCGGCAATGACATTGGCAGTGCACGATCCAGCACTGCCAGTGGCTGCTGCTCAATCTGCAGGAATTTTGGTGGCTGCCGTGCATTTTCGTGGACCAACACAAACGGAGGCACTTGCTGGCTCAAGAACCGTAAAGATGGTACTGTTCGCAGGGACGGAGTGATTTCGGCTCAGTCTACTGCGAACCCGCCAGCTCCAAGTTGTGCCATGGAGGAGAATGTCGACTATGATGGTGCTACAATTGGCAATGCTAGAAGTGCCGACGCGTATGGCTGCTGTTCCATCTGTATGAGAACTTCCAACTGCCGGGCATTCTCGTGGAACAATTACGAGGGTGGCACGTGTTGGCTTAAGAGCGCGAGAGGAACTGCTTTTCAAAGGACGGGGGTGTTCTCGTCAGTTGTGTAAGCATTCGGAGGGTGCTTTAGGAGGATGGAGGTTCAATATATTGATTTCAAAGTTGATCACGAATCGTCGCAACTTATGTATCTCCATTGCCTTGTTTCTTTGCAACACAAAAGCTTACTTTATACACGGTTTCTTTATTTTTCTTTACTTCTCTAAATGAATGCATTTTTAGATAGGCAAATGGTTTTTGACTACGTTAGATTAGTGATTATATTTTGTGTCTCATACTCGATACAGAACGGCATAATGCAGATGGCGAGAACTAGCTCACAAGTAGCACACCGCCAAAACACATTTATTATTCATATAATTTTACTATATTCATCCTCAAAGTCTAGGGGATACCAAGTGCTATCCTCTTCTTCACAATACACGGCTTTCTCTAGGATGTCCCAGTTATCGACAGAAGCATCATTCAGTATGGACTGATCAATGTGCTCTGGAGGGGAAATGGCAAACGCTGTTTGTCGTTTTTCCAAAATACGCAGAATATCCAAACAGTAAGGGGTACCTCCAGCGCTTATCGGAGGAGCATTTGACGGAGTTATGACCAACGGGTCAATCCACGACCAGAAGAAGGAAATGTTGGTATCACTCAGGTTTATGTCGTACATTGAAGACGCCAAATTTGAGACGTTTTCTGGGAGTTCTGAGATTAGCGTGCCTCCAAAGCTCAGATACGCGACTGATTCACTCTCAAAAAGTTCTTCAGGAATGGCCGCAATAGGGTTCAATGACAATGATAAATCATACGGAGCAAGCCGGACCAGTGATGGGGGAACTTCCTGAAATTGACTGGCTTCAAGGTAGATACTCGCGTACTGCGGCCATTTCACGTCCAAATCGTCAGGTAGGGAACGTAGATTTGTGACACAAAACTCGATATCTTCCAAGGACTGGGGCAAATTGTCAGCCTGGAGACCAAGCGGCAGTTCGCCATTCGTCATATTTACACGGATTAGAAAAAGTGTTGTTAGCATGGGATGAAATGCTTGAGTGAAGGCGGCATCTTCATCCCAGCTCGTGATACTAGAGTTGTAGATTTTGAACTCTTTCAAACCAGAAAACTCGGTCAACATTACAGGAAGATCCAGCGCTGGACAATGGCGTATAACCACACGAATTACAGTTGCAGGATCAAATTCACTCCATTGTTCTGAGACTTCAGATTTAGAGCCACTAAATCCAGATTCAAAGCAATTCAGCTCAAGTAAGGAGCAACTCGGTTGAGACGTAGTCCACGGCTTGACTTGCATCTTGCACTGCGATAGATCAGGCGCGGATTCAGCGTATAAATGAAGGATTAAAACCGCTAATCCCCACATAAAGAAGCCCATTTCCGTTGCTTTACCCACCCAAAAGTGCAGGGATTCCCGATCTACTCCATCAAAATTCTTCTTTATAGTCGCTAGACTTGCGTGAAATGGTGCGACGACTGTAGCACGATGTCGAGCGTTAGTTGCACGTCTAACGCGCTTCATTGGCCTAGCGCGGATGAGTTTCTTGATATTATTCATGTTCCCTAGCATGCTCAGCGCGAATATAAATCGCATAGCTAAATCCTCCCACGAAGCCACTAAAATCATTTGAAATTCGCTCATTGCGTGGACTCGCCAAACGTCCTCGTACCATTTCAGAAATGGGAATCCATAAGTTTCAAACTCGAAATCTGGGATGTACATGATCACTAGTAGACTTGTAATCCCCACAGATGAGACTAGATCCAAGATGCAGTCACAAATTAGTGCCAGTAGCCGTCTTCTTGTGGCATGATTGCGAAAATATGAGTGAACCAGTGCTGTGCTCCAGCAGTTTAGAACAAGTAAAGCAACATATCCACGATTTAGCTCTCGCCGTGGTAGTAGCAGACTCATGCGATACGCTTGCTGGGTTTGCAACGCTGTCTCCACTATCTCTCGACATAGTAAGACGAAGTCAAAGTTCGGGCCATCAACTCCTAGAAATCCGTCGCGCGTGAATACTGCTCGATAAGCCCAGCAGAAACCTTCTTTAACCGGTGCAATAAGAGGATAATCTTCTCCAACTCCGTTGAGATGAACCGGAACCTTGACGACGTTGTAGATAGCGAATACCACATCGTTTTTCCAGTATGACCAGCCTATCATCCAAATAATGTACGCAGCATGAACTATTGCCACAGATAAATGTATCAACGCGATCATACGATGATATTCTGTACCCAGTCCGATATAAAGCAAAGATAACCAAGCATCCAGACGGGTTCCTGGTAGTTTCCAGTAACACCAAGCAGTAAACGTGAAATATACAAAGCACGCGAAATGGAGAAATACGAAGCCAACCCAAGTGATTTTCAGCACTGTCGGTGATAACTTGTCCGTTCTTAAGCGCGCGATACGCTCATGAACACGAATTTGAGCGAGTCCTGGAGCTCTCCCAGGAGCGACACGGTGCGGCATCTCGAAACTACACTGACAACTATTTATATGCTCATCTGTAGCTTATACTACTAAGTATGAATTTATTCATTTTTTTTTACCTCTATTTATGAACTTCGCGATCAACACAACACGTTAAACATTTCCAGCGTTCTAATGTACATATATATACGTCAAATTTCACTGTGTCCGTGAAACCTAATCGATAAAACATCTCATTGCTAGCAAAAATATGGCAATCTGGATAAGCGTAGGCAGTAAGTATCTCAAATTTTGTGTCATTTTGCTAAATGTCGCCATGCTTAATGCTACATCGTTACCATAAATAGGAGACACCGTAGACAATCTTAGCTATTTAAGGTAACAAAAACACGATGCATTCAGCTAACTACAGGAGGTCATTTGCATTGAACGTGGGGACAAAGCAAGCAAATGGACAAACTAACGCCAGTGTCCTCACCATCTTGGCATGGATTTGTAGCCTTGAAGTCGTGTGGGTTCGCCTTTGGGTGGTTTATCATTTTCTTGGTGCATTTGACCACATTCACGTACAACACGTGCTTCGCTCTATTTTATTGGAATATTGGCGACTTGTATCTGATGTACGCGCTTGCGAGCCACGGAATTGGAATGCCATTGTCTGATTTCGACACTATTTCTTACGTCCACATAGCTTTGGCTGGAGTACATGGGTTTTACATTATGTTAATGATTCTTGGATCTACGAAGCAACGTACTCTAGCATTTACTCTAACACCCAAGAGAGTCCTGAGCGAGGAAAGGATAGTGAAGGAAATGGAGACTTCAGTATTGTCGATGGGTGAAGGACAGATTGTTTATCGAGCATCCGCACATAACATTCGGACTCGATTGAAAAAGGTGTTGGGTTATATCACTCGTAAGCGCCCTGGGCTAAGCGCAAATGGAGAATACTTCCACACTATCCTTATCATTAGAGAGCTGATTGAAGCAGCTCTTCAGACACTGCAAGCCGTTCGAATGAGCAGATATCTTTCTCATCCTCACCTCAATCGTTTTTACGTGGTTTTACTTGTGGCGAATTGCTGGTCCTCTGTCATTATTTACTCTCGCTGGTTTTGGGATAACGAAGCATATCGACGATTTGCCTTAGTCCTTTGTGACTGTGCGCTCGACTTGATGTCGACCGTGGGTGTGGCAGCATGGATAGTCTCAAGTTACGTTGGTCAGTATGACATTCAGTCAAAGAGTTTTGGTTCTCTGTTGGTGGACGATGTGTGGTTTGCTAAGATGATGAATGAAGCGCAGGTCGTTCTAGTAACCTCATGGTCAGACATGGCTATTCGCGTTGTTTTCTCACTTGGTTTACTTGGAGCAACTGGCAAAATGAAGGAACTGCTTCGGTGTACTACTAGTAGGCCCAGCCGGGTGGCAACAGATGCCGCCCCAACTAGCGCTAACCAGTTGGATTCAGTTGGTCCGTTATTCACTAATCAGCGTTGTATACAGAATGATCGAGCTGACAAGAACCTAAACGAAGTTAAAACCACATTCTGTGGGTTCTGGAATGAATATCGGCGCCGTGGGCTACTCAGAATGAGCCGTACCCTCTTTGCTATGTGGGGTGTGATAGTATTGGCGTTGCATGTTGATGCATCGCTGCGAACACCACTGATTGAGTGCGATCCCAAAGTGAATCCTATGGCTGGAGCATTGCCATCCTGCTTTACAGTCAACTTCGATTGTTATCAGCTCGGGTTATCTGGGCTAATGGAAGAGGTTGAGAGGGAGTGGAAAAGATTTGACCGTAACACGGTTGAGAAGCTTCAAATACTTCATTGCCCAGCTATGGAAATGCCGATATATATCCAGAAGTTCCAAAATCTTGGCGAAATACTTGTGTATAATACGACACTTGTTGAATGGAACGCCAACGCAGCACTTTCGGGGTTTCATCACCCAAAATTACAATCACTTTCCGTTGCTCGAAGCAATATGACAGACGGCTTTCTACCGCCTGGTCTTCAGTCACAAGAGTTTCCTAGTACGGTATTTGATATATGTTTCGCAGAGACAAACTTGAGAGCTTTGTCGGATGATCTTGACGTGAAGTGGCCTGTGTGTTCGATCTTCATTGAAAATATTTTACTGACTGCTGTACCACCTTCACTTTTGCGTCTACAACTGCTAACACTTTCGTTATCGGGCAATCCAATTCAGACTGTTCCGAGAGAGCTCTTCGAAAAAGGTTATACTCACGACACAAGACTGAGTCGCACATTAGTGCGTGAGCTGCCGCAAAATGTATCGTTTGTGCTAAATTATGCTACTCAGCTGGTGATCATGAACACTAGTATTTCATTCTTTTGGTCGTGGATAGATCCTCTGGCTGAACTTGCACTGGAGATATCGTCAAGTACTATACTTGCTGGTGGGTCCACGTATTGTCTCGATCTCGAAAAGATCTTGAGTGGTACCGCCTCAATGTTTTCTGAGCCTTTTCAGCCCGGACACTCGACGCTGTTAATGAATGCCTCTGAGGCGAACTGGGACATATTGCGTCAAGTGGTCGACTGCACAACTACAACAGTGGCTGATCACTCGATGTCCAATCTTGCCTACTGGGACGGTTTATTCGCTCTTGGCGCTTCGTGAGTAAGCGAACAACAATAACATTTACTTTACACAAATGATGCTGCATTTATTAGGTCCTTTCCTGTTCTACAGGTACACCGATGCACTATCGAAGCTTCTATAGTGCACAGTGTGGAGGCTAGGGAGCGAATCTCATAGTTAAAATTGCTTTTTCTGTTAGATACAGCAAGTAATTCGGCTCATTCAGCTCAGAACGCAGATTATAGTTATAAAAAAACTTAATTACTGAGTGCTATTTTGTATTTTACCAAGATATTTGACTAGTACCAGAATAGCCAAAACAACAAACGCAAGGCATGGAATGGATTACCCCACGCTGTTCAGCTCGGCTTCCTCGTATGAATATGTGACGCTCTCGTATTGCAGCTTCGTGTTCTGGTGGCTCGTCATTTTCTTGATTCACTTCGTGACATGTGCGTACAACGCTGGGTTCGCCAAGTTCTACTGGGATTATGACGCATCGTTTCTAAGCTATTCGCTTGAAGCCTACGCGATCGGAATGCCTCGAGAGGACTTTCTCACGATCGCCTACGTTCACATTGCTTTGGCTTCAGCACATGGGGTTTGCGTACTACACTTGATCCTCTGTTTGCTATCGCAGCGGACAGTATCATTTACTTTAGAATCCAAAGCTTTGTGCAAGTGCTTCCCAAAGAAAAACGCTGGACAAGTGGGACAGGACCGAGTTGACAGCATTGTCAGTCGAAGCTTTACACGGGTATACATGAATTTAGCCCATCGCGAGGGATTTTTTGGTGTCAATGGTAAACATTTCCACCGTATCCACATTTTCCGAGAAATTCTTGAGACCGCACTCCAGACGATTCAAGCGATTCGAATGAGCAAATACCTTCCGCATCCACAGCTCAATCACTTCTACGTGGGGTTACTTGTGGTTAATTGCTGGTCATCTGTATTGATTCATTCGCGATGGTTCTGGCATGGAGAAGCGCACCGTCGCTTTGCGTTGGTAGTTTGTGACTGTGCGCTGGATATGATGTCTACTGTTGGTGTTTCAGCGATGATTGCTCTGCGGTACGCGGATCAATACAATGTTGCGTTAGCAGGATTCAACTTTGATGATCTTAGTGATGATAATTGGGTTGCACAAATGCTAAATGAGGCTCAGATGGTATTAGTAGTGTCATGGTCAGACATGGCAATGCGCGTCATCTTCTCACTTGGAATTATCATGACCACTACAAACATGAAAGAGTTACTACGCCGAAAGCCTAACAGGAAAAATCGGCTTGTGCCGGCTGACGGTCATAATGCCCACATTCAACTCTCGTACGAAGCTCATACGCTTTTGTCACCTTTGCCCGAGAACAATGACGTGAACTGGAATTCTCGTATTCAGATGCAGAATCCTCATGCCAAGAAAAAAGTAGTGTGTTCCCCGCCTAGATTAACACCTTCCCACGGTATTAACCTGTTATTTGCATTTTGGGGTTTCGTGGTGCTGGCGTTGCACATTTACGCTATCACCCAAATCCCGTTAATGGAGTGTGTGCCTAAAGTCCATCCGATGGCTGGTGTTCTACCGTCTTGTTTTGTCGTGGATTTTAATTGCCATAAACTGAGTATATCTGGTCAACACGACGAAGTACTCACTGAGTGGAAGAAATTTGATCACAGAACGGCTGTAAAGCTCATCGTTCTGCATTGTCCTGCTTTTGAAGTACCTACTAGCTTTTCCGACTTCATTCTGCTACAAGAAATTAGAGTGTACAACACGACTATTGATAATTGGGGGGACGATGTTGCTATCACGAACACTTACCATCCAAGGCTGACGATGCTATCACTGGTGCGCACAAAAATGAAGGATGGCATTCTTCCTGTGGGTCTTCAGTCTATAGATTTCCCAGCAAATCTTTACTATATAAACTTTTGCGAGACAAATCTTGCGAGTGTACCAGACGATATTGATGCCAAGTGGCATGTCGGATCCAGTGTTTACGTGGAGAATAGCAAGCTCACTGCTGTACCGCAAGCGTTAATTCGCTTGCAACCATTCTTCCTGGTGTTAGGGGGGAATCCCATAACAGAGATCCCACCTGAACTCTTCGAGATATATGGCATGCTTTACCTCATTTTAGCTCACACAAACATTAGTGAACTACCACGAACTATTTCAAATCCATCCATGAATACTCCGTTTATTGATGTGAGGAACACAGCAGTCTCATACTTTTGGTCATGGATCGACCCACTTGTCGAAATGATGCTCGAGGTGTCACCAATGATACTAGCAAGTGGTTCGACGTATTGTAACGACCTCGATAGAATTCGTAACGGGGAATCAGCAACATTCACTGCCCCGCTTCAAGCAGACTCCTCATCGATACTGATGAATTCTTCCGAGGCGAATTGGGACCGGCTCATCAAAGCTGTTGACTGTTCATCACCTCTGTATGATACCATGTTTGATCTATTGGGCTGGGATGGAATGTATCGTATCACCGTATAGTGGCAAAATCTCCGTAAGATATCATTCTAAAGCTAGATAAAATTTTGATGTTCTCTCGTCTTGCTCGCCATGTATTATCTTTTCTTCTAAAAGTATTTATGAGTTAAATACCGGCACGTTTCGATGCGTTTAAAAAAATTATTGACACTCCGTCAGTCTACAGGGAACGCCCACTAATAAATTAATGTTATCCTCAGATGGAAATCTAGTTAGTAGTGGCCTTTATCGTCGCACCAAGCAATATCTGACACCATAAACTCGTGCAGTTTGTTCGTTACTTCATAGAAGTACAATCTATCGATCCATCACGTCAGCGCCTGAAAAGCAACAGTGATGTGGCTACAGAAAGTGCTTCAATATCTCTATTTAACATGTTATACCATTAAAAAAGCGAACGATTTTTTCTTCAAGTGATTCCGCGTGTTTTTCTGTCCATCGGTTTTGACCAAATGGGCATGGCCACGAGTTTGATGGATCTACTGTGATCATCATGCTAATCAAACATTGCCCCTCTCTCGATGTTCCTGATATTTTTCACAGAGTTCCACCAGCTCATCAGTATTAAAATCTATAATACGACAATCACTGCGTGGAAAAACTCTGCCGCTATTACGAATACAAACCATCCTGCATTCTTGTCGCTTATGTTGGCTCGAGTGAATATGACCGACGGCTTGTTACCAGCAGGGTTCCAGTCAAATGATACCCCAGTAGGTTTTTATGATTTCGAGATGTGTGTCATGAATATACGCGAGCTACCTGACGATCTCGATTACAAATGGAACGCCGGATTGGTCGTTTTTATCGAGCTTCAAGCTGTTCCGGAGGTACTTCTACGCATCCAATCACAATTTTTATCCCTTACTGGAAACCCTATCAACGAACTTCCACCGGAATTGTTTGAGATTGAAGGAATGAGAGAACTAACGATTGGTTATACTAACATTGTCGAGTTGCCTAAAAACGTAATTCGACTATCCTCAACGGTACAAATATTTCATATTTCTGGCCGTGGACAAATGGCCTTACCAAACGTCAGAGTGCTCATAGGATGCCCATGGCTGGGAAATCTGTGTATTGCGCTGACATTGAAAAGATTCAAAATGGCACTGCTGACACGTTTACAGCTTGTCCGTTAGCGTTGTACTCGACTGAATTGATGGACCCCAGCAAAGCCAAAACGGATGGCCCTATCTGGTCTTGGGTTGATCATTGGATGAAGTTAGTGGTCCTATATTTCCTCTCGATTCGGAAGATGATCGCAATGCGCTCGTGTAGTTAAAAATTTCGAGAAAATCAGAAGTCACTATTTTTTTTAGTGAACCCTAGTTCAACTTTAAAATACATCTTAATTTCAGTAAAATGACAGATTTTAGTTTTTTTTTAAAAAAACGTATTATTGCCAACAATGGACGTGTTGCTCAACGTTGAGCAGCAGCTTGTGCGCGTCGCGGATGCCTTAATGCTCCCCTCAAACTACTCTCATGCCTCACGAGTTCCCTCCGCAGCAATACTGACCCCTGTACTCATCCACATCGAGCAGCTGCTGGACGAAATCCGCTCTAAAACTCGCGCCATCGTCGCTCAAGCTTCTAGACAGAGAACGGAGGAGTTGACAAACACAAAAAACGCAGAATTTGAAGACCTTCGCATCAAATTGGAGACTCAAGACTTGGTGGATTACGACTCAGAGACAGAGACAGAAGACGAAGCTGCAGTCGAGAAGGAGAAAGAAGGCGAAAATGAACTGATGACTGGAGTTGGAGTGAAACGATCAAGAGATGATGAGACGGAAAAAGCAGAAGAACCGAAGCTGAAGCGGCAGGAATTGGCTGTAGTTCGTAATCGAAATCGTCTTAGTGATAACGTTGCGATTTTTGTGAAGCAAGCCAAAAAATGCTCGGAGCTGAGGGAAGATGAAGAGGCGGCGACTGTGAGGAAAGCAATGTCCACTTTAATGCACCGGAGCTCGCTGTCTTTAAAAGGAATGGTTGGCTTGATTCAAGATGGAGGCAATATTAGTGAAGCGATCGCAGCGGATTTCCGAGATGCTGTGGTGTTACTGCCTACGGTCATCGAACGTCATCAAGAGAAGAGGAAAATTAGTCGGAATTGGATTGAGGGCACAACGAAAAGCATTGCTCAAGTAGTTGCACATGCGAAAAAGAACGCAGATGTGCCGGCTTGTCTAGCTGACCCGCAATTGGAAGCTATGTCACGAAGTATTACTGAGATTTGGGCTTCCTCGGGACCGGACTTACTACGCAAAATGGAAAATTATATTGAACAACTGACTCGTTTCGGCGCGTTGGAACCAGATCGTATGGAAAAACCTCTTGGAAAGCTAGCCAGTATCTTCCGGAAAGATATTCAAACGTGCAAGCAGAAAAACAGTGCTTCACGGACAGAAGAAGACTGGAGCCGTTTCGCTAGAATTGCCGAGGTTTTGGTGGAATGGATACGTTTGGCAGAACGAGCTACTGAACCACCGAACCTCCGACCACATCTACTCCGATTCGACCGCCAGATTAAAGGCTTCGCAAAAAAGAACCCTGGACGAATACCACCCAATCTAATCGAGTACGTTAAACTTGCGCTGTTAACTCGTCTGTCGCTAACAATATTTTTTTTTACGAATAATGTAGAGCTTCAGCTGTTTTGGTTGAGTTTGTCTCCCCGAAAAATACAAAAAATGAAGAAGCTCACAACAACTCAGGCATCAGATATTATGCATGACCTCATTACTGCACGCACCTTTGAAAATCGTTGAAAAGGAGATGACAATCGACTTCCGATTGTGCTGGTCTGTCGCTGGTTATTTCTGCACAAGCGAAAGCATTATTGCGACTAGATTTTGTTTCGGAATACAAACCTGATGAGTACTACACGTAAGGGCTGCTGTCAACGCGTACTTCCAACACTACATCGGCTAATCGCCTTTAAGCGGGCTTTTTAGGGTGACACTAAGGTTCTCGGGGCTATTGAAGTGGAAACGATGTAGTGTTGGTAATGTGTCGGAAGCCTAAAAATGCAGTTTGATTTCAAACATCTCTAGTATTGGATAGAGCGCTCACGTTGCTAGTTGCTTGGGAGGAATCATGGTGCTGACCAGCATTCATGCGAATTTAAAACTTGCACTGTTCCATATCATGATTAAGAAGAATGCAAAAAGAGTAAAACGCCGTTAATTCATCGCTTGATCAAATCAGTTAAATCAATTCAATTGCTCTCCCCATTACTCGTCCGGCGGATTTATTTTATTGAGTAGGAAATACGCCCCGAAAAAAGCTCCAACAAATCCAAAAAATCCGAAAAAGAACAAATATACCGACAGTTTCTCAGAAACCTCTTCGCTTAGGCCTCTTGATAGATACGTTTGTGCCTCTTTAATGGGTTTTAGCGAGGGAGGCTTTTCCAAAGACTTGATGAACTTGGGGTCGTTTCTCAGACTATTGACTCTCTTCATCATCTCAGGGTTTTCTTTCACACTCTTGATCTCCTTCAGAACAGCCGGATTATTCTTCAGGCGCTTTAGCTCCTCCACGGGCGTTGGATTTCTTTGTACTGGTAAGTTTGGCATACTCTTCGCGTTCCGCTGAAACAACTTGCTGAGCTTTGGGAGGGATAAGGGTGCTCTCTCCTCCTGCTCTTCGTTGAGAGTTCCACCCTTCGGTTGAACTGTTGTCTTGTCGTTTCGAAGAGCTCGTTGCGTCTTTGCCATTTCGAATCCCGTGCGACTGAAGTCTGCTTCCAAGGCCGTCCCAATATCAGTTTGCTTAGCACATGTAATACAACTGACAAAGACAGTGAAATTGAGTAGGAGCAGGAGCAAATAAATCTTTTGGCGCATTTAACTTGATCGGGAGGGAGTGGGGTCTTGTTTTGATCGAAAGTCAATTGTGAAATGAAGTCGGTCGGCCTATACCGAACCAACACCCAGACCAAATCCCAAGAACGGCGACTTACCCTTCCAAGTAACGAGTTATCTAATACATTTTTCAAGATGCCATGAGACCAATGCAAAGATTTTTTACTATCATAAGATACGTATCTGACAAGGCAGTTTTTTGATCCGTCCTTCAAAGGCATCCGTGTTCTGTACAACTCACCCTTTGAAGTACAATATGTACGTCGGAGGGGAGGTAGGGGACGTTGTGCCAGTCTAAAACGGCTTTGAAGAAAACGTTAAACCCAGCGAGTGCCATACATTTACACAGTTAAAGCATGAAAGTGATTGCGAGCATTTCTCAACGCCATTGATTACGTGTATGATGCAGAAGTTGCCGAAAAACATTTTGTGGCAAAAACATGCGAAAATCTATAATCTACTATTCATACAACTTATGCTCGGAATTTACCGAAACGTAAAAATTCTCGTAATTAACCTCACACGCTCCACACCAAGTGAGATTTGCTCCAGACCAAGCGAGACAACAATCATTCAGAATATGTTTTAAGGGGGTCATCACAGACTTTAGCTTAAAATATGGAAGATGGACAAGGTGATCGAACGGGCCTCGGACGCGCCGCTTTTGTATATACAATGCTGCCAACATTCTCCTCTATCAAATGACACCTGCCTTACACCGTAGTGAGCACTGTGGCCGAAGTTATGGACGGATTCATCGAGTCATAGGGTCATGACTGCGGATGCCAAGCCAATTTACCACTCTCTAGTTGCATAGTTTATTTGAGAGGGAATTCCAGTTGCTCTGAAGCAAACTTCGCTTGATCCGGAGTCTCCCAAACTAACACGAAAAATGACCTACCCAAAATAGAATTACGAATAGAGCCGTGCGACGTGTCGCATTGGCCTGGAGGATGTCCCTGTTTGAGCTGGATATGGTGTAGTATACATGTTCTGTTGCATCGCTGCACTCCCAAAACCAACTTGCAAAATGTTCCTGTCGAGTATTGACAAGGACTACTTTCAGTAAGGATAACCTTTTACGGGTAGTGTACACCGCAGACCTATACCGTTTTATAGCATAGTAACAAAGTTCTTGAAAATTTGTTTGTGCTCTTCATTAAAAAAAATAGGCAAACTCCTTAAAGAATGTAACTTTGCCGGTTGTTCGGCAAATTTTTATTCAGTAAGAGTGAGTAGCGCCGGGTGTTCTACTTCGGTTACAGTAATGTTACGTCGTCGTTGTTGCTGCGTGCGTGTTCCTGTAACAAGTCTAGGGTCGCCTGCTTGCCGGCGGATCGCGTAGCCGCTCGTGCTTGCTGCGCTGTTCGCCAAGGTCCCCGTTGTCGGTCACCCCGTATGCAACTTAAACACGTTATTGGCCACCGTCAAGTAGCCGGGTTTTCCCCTATTTATTAATAACCAAACAATACACTGCACGGTCAATCGTACTCAAGCTCCACCCTCGCAAAGCCTCGGCTTACGCCACAATCTCCAAGCCACTCGGGAATACGCCTCGGGCGCCTACCCTCTCAATACGCAGCCACCACAGCGGACTTGGGAACCTCGTGCCCC
>NW_008648994.1:74775-76887 GCF_000247585.1 Phytophthora nicotianae INRA-310 | reverse complement strand
TCACACCGTGGTTGTAAATCCACTCTATTACACGCCTTCTCCTCCCTCAGAGTCTTCCACGACTCTGACGGACTTGAACAGTTCTTCGTACTCGCTGACCGTATACCAACGTCGTCCATCGTTCGTACAGTCCGTTCCATTTTTTAACTTGGCTTGGTGTTCGTGCTGGCCGTAGTTCATATTCAAGGACATACTGGCCGGCGCTGTTCCTTCGTCTTCGCCGTCGCAGTTCCACCATGACGCCACTCTGTTCGTGCTTGTTCTTCTGACTCTCCACTGGTCGTTCACCTCGTTTCGTGCATCGGCGTGCAGTCGCTGCATGTACTGGAGCCTTCGCTGTTCCAGTAGCTTCTCTTGCCGCCTTGTCATCTTCTTCGCGTTCGATTGAGCCTTCATACTCGAGCTGTTCTCCGATATCGGCAACCACAATACTCAGTAAATCGGTAGGATAGTGATAAGAAATCAAGAAAGACACGTGTGCCAAATACTGCTCGTTCTTGTCGTCACCGTCCTCTCGTTCCACTAGAAAGTTGTCGTATCCCGCAGGTTCAACAATCCTCAATGGTCCCAGCCATTGATACACAAATTTAGACGCCGCAGGTCCACGTGGAGGCTTATACATCCAGACGCGATCGCCTTGCTTAAACGTCCGTTTCATTTTCACTTTACGATTGTAATATCGCGCCTGACGTTGTTGTTCTCGTTCTTTCGCCTTCGCAGCGCACGCTAAACTATTCTTCATTGCAGCTAATAGACGTCGATGATAGTCCGTAAGTTCCCCCGCCTCTGCTACACTCGCTCTCCGTAGTAACTCGTTAGGATTTCGTAGACTTCGTCCCATCATAAGCTCATTCGGAGACAACTTCACCGTCGAGTGTTGTCCAGAGTTGTACGCATAGATGGCGAAGTCCACCCACACGTCCCAATCGCACTGTCGTTCGTCGGTCATATACGTAGCTACACAATCCTTCCAAGTTCTGTGAAATCGCTCCACTAACCCGATCATTTGAGGTCGATATGGAACAGGATTGATCTGCTGCGCTTGCAACATGATCACAAGCTGCTCAATTGCTTTACCAGTCAACTCTGGTGCGCCGTCAGTAAGTAGTTCACGAAATGGTCCAAAACGTAGAATAACATGCCGCATTAAGAACGCTGCAACGTTCTCCGCTGTGTGTTGTCGAACCGCCACTGCAACTGCATATCTTGTCACGTACTCAACCGCTGCAATCACGAATCGATGCCCACCGTCATTATTAGGGAGAGGACTAGCTACGTCCAACGCCCATCTATCACCTACATCACCTCCATTCAAACTCCGTAATGGTGGAATCACCTCGCGTGGACGTGCCTTTCGGCTCCCACATTCCTGACATCCCAAAACCCAACGCTTAACTTCCCGTTCGAGCTTTGGCCACCAATAAACTTGAGCAATTCGAGCATACGTGTGTGGTGCTCGAAGATGTCCCGCCCAGACAGAATCATGGCATTCTTTGAATACCACCGACCACAAACTTGGAGGTAGTACGACTCGTCGCCCTCTTTGTGTTTCTATGAGTACCAAGCCGTGCTTCCTCACTATCTTCATGTTCCTATGCTCGCCCGAATCCAACAACCGCTGCACCAATCTGCTCTCCGCCTGCGCATTCGTGATCTGGTCGTCTGTCAACTGTAGTGTAGGTTGTCGACTCCGTCCTTCGTCTCGACGCATTCGTGATGCTCGTTCTTCCCCTGTCACCGTTGCTGTCGATCTTAGTGTTTGTACGGGCGTCGCATTTTGCTGCACGGCATCACTCGTACTCACTATTCGTTTACTCGTCGCTACTGGTTCTTGGCGTGCTGCGTCAGCCATTCTCTTCTTCGATCGTCCTTCCACCGTAGTCGTAGGTTCCATCGAGACACTGGTTGTCTCCATCACCGGTGTTGAAGCTCTCGCCTCATTGTCCGTCCTATCATGCTCTTTACTTCGTTCTACACCGTCCTGACCTTGTTCATTTCGTCGTTGCGTTTCTTCAGCAAGTCGTTTCGCTGCTCGTGTCCAAGGACGCGTTATCGGTATTTCTGCCGTCGCTTTCTTACTACGCTTTCGTCCTCGTTTCACGTCCTTGCTGG
>NW_008648994.1:70469-72169 GCF_000247585.1 Phytophthora nicotianae INRA-310 | reverse complement strand
TGGTTAGTCGTACATCGTTCGTTGTTTCCTTCACGTTGATGCTTAACCAGACTCACACGTGCTGAACTTTCTTGGCGTTCAGTTCGTTCTCCTTCCGAGCTCCTTGCTTGTTGTTGCTGTCGTTCTTTGAGCCTTCTAATGGCAGCTTCAGCTTCAGCCTTACGCATCTGTCGTCGTGCGGCATCAACTCGTCGCTGTTCTTCATCAGTCTCATGCTCTGTGCTCCGACGTTTCGCTAACAGAGCCTTTATGCGTCGACGTTTGGCTTGTTTCCTCGCCCTTCGTCTCTCTAGTCTGGCCTGCTCCACACTATACGCTTGTTCGTTCATACCTGGTCTTTCGTCGTTCGTGCTCGGTGCTTCGTTGTTACTCTCGTCGACCATCACTGACTCCATGCCTACCACTGACTCGTCCACTGCGCCGGTGTCTGCGCCTTCTCCAATTAGAAGTCCGGCTCCGCCTTCTCCAGATTGAAGCATACTCGACTCATTTTCGTTTTGACGCTGAGCTTCGCCTTCTCCAGATCGACGTCTTTCCTTGGCTCCAATGTCAACACCACCCTTGCCCCTATCGTCCTGGTCGGCACGTACAAACTTCGCCGACGCCATCGCTGGTCTCACCGTCATTACATACCTAGCGGCACGTTCCTTATCATACGAGGCCTCGTCCTTCTTCATTCGCTTCACCCACTCGTGTGGCTCACCACTAGCACTGGAATATCGTGGCACGGCTTTCTCATTGTGCCCGTCTAAGCACTCCACACCACCATCCTTTGACTTGTCGTGTCGAGACACCACGCTCGTTTCCATCTTACGGCCAGTTTCTCTTCCTTGTAGTCTCATAGTACACACCGAAGTCACGCGTCCTTCTTCACCACGTTCCTCGATTGCGACTACTTGGGGTCCTTCATCTCGCTCCGAACGCCGTATCCCCTCTACTGCGCTCGACTCGCGTTTCCCGCTGTTGGTAGTGGCTCTTGACTTCGCTGCTTCATGTACTCGTCGTTCCGTGCCTTGGCTTCGGTATCGGTGCAGTTACGAGCATAATGTCCGAGCTTCCCGCACGCATAACACTTCGGTCTAGGTTGACTCGTGCACTGTCTCGACCAATGCCCTTCCTGGCCGCATCGGAAGCATGTAACGCTGCTGGCTTGTTCGTTGCCACGCGCTTGCTGCCCACTGTTGGATCGTTCAACCCCGTTCGACTTCACAATGTTCTTCTTTTTGTCATCCGTCGTCGTCTGTCGCACAGCCGCCTTCAAACGCTTCTTCCTTGGCTTCGCCGCCTCCTCATCATCACTGGAGTTGAGTTCGCGATTTCTCTTGAACTTGATCTTGGCGCCTGCGTTCTTCGGTTCTTGGCCACCACTCGACTTCGCACTCACAACTAACCGTTTACGCTCAGCCTTCCTCGGTTCATACCAATATTTACCGTTCCATACGTGACCAGGTGGTGAATCCCACGTCCCCGAAAATGTATTGTAGACTCCCTGTGGATTCGTAAAAAGCGCGACCGGTTGCACATCACCTGTTGTCGATGCTCCGTCCTCCATGTGCGTGAGCGCCACTACACCTGTTCCACTAATCCCAGGTATGACTCCTGTTTGCCCCGTGGTGCCGTCCATAGGAATCACAAACCGACTAGGAGCGGTAGCCCATGGCTGTCCAATGTTAACCATCCCTTGGGCCACGTTGTCCATG
>NW_008648994.1:62283-68089 GCF_000247585.1 Phytophthora nicotianae INRA-310 | reverse complement strand
CGCCCCCTCATGGCGACTTCTCAGATCAAAGATCTCGGTTGTACGGTGGTTGTCGCCCCATACAACTTTCAAGCCTGCGACTGGTCACGGTCGCCAGTCCTTCGTCCGATCTCCGCCGTCCGTTGCCATCTTCGACGTCTCCGCCTGATGTTCTTCGTTGCCGTCCTTCAACGTCGAACTCATGTTCGTTCCTGACGTACAGGGTTTCACACCGTGGTTGTAAATCCACTCTATTACATTCCTAATGCAGTTAAAACTCTGCCTGAAAGCAAATGGTTCCACGAAATAAAGCTGTCCAAGTATTTTCGGATTGGATTACGACATCATACAGCTAAGACCTCTAGTGAATACCACGAACCACCGATGGGCTAATTAAACGATTACCGCTTGCGTTTTCGGACACTACGATGAAAATACTCAACAAAACGTTCCTCTCGTTGCAGCTTATGATGAATAAGATCATGAACAACGCGGTTAGTGTCATGCCTACCTCTGGCCTGTGAGAATGCAAGCCAGAGTCCATGGGCACATATGCCCTGGCTTACATACTCAAAGCCAGAGGCTGAATATCAGTGAAACCGCTGCATTGAATGCATGAAGTTACAGTGAACCTACATTTAGTTAGATAAAAATGTTTGTGCCATAAACACACAGAAAAGAAGCAGGGTAGACAACATAGGCACAAAAGAGAAACAGAAATACGCCGAAACAGTAAGAAGCCATTGTGCTCTACTAGAGAGCCAAGGAACACATGCATGCTAGGGACAGCAAAGTTATCCATTATTAAATACACCTTCTACCCCGCCCTCAAATCTCAACACCAACAACTTAAACTACAAGACCTAAACTCTCACTCAACCGCACGACAGGTAGCAACGACTTTAGGTGGGGCGTCTGCACAACGATTATCTACTGGTGTTGTCGGGGAGACTACCCATCGCCTGACATACAATACCCAATCGATCATATATGCACAGATGACAATGTCAGCTCTCTCCACGGTTCTAGCTTAAAGAGCTCAGCTCCAGGAAACTCAGCTCTAAGTGACTCAGCCTCAATCTCTCTCTCCGATGCCAGCAGCCCACGTTCTGTTATGCCGCTGCAAAACGCATTGGACCTAGATCCATTCGTATTCTAGTTGGCAGAGTTAGTACGCCAAGCGTTGTCTACTTCTGGCTTGCCGTGCCGTGCCTTGATTTGTCTTGTTCAAGAAAGCCTCTACCGCTGCCAAAATTACAGGCGAATATGAACGAGGCGCACTATGTTTTTGAAGGTGCGTTGTTTTCCGAATTAATATAGGGTAACGATTAACACTGGAGCTGGCCTATATTGCTTTTGCCAACTGCTCATGGATAGTAAAAAAAAAAAAAAAAAAAAAAAATAGGCACATGTGCCCAAATGAAAGCTTAGATGTACGCTAATTACAATGATTTGATAAAACTTAAAACATCAAGGTGAAGCTCATAATGTAGCGGTGAAAGATACAACGTAGGTTCTAAAGCCACAAGTCGCAGACAACATAGCCACAAGAATCACAGCATACGTGCTGCATCCACCAGTGTCACAACATTGCTCACAATATAGTTTCTAGCGTCGCAATATAGCGGTCAAAGGCGCAACGTAGATATCCAAGTGACAACGTAGCGTTTGAGCCACAGAGAGGTATCAGAGCCTCAACATTTGTGGCAGAGTGCCAGTATAGCCCCAAACCACAACATAGTACGGGAATTTACATCGTACTCTTAATATGCGTTCGACATGTAGCGTGAAAAACAGAACGAACGCCGTGGTATTTGCTACGACAGATCGCCACGCAAGACAACACAGCACCAGAATCTCGCGCCCACACACAAACCTGTTTGTGGCATCTTGAACCCGGAATTGCAGAATTGTTAAATACGCCGGTCCATGGGTTGCTATCATCTAGCACGTGACCGTATGCCACTCATTTTCTCCTTCCCTTTCGTAGCGATGCCATTCGCTGTATAATTTTTAGTAGATTTGGGCCAACATAACACACGCTGCCATTTTATACAATACTGGGCATACCTGCGGCATTTGTCAAAAATTTGTTGGAGTGTTTGACGAAGTAGTAGTGGAAGCGGCATGGTGGGACGGGGGTGGGGGTGCCACAAGTGGGCGCTTGCCTGTTTATCTCCCCGCAGCAACTCAATAAATGTAGGGCTGTGATTCGACGAGGGAGGGAATGGGGAATGGGTAAACAGCTTTGAACGGGGCGACACACTTTTTTTTAGAAATCATTTTTTCCGGATTTTTTTTAATATGTTGGTATTGCATACTTGCACAGGATATTCTCAACAGTCGACCACTATAGTCGGCGAGTTTCAGTGTGGTAGTACAATCTGATGTAGAGGTATGCCATCACAATGCGCGGACAATGCTGCACATTTTAACAATATCCAAAGATGAAGTTTTCGAATAATTAACTTTATGAAACTTGAGAATTATTATAGTCCTAAAAAAAGTATTGGGTTGTACGTACTTCGTAACCTAACCACTACCAGGATAGCATACTTAAGTACAGAAACACCTATACTGACGCGTAAGTATCTATTGGTTCCAATTGATAGGAAAATCCGGGCGTGGTTCTAAGGTATGGCAGATTTCACTGTTCTGTCCGGACCTACAGATTTTGTATGGAAGGGATACACCCAAACGAGCCAACTAGCGCTATATTCATTCCACAATGATGTCTTTAACCAAGTTCAAACCGAAGCCAAGTTCATGAGGCAACGGCAATCACGAAAGGCCATTGAATCTGCTCAAAAAAAAATCAAAGCGGCACAGCGTTGCATCTGCCAGTAACGGTGCCTCTACAAAAAAAAACTGTAACTTGATGATTATCCTTTTACAATCTGGGTATAGAGTTCAGAGACGCAAACTTTTTTTCTGTTCGTGTCTGTAGAAAAGGCCAACCACATGGGTTCAAGTATGCAACTGCTTGAAGATCGCCCCACTGGTTGCCGTACGGTAGAGTCACGACTTCCCTGTGACGGCCGTTCAGCATCATAGAAGCGAGGCCTTCCTTCCTTCTGAATATCGGAGAAATCATCATTCCAGAACTCGCTTCCTCCTGCAACGACCACAAAGTCCTTCTTGGTCGCCACCAATGCGTCTAAGCAGCCTCAATTGCTTGGCTGGTGCACTGTTGGCCCTCACCTCTGTTGTCACCGCGCAAACCTACGATGCCATCGTCGTGGGTAGCGGGCCTGGTGGTCTCGTAGCAGCTGAGTATTTGTCACGAGATTCGAGTGTCTCCGTATTGATCCTCGAAGCTGGTCCCAGATCTTTGACTGCTACGGGTGGGACGGACTCCCCAGACTACGCTCAAGGTAGAGGTCTCACGAAATTCGACATCCCCGGTGAATACGACAATATCATCTACAATGGCGCAAACGAACAGTACCGTGTCGAGTGGGTTAGTGACGCCTACATGTGGCTCGGTAAACTCGTGGGAGGATGCTCCTCCATCAACGCAGCGCTCTACTTCCGCCCGCCAGACTCATACGTCACCAACATGCAGTGGCCGTTCTCAGCGGCTCAAATGGTCTCCAAGATGAACGAGAATGAACAACTTCATGGTCATACAGACAGACCATCACCCGACGGTGTCTGGTACACTCAGGAAGGATATTCTATCGTGTCCAGGGCACTGCTGGCACGAGGATATACTGAACGAAGCATCAACGACGCTGCAGCACGCAATAGCAAGAGCAGGACGTTTGGTCATGCCCCGTTCACCTTCAAAAACGGCAAACGTGATACGCCCGCCAATGCCTTCTGGGGGCAAATGAGCGGCAGGAGCAATGTGAGGCTTCTAACTGGAGCCAAGGTCGACTATATCTTGAGAGCTTCCGGTGGAAAAGCCACGGGTGTAGTGTATAATGGCGGAACTCAAGCACTACTGTCGACTCGAGGTACTGTACTTATGGCTGCGGGAGCGTTGAGTACGCCAAAGGTGCTGATCCAAAGCGGCATCGGTCCTAGCTCGCAGCTCAATCTGCTTAATGGACGCAATGGATTCCCTGGTGTCTCCCAGGCAGCAGGTTGGGTCACGAATGCCAACGTGGGGCGGAATCTCTTCGATACAAACGTTGTGTTTGCGTCCTTCTCACACCCACAAATGAGCTCCTTCCAGTACAAGAACAGACCGAGTTGGGCGATCAACCAGTACATGAACCAGGGCTTCACTGGACCCTGGAGCAGCGCAGGACCGACTCTTATCAGCTATGAGAACTACGATGTTCAAGGTCGTACTTATGAGTTCCAGTCAACTGCACTAACAAACGGCTTTGGAGAGTTCTACAGTCGTGGCAATGCGTTCACACTAGCGCTGTACATCAACAATCCTGAGGCAAGGGCAGCCTCGGGTTTCGATGGGAATGCCAACTGGAGAGCGTTCAACGAAGGCACGCCCTACTTCGGCACTAGTCGTGATCTTGCTGCGTTGCAGTCCTATGCCCAACGAACAGTTAGTGCTATGGTAGCTCAAGGCGCCACGTTTCTTTCGGCCGGCTCTGATGATGCGTCGGTAGCAAACTGGGTTGCAGCCAATCGGGGATTAATCACGCACCACTTTGGTGGTAGCTGCTACGCATCAAGCAATTCAGCCGACACTAGACGTTGCGCTGACGAGAGACTACGTGTCATTGGGATGACTAACGTGTTTGTAGCTGATGCTAGTGCCATGCGCGACGGTACGGTCAATCCATACGGCTTCGTCATGTACATTGGTCGAGAGGCTGCAGATCAAGCTAAGACTTATATTGCTGCCAACACTGGCACCAGTGCTACCTGCTCGACTGCAGAGAATAATATCGATTACATCGGCAATGATCTGACCAGTAGGACGAGTTCTACAGCTAGTGGATGCTGCTCTATCTGTGCTGCGACTAGTGGCTGCAGAGCGTACTCGTGGAACAACTACAATGGCGGTACTTGTTGGCTTAAGAGCGCAAAGGGCAGTACACAGAGCAAAAGCGGTGTTATCTCTGCTACGCTCAACGGAGGGTCTACGTCTACCTGTACAACGATCGAAGAAAATGTCGACTATACCGGCAATGATGTCGGAAATGCACTTAGTGGCACAGCTGAAGGTTGTTGCTCGATCTGTAGGGCTAGAAGTGACTGCAAGGCTTATACTTGGACGAACTACAACACTGGCACGTGCTGGCTGAAGAGTGTAAAGGGGGCCTTCACAACGAAGACTGGAGCGAGGTCGGCTCAGATCAGTTCGACGTCACCTACGTGCACTTTGGTGAATAACGTCGACTACAATGGAAATGACATCGGCAATTCGCCCAGTGCTGCGGCGTCTGGATGCTGTGATAGTTGCCGCGCGAGATCAGGGTGCAGAGCGTTCACCTGGACGAACTATAACGGAGGCACGTGCTGGCTTAAGTCACAACAAGGGCCTGGAATCACAGTGGCTGATGCTGTTTCTGGAACCATCTAAGGTTTCGTTTAGACTGCTTAGGGGCACCTCATGTTCATTCTGCACAAACATTGAATGAAGTTGTGTTTAAGAATCTCAAAAGTAGTAGACATACCAAATGTACTACAAGTTTTGCCTTTTCTTTCATGCTATTGCACTGTTGGCATCTTCAAGAGCGATTGGGTAAAATGTAGCTGCGTATGCGATCTCGCAGTTGACTGTGTGTAGAACTACGTCTCGATTTTCCTCCGACGGATCCATCAGCATCGTCGAGTACTCTGGAGATGGTAGCACGCTAAAACTTGTCGCCTCACCACTCGTGAGATTTTCTAGTTCCGCGCAGTATGTTGA
>NW_008648994.1:56422-60678 GCF_000247585.1 Phytophthora nicotianae INRA-310 | reverse complement strand
AACAGTTTCAACTCCTTGAGGCCAAGGCGAAAATGCCAATTCGCGCATCCAGATCGATCCTCCAACCATCAGGAATACGCAGAGACCATGAAGTGCTGCCATAACTGCATTCGTATTCGCGATAAAGTGGTGATGCTCTGCCGTCTTGCCGATCCCGAAGTACTCGAATGTCATGTACATGTAGGTCTTCTGGAGCTCGTAGTAGAACACCGTATATGCCGCGTTGTAACCAAAGGCAACCAAGTGAACTGCAAGAATGATAACCCACCACAACGCGAAGCTCCATGGCCCTAGATCGACATACTGCGAAGAGGGGACCAACGACTTCGTTCTTCCAGGCATGATAAGCGCTGCACTATTCGCTAGAATTAAAGCCCTGGTCTGAAACTGTGCGATTACATTGTGGGTCCAACGTGGCCTAAATATAGGATTTGAGGCAGCCTTGACCAAAAATTGATTTAGGTCTGCTAATCATTCGAATGACGTTCAAATCTGGTAGCCACTGTGAGGTGACTGCAATTACCCTTACTTGCCCGGTGTTTTTGATTTTTTAGCAGGCTTGTGTCGGCGTCGACATATACGCAATCGCATCCCCACATTCCTACAAAAGGCACAGTTAAACGAGAAATAGTTCACATTTGAGAAAGTACACACCTACCTGAGCAAGAGGACTGGTACGCGGTCCGGAAACTCCTGGTTAAACCTCTTAGCTGCACGAAGCATTGACTTGAGCTGATTGGGTGGGGTTGCCGTCATCGAGGTGAGCCCAATCCACTTTGCAAGCGCCTCAGCCACCTCCTTAAACACTTTCCATCGTTCTTCGGACCTCTGGGGTACGTCGATCATTTGGAAGTGTTTGTACCTGTTCATTTCCTGCTGAAAATCGACGATTAACTTCTTAACGGGGCCTTCAACGCGTCTTCCCGTCAGTTTGCCCTTCTTTTGAATAGGAAGCACAGTCTTTTCCATCATTGTCAGCAAGTCTTCCGAGTGGGTTTCGGCGTATTTCTTGAGCTTGAGGCGGGTGGATCTCAGCACAGCGTCTGATAACGCTGCCGGGATCCCCGTGAGAGTATCAGCCAGCTCTAGTACGTTGCCCAGTTTCTTGACCAGATGAACCACACACATGCCACGCATATTCCCAGCCACCTGATCGTCGGCTAAAATTGTAGCGAGTTTCCCCGCTGTATCCCGAAACAAACAGGCAGCAGCTTCATTAATTGGAACCTTACTTACCATCAACTGGAACAGGTTGTCAGTCACCTTACGACATGCTGTCAGGGCAACATGACTCTTGTTGCGTCGCATGCCTGCCTCCAAAGTGGCTGAAGCCTCTCCTGTCTTTAGCACAAAGTGTTGCAGTCTTGTAGCTACTTCCTCTGGAGATGGCGGGTTACGACCCTGGTCGATGTCTTGCTTCTCCGAATTCGCCTGCACGGCTTCATCTTCCGTCCCCGTCTCCACATCCATTGGGTCGATCGTCTCAGTCGTAAGTTCTAAAGTCTCTGTAGGGATAGCAACACGGTTTTGGCGAGTTTGTGTCACAACTGCGGCTACCAATGCCTGTAACTCGGTCTGCACGCTCTCAATTTCAGCCGCTAGCTCGTGGAAACGCTCCGAAGCTTCTTGAGAACATGGTGCGGACGTATCGAGAGACGTAGCGGCCTTGATGTGCTGCTGGGCCGCATCGACCGTAAGTGACAGCTGGTGCTGCAGGGCTTGAAGCGTGGCCAACGACATTCAGTTGAAAGATTGATCGCCAAATGCATGCCACATACACTAGTACCGTATATGACGTTAAGATATGCCCATTTGCGCCTTTATGTTATTGATCCACTAATACAGTAGTACTATTGAGCTATAATATTAAAAGCCTCAAATTTGCATATTTAAGTATTGGGAATGGTAATACTATATCGTGAAGGCGAGTTTGGATAATACCAATTCTTATTATCATTTTTTATTTATTATGTTTTGAAGTATCAAGCTGTGTATATTCTTGAAGAAATATACGTATCGTGATACTTCAAATGAGACCACGCAAAACAAAATAATACTAATGAAACTAAGTACGAATCGCGATTTAAGCACACCACGGGAAAGAGGGGCGTCTCCTCTATCTTTTGAGCACTTGGTTAGCTTCTAGGACCGAGATCTCACTGAGTTATGAGCCGCTAGAAAAAAAATCTCGTTTCCAAAATTGAAAAAGGAATTTTTTATTTGACATTCTGACGTAAACTTGTCGCGCGGAGCCAATGGTGTTGTCCGTTTATTCCAATTGTTACTGGAACATGTGCAAAACTTTAATTTTATCCACAGTTTCACATTAGTGATATGGTACCATAAGTATCATTTTGTATTATTTTGGAGACAGGTATCATTTTGACTAAACAAAATGTGTCTGTTGCAGAATAGATCTGCTTCATTTACGAACCATCTTGGGAGTAGGACGACTCTCATCCTGAACGTCCGGTCCTGGTTTGCCTTCGCTGCTGCAGCCATTGAAGCTCGGTGTTCTCAACGAGCTTGTTTGGCTGCTTTAGCGTCTTGCTGTTGCAGCTCCCTTGGCTTTGCATAGATAGGACATCTTGGAACTCTTCCGGCACATACGGGTTGATTTTGTTGTGCAGATCTAGCATTGGTTTTCGCTGTTGAGAGGAGGAGGGCTCAGGTCTTCCAGAAAGTGAGTGAACCTGCGATCTACTTTGATGTCTTCGGTGGCAACTCCATCAACGCTTCGCCGCAGATCCTGTCTAGTTGCTTCGTTGCCGGGTCCTTTGCGGCACAAAACAACTCCAGGCTGATCTTTAACCATAGATAACACCTGGTACTGCTGCACGCTTGTTAGGTTCTTGTAGAGCTCGGTCACTACTGGTTTAAAGCTCTTAAAAAATACATTGCCTCGCGAGATGTGAACGGTAGTGTTGGAGGTGGCAGAATTGTTCACAGCGGAGATAATATGATCCGTTGTCCAGCAATCCTGGCGAGAAACGTGCTTGCGAATGTGGCCGAATCCACAGTCACAAGCGTTCTTCGTGTGACCTTTCACAAAGAACTTGTAGTCCGCTCTCGTCTCCACGAACGTCGTCTTGGCTGGAGACAGGTGCTGCTCGCTCTTGACTGGAGGCAGGCGCTATATTCTCTTGACTGGAAGCAGCCTCGTCAATGTTGGTGTCTTGAGCAAGCTGGACTCTGAAAACTTGCGAGTCCTCCCCACACTCGCTGGGCGTCACGGCACTAGAGTCGCAAGCAGAGAACTGAGTGGCTGCAACATCTTGAGAGGACGACAGTGGGGGGGGCGGCGGTGGTAGTTGGCGAAGCATTGTGGACACTAATATCTTCTTGAAAGCCGTTTGGTAAATGAGTGGGTTAGCTTTAGTGACCGTTTGGATTTTCAAAACGGTTTTGACCCTTTTTTAAACTTCGTGTAGGTACGAAAAATGATGGCCCAACTTTGAACGCGATTATCTCGACAACTCTAAATGGCACATTAGTATCATTTTGTATTGGGTGGTCTCAAATATGTGATAATTCTACTAACGCGGTTAACATTAACCGAGCTTAAGTAGTAGTATCTCACATAGTACTACTAGTAATATCAGGGGTAATACATTCTTTGACGCCTATTAACTTAGTCCATAAGACTCATCGATATGCATGCTGATTGGCCGGGATGGCAAGCGACATTTTCATCGAAAGTTCTACAAGTTCGCTGTCGTTGAGGAATAAAATTTGGCTGGAAGCCAGTACTGATGATTTGGATGTTTTTCAGTGTGATTTTTTTTTTTTTGACGAAAATTGTCGTTATCGTGATGTACTGCAATAACTGTATCAATTTACTTTACTGAAAAGCACAAAAGTGTTGGCACAATTCAGTTTTCATCCATTGCAATAATTTCCGGAGTTATAACACAACTGGTTCGTTATTAAAGCGTAATTTGGACGGCGCTCTTCATTACCAGGTTGACTCGACCTACAGTCGCGATGCTGTCTGAAACTCAACGTAATCCTATGTCAATGCCATTAAATTCAACGATGATGTTTGCTCCAGTTGATGTAATCATCCATGTACAACACCAATAGACTTGTTATTCAGCAAAAAGTTCCAGAGCCCCTCACGCTCGAACGAAGAAAATCTGCACCATCACCACTTTCGAGAACTGCCATGCGAAAAGACTACTTTCTAGCCGTGGTTACGCTTGCATGTTGCAGCAGCTTCTTCGTGTGCGCCAAGACCATCGTATCAACTTGTGGTC
>NW_008648994.1:16480-18688 GCF_000247585.1 Phytophthora nicotianae INRA-310 | reverse complement strand
ATTATGCCCGGCGGTGTGTGGAGTTCATGGCTTAATAGCTACAACAATGACTCAGTGCTCTCAGTAAGAGCAGATATCACTATGCAAAAACATATTGTACCTGCTATAGTTGTGGTCTTTTTCCGTCGTGTTAAACGGTAATAAGCGTGCCTTGAAATAGAAACAGGAAAAAGCATTTTTTTTATACTCTTCCGAACGAGTTTTACTGTCTCTACTTTTCAACAAATCTTGCCAACAGCTTAGTCTAAACTAGATGCACCAACCTCACTCGCGCTCTCCGTTCCAACGCAATTCGCACCCATGCACCTGAAACGCTGGCACTGTTGCTGATAACGACTGAAGCTCTGACGCCATCCACACCGAGAATAACGCTGGAAGCAGGAGTAGCTAATAAGTCAGTTGAAGTAACAAGAGTGTAGAGGTTAACGCTATATTAGGTGGTCGGTGAGTGATGTTGTCGAGTTAAAGTGGCTAACCCAGCCCAAAACTCCTACGAAATCTACATGTACTAACCCTTAACAGGTAATATCGAATTTTGACCACGGTGCAGTAGGAGAATTGCTGCCAATGGAGCCCTTGTATTGTAGCGACGCACCAGCGTTATGACCATCAATGGCCATGGCGCTGGTACATCTAGCGTCCTACTGTCCTCCCTTAATGCCACTATACATCTCCTGGACCAAGTGCTATGACATGCAACGAATGGTGACAGCAGCGCAGCAGAGGAACAGCGACGAGGACGAAGGTGCATGCCGAGGAGCGAAGACGGAGAAGACTCGAAGGTGGGAGTTAGAGTCTTTGGTTGTTTGACTCGAGGAAGGTAAAATGGAAAGTGAGAGTGTAATAGTTAGTTGTTGCCGGCTACAAAGTAGTGCTGATTAGCGGTTCCTAGATTTCCTGTGCGGTTATATGCATTCCACTGTTCTATATTCTACGTGTCTTGAATCGTATCTTGAAGTAGCGTAGCGTGGTTGTGAACCGCGGTTCATTTGAACCGGGCAAGAATTTCCATACTGAATTCAAATGTAAAAGAATGGATGCCTTTGAAATCCCACGTTTTGGAGTGTTCTTCCTAACATGGACGTGTTTGGAAGAACCTGGCCGCTCAAACTTGGCCTGAGTCAGCGATCCTACTCGAGCACTTCCTAGACGCACCTAGATTGGGGGTAAACGACATCATGGGTATTATCGGGCCTTCATAGTAATTCTTGCCAGGGACGTTGTATCTACCAGTACTGCCAACTCACGGAAGATTCAAGTACTGATATAATGCTATCGTGTGGCCGATGAGTGTCCAACCCTGATCTGCAATGCAGCTAA
The DNA here is from genome assembly GCF_000247585.1 of Phytophthora nicotianae INRA-310. NCBI lineage: Eukaryota > Oomycota > Peronosporomycetes > Peronosporales > Peronosporaceae > Phytophthora > Phytophthora nicotianae. Next base: position 17,368 of record NW_008648994.1, on the reverse strand, counting down.
GGGGCACCCGGGTCAGATCCAGCAGCTGCCTGACTGTGCAGCGTGTTACCGGGCGACGTTCCTTGGCTTGTGATTAAAATATTATATGCAAAGTATATTGTTCACGCGCAAACCACTGGTAAAACCGTGACCGCAGCCTGAGAGCAGCGAATCGCAACTTTTTCAACTCTTAAAAAAGAAGCTCGCGGTCAGAGAAAGACACTCACGAATGCAAAATGTATTGCTGTGTAGTGCTTAGTATCACATAGTTTAACTCAAATCTACAGCAATTACCCTGAATTACGCACCACTCGCCAATCTCTCAGCTGTCCGGCCACTGCTTGCTTCCGTGAAGTTGGCCATCTTTAATTATAAACTTAATCAGCCTATGTCATATCTTTGACGATGACCACACAATTTCGGCAAAGCGCTGAATAATTTAGCCAATTCTTTGGGGTGATTACTACTTCGCCCATGTCTGCACTACCGGCAAAATGGCTGGTGGTTGACGTGCAGTGTAATCCAATCGTGGCAGCACTCTCGCCAGGTTGATATGGGACAGCATGATACTTCTGCGACAGACCCGAGATCTGAAGCAATGCTGGAGCCACCGCGAGTCTAGGCAAGACGAGGTCCAACGTCTCTAATTTTCTTGGCTTCGAGACGATGCAGCAAACGCTGCTGTCGCGCATTAGGTCAATCCGGGTCCTCAAGACTTTTAAGAGCTGTTAGACCGTAGATCCTCAGACGTGGTGAAACTCTCTACGAACTTTTCGACCTCCAAACTAGATTGTCGGGCCACGCTTGTGGTGGCACGATCGCTTGTAGAATAAAGAGATCGCGCAGGATCACAACCGAACGGCTCCAAAATACAGCGGGCATCTAACCACAGTTCAGTCGGCGTCTCTA
>NW_008648994.1:12842-14685 GCF_000247585.1 Phytophthora nicotianae INRA-310 | reverse complement strand
CAGCTTGATAATTCAGACAGTGTACTCGCTTATGACCCGAGTACACTAGCTGCTGCAAGTTTCCCTTCGCGCTACTACAATCCGATGGGCGCCAGCCCGGGTTTTACTTCCATCTACAAAGCCAAACACTCTTGACATTGACTTTTCTTTGTTGTGAGCTGCCCTAGCATCCATTTGTGTGCGCTCAGAGCAGATTCGGCGCTGAAAGTAGATAATTTCATACACACAACATTAGACTAAAGTCGGGATTGTTTTAAATACTAATAGCTAAGTTTGGTTGTATCCACATGCTGAATAATTAAGCTGAGCAACCCTCTCAAGCGGCAAAAAGTTAGCAAAAAAGCAGCAGCGCGTCCATTGGTGCATGTTAAAGTTGGCCAGTCGACTAACAGATGATGACCAGATATTGCAGTGGAAAAGTTGCGTAATCTGTGAACTGCTAGTCCTCATATTATCTTCGCAGCATAATCAGATAGAGATAAAGTGAAGATAGAGTCATTTGCGAAACTTCTCTATTGTCACCTACAGACTACTTCGCACGAGGTCCAGACACGATGGTGTTGTGATTGCTTTAAAAACGGAGAAAGTTCTGCATGACATCGCGAAACAAATGAATGGACGATTGAAGCGATTATGACCGATAATGCAGGTTAATGCGGTCGCGCTCGGTATATTCTGGCTCTCTGCCGTTAACGGATCACGTCCATGTATTGTTTGCCCACGATATAAAAAACTCGTTAAAGCAGTGCTAAATGTGGCTTTCTGCGAGTTAACCAAGCAGGCGTCACTCGCAAGTTACACTGAATGCTTCACCTTCAACACGGCTAGTTCGAGCTCTAGCGCTTCATACGCCAGCGTTCGGAATGTTGCTTGTCTTTATTATTCGGTGTGAGACTCATTGGAACAGAATGCAAGGTTCTTTTCAGCTCGTGTGCGAAAGTACGTTTTATCCGTTTTGCATAAAGTACAGTAGTTGCAGCGATTATCCCCGAGTAATAAGCGAGTCTACCTTTTGGTGAAAGCTTCAAAACGCGGAAGCAATAGTTCGTCCGCTCTCAGTGTTTTCTTCATGCACCGACGTGTTGAGACCTCTCTGGTGGACGTTTCCGTATTGATTCGAGACATTGGCTGTGGATGTTTTAGACAATCTCGACAACTTGGAGTTATTTTCACTAGTGGAAAAGCGATGGCAGCGAAGCGAGCAGTCAATAATGTTGCTAGCCCCGTTTGTACTCCCTCTGCATGTTCACGCTGCTGTGGAAATTCAAATAGAATCATCAAGGCTTGGGAGATGGAGAAACTAATAAGCACTCAATTCATTACAGTCAAAGTGGTCTTTAATTATCACCTGGTGTGCTTGGTTTCGGCGTACGAAAACGAATTGACTCGTCCCGATGCTCTTCACGACCTTGTTCTTACCAAACGTATTTGGTACGGGGAAATACCTAGGTGGCTTGTCATCTAGGCACCACTTACCATTTTTCTCGCCTTGTGGTTTCTCGTTGCGGTGGGTTCCGCGATTCCGGTGCCTTTAACAAGTGTCGGGTTTTGGAAACCACCGCTGAGGGTAGCAATCGGAGCACCAAGCCCCACCACCTCTTTTTTCCCGGAAAACCTGTATAAGCCTGGTTTTGACCGGAGGTCGGTTTACCAGCGTCTTGATTGTCCGATAAGTTATTGCTTGATGGCATTTCGATACACGCTTTTTCATGCATCTCTAAGCCAGATGTAGAGTAACAAGTTGTTAAACAATTTGAACACAGATAGGAGCGATACAGCACGTCCTCCGTGACATCCCTGTCTTGAGCAATGCCATCAATGAGAACGTAGCAGTGAAGCGTAA
>NW_008648994.1:8481-9772 GCF_000247585.1 Phytophthora nicotianae INRA-310 | reverse complement strand
CATTTTCAATGATTCTGACTAGTACCTCGTAATGACGCAAGATCGTACTTACGCACAAACGCAATATATACATGTATATATATACATAGAGAGAGAGGGAGCTAACATCGCTGCAGCTGGTAAGAAAGCAAACAGTATTAGAATCTACTTATCCTCACGAAGAACGAACACGCCTTAACCAGCGTACTAAAGCGTCGAGGAAAAACCAATAGAGCACCCATCTAATTTTGCAAGAATTTGCAAGTTTTTTTCACGATGAAAAGCCAGTCTATTCTAGCTTAACGCACGCAACCCAGTACGCACAACGCTGGTGGACACTTGTCGCCTTGTCCCGGACACTCGTCGCGCTTCGCAACGGACACGCACACCACAGAAATTGCACGTCACTTGGTTCCAGGATATCCGCCGCATTCGGGCGGGAATAGATTCATTCTCCATTATGCCCAACGGAATCTTCTTTTAAAAGCCGAATGTTGTACCAAGGCCTAATGTTGTACCAAGACCGAATATTGTACCAAAACTGAATCAGTTTTATGTAGTAATTCGGTGTCCTTACAGGACAACTATTAGGCTAAAACATTGGTAAAGTTGAGCTCTTCTCATTTTCGAAGAACACTACAGTTCTTGGAAATGTACTATAAATAAGTCCAAATTGTGACCCATTTAAGGTTTATCTTGTTATTTGTATTCGTTCGCAAATAGTCTGGGTGCGCAATTAGTCTGGATGTTTCGAGTCCAGATTTCGACTTAATTATTTTTTTGAGTGGTGATTGTTTGCCTGCCCACGGTGACTCGCCCAAGTCAAAACAGCACAACAAGTCAAAGTAGCACAATTAGCATTATTATAAGCTTCACTTTTCAACTCTGAAGCAGTTGAGAGCATTCAAAACGCTTCTATGCGACCTTCTATTTTGGCTCGACTTTGAAGTCTACTAACCAAACGAATATGTAACATCATAGGTTTTGCAACGCCCGGGCCGTTATGGTGACCCGGGTCACCTCCAACCTGTTCATATGGGTAACATCCTACTGCCATTGTGCAACTCCTCTCCAGTTGCGAATGCTGCTATGTCATTCGGTAACCAGCCGTGTGAAAAGGGAAAGCGGAGACTGAAATCAAACCAAAATCGAAGCGCAAGCGGAGTAAACAAAGACAGTAAGTAGAGCAACTAGCGATGATCACAACTTCTTGTTCTAATCAGAAATTGATAATAATATTTTCGTGATAGTTTAACTTAATTAGCAATCGTTTTTGTGATGCATGGGATGGCGATCAATTGATAGATTCTTG
>NW_008648994.1:4095-5596 GCF_000247585.1 Phytophthora nicotianae INRA-310 | reverse complement strand
AGCTGCACAGTGTTAGGGGCAGCGACAGAAGCGTGATCGCTTGAGTTTCTTTACCAGGTAATTGGTGAGGCCTTGGGCTATCTTCATCTTGTCGTGGCAGCGCGGACACGTGCGGGTGGATCTTGTCCCGGTCTTCTCGCTCGAGGACGCCCTACTCTTCGGGTCAGAGGCGCAGTTGCTGTTCGACTTAACAATCAAGGCGATGAGAAAGAGCTCTACCGTGCTGAACGCTATTGCCGAATGTGCGTAACGCTAATCTGAGTGTGTTCGACGAACACTTCGTAGGGAGACCCTCAACGGAAAGTCTGAGTGGATGTCCACTCAGATGATAATTCCCCCTTTAAAGCGACATTTATCAGTCGCTAAATAACATAGATTTGGCGACATGTGGTACATGTACATGGTACTGTACAGCATCAGCAAAGGTAGATTATGGTAGACATTCACGTGAACAATCCGGGCATGTTGTCACTGCGACCTAATCAGTATATGGATTACGGTAAAGCTCTCATCGATATTTCGAGTATAATGCTAACGTAAAAATGATACTGTATAGAATACACAGTACAATAGTAGTAGTACAGGTTTACTTGAGGTAAATGCGCTGTCGGTTTTTTCGACGTTCAACCGGATTGTGGGCCACATCGTATGGTCGTGCTCAGATTAGCTAACGCTCAATCTCTACCTGGATTGGTTAATATCCTATCGAATTAATCTCGGTGATGGGCAGTATCCAAAGACCATCACTCATAAATATCATTTTTAGACCTGCAATTTGTAAGGTAGATCAGGCAAATGGATATTGTTTACCAACGCTGCGATCAGAATGGATCATAATGGCTACTCATAGAACTCACGTTACAGCCTGCAACTTGCAGGCACGTGTTTCAGCGTGTCACAATCGACGCGAAGATTCCGGTCAGTTTCATTAAAAGCTACAGCTGCGGCGGGTCAGTGGCAATGCGCTTCAACATCCTGTCTATTTAAGTACGTGTTTGCGAATGCGTGACTGTGTATCAGCTCGCGACAAATGGGAAAAAACGCGACTGCAACCCGGAGAAATAAACGTACACTGCTTGCTGCCCTTGTTAGCAAGGTGTCGGGTGTCGGATGTCGTGGAGTTACTTGGCATGTGCAGCTCTACTACTAATTGCTACCAGGTTGCACTATACCTGCGCGGCGGCACAATACTAACAGCAACCATGATCATTATCGTTTTTTTTTTCATCCGCTGTGCTGTAGCGTATTCTTTTTACATGTACATATTACAGGAGTAAGACACAGTTGCACGACTGCTACATATAAATACGTCAAGGATCGGGAACATGCCCCCAAGCACCAGCTCCCACGAAATTGATTACCAGTCGCTGAGTAGGGCCTGGCCGCCGTCAGTGAACATTGAATTGGTGGTCACCGAGCCGCAAAAACAGATTTGGTCGCCGATTATGTGGCACATGTTCGAGCAAATGCGGGCCAGGATTTGCGTCGCTGCACGAAGTTA
>NW_008648994.1:0-1750 GCF_000247585.1 Phytophthora nicotianae INRA-310 | reverse complement strand
TATGGCCACACCACAGCGTTCAGCAATGAGGTCGACGGATAGAAATCGGCTAGCTTTTCAGTGAGGAAAGTGCCCAGTCCAGAGCCTGTGCCTCCTGCTGCGCTCTGCAGCGTGAGAAATCCTTTCAGCAGGTCACAACGCTCCGCTTCCTTGTAACAGAGAACAACAAAGAGCACGGCCAATAAGTTGATCTAGTTGCAAAGCTAAAATAAACAGCTCAATTGCAAGACGGGAATTGCCCACGCACCGACTGGAGCAGATCCAGTAGCTCAGTTTCCACCTGTGTGCCCTGCGTCCGGTATCCGCTGGCCCAATTGTTACCCGAACCGCTCTGCCTTGTGAACGAGTTCTTGGGATCGTATTCCCATGCTGCAGTTGCTTTCCTGTTATTCAATGGCTTGTAGCACTGCTGGATAACCTTTGGCTCCATGTCAATGAGCACCGCACGGGCTCTTCGCGTGTTGACAGACCGGTGGTTGCAAAAGTCCTCTGGCGAGCGGAAGAAGACAGAGTCGCTTAAGCTGGCCGCGTCCTCCTCCTCCGCTAGCTTGTCGAACAGCGCGCGACCGAGCTGGTTCCCGCATTGCCCTACTTGCAACGCGAGCATCTTTTTGCAGAATACTTTGCCAGATACTGCAACTCTGCACAAGTGGATTCTCTTGTCGCACTTAGTCGAAATATGCTAAGTACGATTGTAAAAATCCGGGCGAAAGGGAGCAGCATTTCGAGCGGCTCGATACTAAGTACGATTGTAAAAATCCGGGCTAATAGGGGGCATTTCGAGCGACTCGTTGTGGTGAGCACGCATCATGTACAACGGGATCGGGCTGCGCACGGTGCGCGGCTCCGGCACGAATGGCTACGTGCAGCGGAACCTCAGCTACGTGAACGCGTCGCGCACGCGGCAGACTCTAGCGCGCAACCAGCGCGGGGGATCATCGGGGGATTTTGTCTCCCGAGGGGGCGGCAGGAACCGTCCGCCGCCCAATCCAGACATCCTGCTGCACGAGCAGAAGCGGAAGGTGGAGCTGCAGCTGCTGGAAATGTCACTGGAGATGGAAGACCGTGGTTGCGATCCTGACGAGATCCAGGACAAGGTTAAGCGAGAACGTGAGCGACTGCTGGCACGCTTGAATGACGCTGGAGACAGAGGACGCGAGAGCGCCAAGGACTCGGAGAGCACTCACGCTCGGCAAAAGCGCAAGGAGGAGGACAACAAACGGATCAAAGACGCGTTCGATATCGCCACGGACTACGTGGCTGGTGAGAGCTTCGACCCGGAGATGCAGGAACGACGTCGCCAGGAGAGGAAGGAGAAGAGAGAGCAGGAGTGGAAACAAAGGGAGGAAGCGCGGCAGCAGAGACTTAAAGAGAGAGAGGAGAGGGAAAAGACGATGAGGGCGAGGCGTGAGCGCTTCCGCTCTTCTCATTCCAGATCAAGGTCGAGATCGGCCTCACGCTCGCGTCGATCGAGATCTCCTGGGGATGGTCGCAGCCGTGATCGACGTAGTCGAGGCCGTGATAGTGTCAAGGCAAATCGTGACTCGAAAGCTAGTCCGCGGTCTGCAGTAAAAGAACGGCCCTCTCGTCGGTTGTCGTCGGCTTCCGAACGGAAGCGCCGTTCAGTATCCTCGTCCAGTTCTGGATCGTCACGCAGCAGGAGTTCCAGCGCGTCCAGCCGTTCTCGCTCTCGTTCACGCGGCCGGAAAGCACGAAAGGGAAAGAATAGCGAGAAGGATTCGACAGCCAG
>NW_008648993.1:2078398-2078921 GCF_000247585.1 Phytophthora nicotianae INRA-310 | reverse complement strand
AGAAATGGATCGATGGACTGGATTTCTCGGTGGCTGTTCCATCTGCTTATTGGGTGGAGAGAACTGAGGACATGCCGTCAGAGCTGGACACCATTTCAATTTTCTCCGAAATGGTAAGAGCACATATTGTAGTATTATTAGTAAGCTGAAGACATGAGGTTGTAACTAATACTATCTATGTTTATCGATCAGATTCATATTCTTGATTTCGTTGCCAGAAATCAGCTGAGTGACACTGTCTTGATGGAAGAAATGTCCAAACTGTTTGGTCCCCGGCAAGACGTTACCGTAGTTGACCCATTAATATGGGACGTCGTGGAGAGAGGGCAAATCGCTGTGCCAACTGAACAGCTGAGAAGCTTATTTACCGGAATCTTTGACCAAAAAATGCTGCTTCCTGTAAATTGCAGTGACACACACTGGTGTGCACTCATGGTTTGAAAGGAAGGAAGTCAAGATTTATGAATGCAGGCTAGCTACACTACGACTCTTCGAGCATTGGCACATCAATTAGTGCCGCATC
>NW_008648993.1:2073101-2075858 GCF_000247585.1 Phytophthora nicotianae INRA-310 | reverse complement strand
TCTCTCGTGGCAGGTTAGAAGCACTTGCGGTGGACGATCGAGGGTCCAGCCTCGTCATACTCAGCCTTCGAGATCCACATCTGCTGGAACGTCGACAGTGATGACAGGATGGATCCACCGATCCAGACCGAATATTTGCGCTCAGGCGGAGCGACAACCTTGACCTTCATCGTGGACGGAGCCAAAGCTGTCAGCTCTTTGGTCAAGCGCTCACCGATTCCAGGATACATCGTGGTACCACCCGACAGCACGATGTTGCAGTACAAGTCCTTACGGATATCGATATCACACTTCATGATAGTCTGGAAGGTACACTCGTGGACACCCAAAGCCTCTTTGCCAATGAGGCCAGGCTGAAATAGTACCTCAGGGGTACGGAATCGCTCGTTTCCGATGACGATGACATTACCGTCCGGCAGCTCGTAGCTCTTCTCCAGACCCGATGACTCCACAGCAGTTCTCATCTCCTGGTCGAAATCCACAGCCACGTACGTCAGTTTCTCTTTGATGTCGCGCACAATTTCACGCTCAGCCGTGGTGGTGAACGAGTATCCACGCTCTGTCAAAATCTTCATCATGTAGTCCGTCAGATCGCGGCCAGCCAGGTCCAGGCGCTTGATGGCACTCGGAATGGCGTAGCCCTCGTAAATAGGAACGGTGTGGGAAACACCGTCACCCGAGTCGAGAACGCAGCCTGTAGTACGGCCTGAAGCATATAGGGACAGCACAGCCTGGATATTCACGTACATGGCGGGTACGTTGAACGTCTCGAACATAATCTGAGTCATGCGTTCGCGGTTGGCCTTGGGGTTAAGCGGTGCTTCCGTCAGTAGTACGGGGTGCTCTTCAGGAGCCACTCGCAGCTCATTGTAGAACGTGTGATGCCAAATCTTCTCCATGTCATCCCAGTTCGTCACGATGCCGTGCTCGATAGGGTACTTCAGCGTCAACACACCGCGCTTGGACTGCGCCTCGTCACCGACGTAGGCGTCTTTCTGATCCATGCCGACCATAATGCCCATATGCTTGGGGCGACCCACGATCGATGGGAATACGGCGCGCGGAGCATCGTCGCCGGCGAAACCAGCCTTGCACATACCGGAGCCGTTGTCCACGACAAGAGCTTGAACGTCTTCTTCGGCCATTTTGTCTTGGATCTTCTGCCTAACAGGAATAAAAGGAAATGAGCTTATGGCGGAAGGTCGAGCCACGGATTTGACAACTTTAGCTTCCAGAGCGGCATCATCAAGGCGGAGAGCAATCAATACATGGCAAGCAGTGGGAAAACAAGCGCTAGTACGGACTCTCCCAGAGCGGTATCATCGCGACGAAGAGCAATCATCACGGCTGTTGCAGGTATTCGGCTATTGAATCTCCTACTTCGAGGCAATATTAATACGAGTCGCTTTAACGTTTGGACGTGCCTGTCATGATGCCAGCTTGTAGCCATGTGCTAATTAAGCGCTGTGAATAGAGAGCAAATGATAATGTAATGCCGTTGCCCTACATCAGCTGAGGTCGCAAACGTAAAATTTCGGTTGCTTTTCTACATGTCATTAGGTCATAAAAAAGTAGGGTACGGTACAGAAACTAAAGCAATCCATAATATGCTCGCGAATACTTAGGGGCCACTATAGCGTTATTGCAGCAGTATAATACATCGACAAACCGAATAATAATGGTAAAAAACAGGTATTAATGGCGAATCAATGTTGCAGAAAGATGGCCGTTCAAGGACGCGGGCCCATCAAGCGACTGGAAATCAATACCCCCTCAACTTGTCGAAGTGAAGTTGCACAGCGTCAAGTATTGGGTAACCCTGAAATCACCTTTCAATTTTGCTACTTGTACGCGTATTTGTCCAGAAATGTATTATCCGAGGTTTACTAAGCATTTTCCTCGACGGAGTTAGTAACAGGCCCCAACGAGGAAAATATTGAATTTGTGTAGTATAATATAATATCAGATGCTGCTGCATCATGCAGCCTGCATGTACTTTGAGGTAAATCTCCGTGAACATGAGATACGCAAACCTCCCGGATATTAACGTTTTCGCCCGAATATAAGCCCCCTCATGAAAAAGTCATTTTTTAAAAATCTAAAATTATTATGATCCATACACACTGCTAATTATTTTTTCTGACTTGCGGAAATAGCAGGAAACTTTGAGCATTTCGTTCACTACTAATGACTGAAGTAATATAAGACCAGATTGTAATACATTATTGTATAATATCCTCAATCAATCGACAGTACCGTAGAAGGCCATGCGAAATTGTACTCTCTTGCGAACCGAGATAATCAGGGATTTGGTCGGTCGGTTGAAAATTTTCGAAAGTTGCGGGTAACGCGGCCAATGCCACTCCATAAATACTCTTGATGATGTCAAATTAAAACAGTAAATTCAGTGCTACGTTAAAAAAAATACTGCTGTCACAACATTTTTTATACAGCAAAAACGCTTTTATCACATGTACATTAACAGAAGTAGCTTACAGTGGACCGGAAGAAAGACAACTAAAAGGATAATGAAGACATTGCGAAATGGCTATAGAACAGTATCTTTTATGATTATTTGGAAATTCAGATCAAGAACTTTCCAAGGACAAATAATTCAAACACTGTCCTTGAAAAGCTCTTGATGTTATTTTTATGGCCAATAATCGTGCGCCAAATGCGTAATTCAAATCTGAAAAGTGCCGAGAAGGACGGAGGTCATGAAGATAGGTTGTTGTAAAATGTATAACCATTTTTTTT
>NW_008648993.1:2069398-2071726 GCF_000247585.1 Phytophthora nicotianae INRA-310 | reverse complement strand
ATTCTCCGATTTCCTCAGTTACATATCCCCGTTCCCACATACAAGACCAAGTCAAATGGCATTACTGCCTCGTGAAGCACCTCGTCTCCCACTGCCCTCTTCGACAAGACAGTGGAGATTGGTACCAGCGATCTTAAAACAAGCTGATTGAGCTCGGACTAAAACTCAAACAGAAGCGTCGTCTAACACAGGAGAAATATTAATACAGAGCGAAGAAGAGTCTTGTGTGCTCTCGGATTTAGGCGAACAAGAGGATGGAAGCGAAGACGTCTTAAGTCAGGAGTTTTGAGTGAAGCTTACCCCCACTGAGACTCGACAGGTAGTAGGGTGTTTCTGCATTTAACTTTATTTTGTGTTTAAACAAAAAGATTGATAATCTCGGGATAAACGTGAGATTTCCCCGAATTGACGTTTCGTCCGTTAAAAACGCATTTGCCCATGGGATACTGTCTCGAAAGCCAAGAACCGTGTAGCTTTTTTTTGTTTTTGGTAAATATCGGATGTTTACCTGGAGCGACCTACTGCATCACTAGTACAGAACTCCCCCTCGGGATTAGATGGGACATTTTACAAATCATTTCAGCGGAATTCTAACAGCTGGATACAAAGCCACATATGTTCTGTCAATCATTTTCAGCATATATGACAGGGTAAGCAAAACCCGAGCTACACCTATCGAGTGTATTGTATAGCAGTACTATGTACGTAAGCAAGCTAGAATACCCATTTAAGAATTGTCAAAATGCCCATTTGAATTGGACTCGGACCGCCATCATCTCGCACAACTTCTCCGTACGCAAATCGGTTGTGAAAGCTTCCCGCACGCCCGTAGTGAAGTCTGTTGTGAGCTCGTTAAGCTTATCCATACTAGCCCGTCGTGAACGCGTCCAGCATGTCCGTACTCGTATTCGTCGTGGACTAAGTCCGCATGTTCACACTCGATTCTGTCCTGAATCCGTTCAACATGTCCGTATTCGAATTCGTCGCGATCGCAAGCCCATCCTCAATGCTCTCACTCGAGTCCATTGTGGAGTCAGCCTGCATTTCTGGGCTCGTGTCCGCCGCGGCTAGTGCATCCGTATCGAGTCTGCATTGCATCTTTTTGTTCGTGTTTAAAAAAACGCCGTGGATTCGTTCAGCTTGTCAGAGCTTGAATTTGGCATGCGCTGAACTGATTTGATAGATAAACGTTCGTAAAGCTATTCTTCAAACATGAACCGAAAGTGCATTCCTTTTAGCAAAAACTACGCTTCCTCTTCCTTATCTTAGTGTAGCTCCGTTGACCAGAGTCTTCTTTACGAGTTACAGTCTCGATGCAGGTCACCTTCCACGGCGCAGTTGCCTTTGTTCGTTACAAAGTGCTGAAGTCATCATCGACAGTATGGGTACCCGAGGAAATGGACGAGACGGCTGAAAACAAGATGTTGACCTGACTGTTATGCTAGAATAGATTCGTTGTTGCAGCACCTAGGGTAATACAAACCACCATCATTGACAGGTTGAGTACCGATGTTCAAGCGGTTGACCAGAGCCATTGACGCAAACGAACATCATATTAAATGACAAGCTACACTAACTAAACTGCCCATTTTTCATCAAAAGGGTAGGGGATTTGAAAATGGCCCAATAGCCCATGCCTAATTATAACATCCGGAAGGACGTGCAGACATACAGGATTTGCCTTTTGTACAGGTATCCGAAATCAATGATTGCTGCAATCAGCTGCCCGCAATCATTGATTTCGGATGCAAAAGCAATCTTCGCTGGTAGCAAATTGCTGCTGCGTACATGAGTAAGAAGTATAGGTAATTAAAAAAAGTCTGGATCAGACTAATTGGGAATCGGGTTCTTAGGACGCACGCACATAATTAGTATAGACCAGTCTTTTTTGCGAGCTGATACATTTAAGAAGAAAAGTCAATTATGGGTTAAAACAGGCCCAGACTAATCAGGCGTCCAGAATAATTTTAACACACACTAATCAGGCGTCCAGACTAATTTTAATACACTTCTTACTGTATCGGTAATACTACGTACAGTGTTGTACGTTTCTGAGGTGCACTGATTGTGTTTCAGTAGAAAATTTAGTGATAGCCCCTGCCTGGCATCGCTGAAGACACTTTCCTAGCATTGTTCGATCCTGCGCTACCTGGATTAAACTACTGCTGTCTTAAAATGCAAACGTCCTCAACATTTTTTTATGCCTTTGTGCTGTCAATAGCTGCGAATGTTACCAATTTCGCGAATTAAGGAGAGTGTTCACTATTAAATGTTACTTACATGTAATTAAATTGCGTTTTCGTCCCAATAAAAGGTAATTGGTTTATT
>NW_008648993.1:2064703-2066523 GCF_000247585.1 Phytophthora nicotianae INRA-310 | reverse complement strand
CGATATACTTGAGCTGACTAAAGTGGACGCTACGTGACAAGGACGAAGTCACGGCAAGGTCGTAACGGAACCTTTTAAGGCTCTACTTGTTGACGAGCCACGCTCTCGGTCAAATATTCATTGAATACTAATCAGTGTCCCATATTGAATTTTCATAATGGCATGTACATCTTGGTTGAGACCGGTTGTTTTATCACATATAACAAGTTTGTTTAAGCGAAACAGACCAAAAATTTCCTTTTTTAGGCGTATAACCGTCTTCTGATTTTTTTTATCCAAGGGCTAGAAGGTCCCTAAAATCGTTATTAAACGCGGTGATAAAAACCGAATTCTTTGATGTCATCAGAATTTAGTGTGATTACCAAAAACCGTTTAATCCCTTTTTTATGACACCCTCATTGAGCAACCGGTTGAAACTTTATCTTTAAGAGAAAATGCTTTCATACTTCACCCTCATGTAGCGATATTTTCGAAATTGAAGTGCCGCGATCTTCAAGGGCTGCAGCGCGCGAAAATTGCGCGCGAACGCTGCTATTCACTCTTAAATCTTTCTCTGACTCAGAGAAATCGGCACAGATTCAAGCAGAGACGACATGAAGGTCAATTGTACTCACAGGTGTTAAGGTGTCTTCAGTTGCTTTTCTCTAACGGAGCCTATTACATCTAGATCGTGACCGGTGGCAAACGCTCGAGATAGAGTTCAAGTCCTGGTGAGGAAGCCTCTAAGAGGCAGAAGACACCAGGCGGTGTGACCGCCACGCTCGAGATCATCATTGGTTTCAAACGCGTACGAGAGTCGCTTAAAAGATCGAGTGACCCCTCCCCTCATGTTAACGCTGCTGGGGAAGGAGTCTCGAAGAGGCAGAAAATCTCAAGATGCGCGCCGTCCACTCCCGAGAGTTTGCCATCCACGGTCGAGCAGAGCGACACGGAAGAAGGGATTCTTGCGGTCTGGTCTACGCCAGGTGTTGGAAGTTGACCATGATCACGGTTCTCTAGACCGGTTCGGGCGCCGACTGTACGATTGCGCAAGCAGGGACGGCAACGGATGGTTGCCGGAAGATATTGCAGGAAGACAGTAGTAACTGTCAATATCACTTTCCATATTTTCACAGTATCGCTACAATCTAAAAGGTTATGGGTCCAATGGTTCATACTGTTGCCGCGGACGAAGACCGCGTGCAGTCGGAAGCAAAGGCCGGTCACGAAAGGGCTGGCGGCCAGTACGACGAAGATAAGGAGGTCAAGACGGCGGAGAAGCCGAAGGACACGCAGGAGAAGCTGCTGGACCTTCTCACGGGACTCACGGAGCGCATGGAGCGCCTGGAGGCATCGCAGGAGCGACAGGAGGAGAAGGAGCGGCTTAAAGGCCAGGAGGCCAGCGTGTTCGGTTCTTCGCTCAGTCTAGGGAGGGCGATGGACCGTCAAGCCCTAGATCAAACGCCACCGCCATGTAATTCGCCAGGTGTTTCCCCGGCGACTTACTTTGGCATGAGGCAGCGCGACTACGCAAACGCGGCCGCGAACGTGGAGATGCACAGGCTCCACAGCCGGCACTGCCACAGCACTTTGAGCCGCCGCGGCAGTACCAGCCACCGGCACCACCACCAACAACGCCGGGTTACGCCGCACCACCTGTGCCGGACACGAGGCAACACAAGCTGGGCATTCGCCCATTTGACGGTAAGGAACTTTATCATGGCTTGGGCAGCGGTTTCCTGTCCTGGGGAAAGCGCTTCGTGCGCCAGATCCAGTTCGCCGAGCGTGCGTCTGGTTTCCAGTGGGGAGAGGATGTCAAGGTCGACATCCTCGGCCACCAC
>NW_008648993.1:2063231-2064603 GCF_000247585.1 Phytophthora nicotianae INRA-310 | reverse complement strand
AAGGAGCAGCACCTAGAGATATACTTGAAGATCCCACAGGGGATGGTGATCAGCGAAGAGGTGATGCGCAAGTTGGGTGCGAGTGGCAAGGGGGAGCTCGCGCTGCGCTTAAAGAAGTCGCTGTACGGCCTGCGCCAGGCTGGTCGGCTGTGGAGCAAGCTGTTGCACGCTAAATTGGTGGAGGCAGGTTTCACGCGCTGCGTGACTGATATGTGCCTGTACTACAAGCGGGAGGACGGCGAGATGACGATCGTGGGCGTGTACGTAGACGACCTGCTCGTCACCGCGTCCAAGCCGGAGCTGGTGGACGATTTCTTCCAGTGCATGAGCGTTCTGTCAGTGAAGGACCTCGGAGAGGTGAGGAAGTTCCTCGGTATGCGTGTGGATCTCAGCAGGGAAGAGGGCTACACGCTGGATCAACAGACAACGATTGAGGAGCTGCTCGAGCAGCACGGACTCGCGGACGCGAACGGTGTGCGTACCCAGGTCGGCGATGAGAGCAATGAGGCGGTGTGCAACGAGCCGAAGTTGCTGGAAAGGGCGGGATCCCCGGGTGAGCCGGCGATCCGCAGCTTCCAGTCGCTCGTGGGGAGCCTACTCTGGATTGCACGTTGTACGAGGCCCGACATCAGCTTCGCGGTGCACAAGGCCACGCGGAGAACGCACCAGCCTACCACGACCGACTGGAAGCTGGCCAAGAAGGTTGCCAGGTACTTGAAGAGCACGAAAAGCTTGAAGCTGACCGTGCAGGCGTCTGCAAGGAGCGACGGCATGGTCGCGATAGAGAGCTGGAGCGATGCCGACTTCGCTGCCGACAAAGGGGACAGAAAGTCGGTGTCCGGAGGAGTCGTGACGATGGACGGGGCTGTAGTGCAGTGGATCTGTAAGAAGCAGACCGGCGTGGCGCTCTCCACGATGGAGGCGGAGTTCACGTCGGCCTCACACGTCGGACGCGAGCTGCTGGGACTGCGGGAGCTGGTACAAGAGCTTGGCTTCAAGGTAGTGGAGCCAGTGCCTATGAAGATGGATAACCAGGCTGCGATCAAGCAGCTGGAGTCTGAGGAGAGCATGGCTAGCGCCAAGCACGTGGACATCCGCATCAAGTTCATCTGTGACTACGCTAGGAAAGGGACTGTGAAGCCCGAGTACGTGGAGTCGCGGCTGATGATGGCGGATCTTCTCACCAAGGCGCTACCTGCTCCGAGAATCGCCGAGTTGCGGCAGATATTCAACTTGAAGGACTGAAGAGCGATCGAGAGTGCGACGACCGAGGAGGAGTGTTGGAAGTTGACCATGATCACGGTTCTCTGGACCGGTTCGGGCGCCGACTGTACGATTGCGCAAGCAGGGACGGCAACGGATGGTTGCCGGA
>NW_008648993.1:2059591-2061686 GCF_000247585.1 Phytophthora nicotianae INRA-310 | reverse complement strand
TTTTTTTTACCGAGCCCTGGGCTCCATCCTCTCCACCTCGGACCAAGTTTCCTCAAGAAGCCGATGGGGCAGTTCCACGATCCCCACGTCGAGTCGTGGCAGTAGCCCCGCGTCGCTATCTCTACGTCGGGCGTCAAAAGGTGGACATGTGGTACAAAGAGTGCTTCGAGTCTGACGGCTACGACTCCGACGCAATCGAGCAGATTGCGACTCCACCCCGTCGAACTGATCGAGTAAATGCGGGTGCATCAACGAGTCCTTCTCCAGTGGAATTAACTATCTTCGATTCGCCTGGATTCGTCATTTCGGGGGATACTGCGGTCCACTCTTCGCAGGATGAATGGCGCCTAAACTATTGGCTCATAGAAATCAAGTTTCTCAAGGTCCAGTACAACCCCTCAGGTATCTCTTTTCCCAAGGTCAGTACCGGCAGACAAGGCGGCAAGGGTTGCGGATGTGATGAACAGTGTAACGCCGAGACTTGCTTAAACGCAAAGTGTAGTAGATTCTGCACTCAGGGCCGCCGAAAATAGCATGGCCATAACAATATTTGCAATAAAATCCATAAATAAATGTATTGATACACCTTCAACAGCAACATACCATAATTTATTTCATAAGAACTGCGAACAATCATAATTTATGTACCGTCCCAAAATACATAATGGAGGTTTAGAAACCAACCATTGAACCATTGGCTGGAGGAGTACCAAAACCCCGAGAACGAACAGCCAGCCTCATTCTTTAATCTTCAACCCCCCCCCCCAAAGCATCAGTTTCAGCACAACTCACGCCATGGTGACCGTATCCCGCCCAATCCGCCCAAGCTTCACGTCGGCTCAAGTCTCTCGCTTCTTTTTCCAACCGTGCCGCGATGACTACGAAGAAGTTATCGACGAGTACTTCCGGTGTCGTTGCGGCACGGTTAGAAAGCAAACCCGTCGCAACGGCTTTTCGAACCTACTGCAACACGTGAGACGTGAGCACCCCGACTTTGAAACGACGATGCGGGAAGCCTCGACTACTGAGACTGGCTCTTTATTGAGCTACGTTCGTCAGTCCTCCCAAAACCTGTACGGGTAGCTAACGTGAGTCATCATGAGCAACCTGCCACTCACATTCTGCGAAAATCGAGCCACAAAACGGTACGATCTTCAACTCCGACGATTAAGAAGTCATTAACATTTTTTATTTTTCATGTAGGTACACCACCTTGGACCCCATCTACATTGAGACCCTGCGGTCTACAATGAATGGGGTTACGGTGGCGGTGGAGAGGTCTATTGCCTCCGAAATGCCGAAGATATTTGGGCTCATCCTTGACGGATGGACCCATTTATCGGAGCACTATATCGCGGTCTTTGCCTGCTACGAAGTGAATGGGCAGGTAAAGACCCCGATTCTCTGCATGACCCCTCTCATGAACGAGCCCGACGACGACCTCTCTGCTGTTGCTCATAGAGAATTTCTGGCTAACATTCTTTCCCGGGACTTTGGGAAGCAGTTGGACCAGTGTGTTTTTCTCGTGGGGGACAATTGTAGTGTCAATAAGCGGTTGGCAACCCTAATTGGGGTACTGCTAATTGGCTGTGCATCACACAGGCTCAACCGAGCCGTTCAACATGAATTGCACGAACACAAAGCTGATCTTGCAGAAGTCCAAGCGCTGATGATCAAGCTCCGAACTCTGACTCAATCGGCTAAACTTCGGTACGTTTTCTTTTTTTTAAAATATTTTTAATCTTACATTTATTTTTATGTTTATTTTTTTGAAAAAATTTTTTTTAGGCTGAAAATGGACCTCCGACCTGTTATCCGGCAAGACACTCGGTGGAGTTCGACGTTTATGATGCTGCATCGGTACTTTGAACTGTTGGAGCACCTGGACACGACTGACGATGAGATTGCGGACTTACTCCCTTCGGCTTCCTGCAATCGTCGTTTGCGTGCCCTTCTGAAAGAACTGATGGACGTTGAGTCCGTCTCAAAGGCTCTACAAGGAACAAACGATAATCTTCTTGACGTTCGAGAGTGGTTTGATGGCCTTATTGGCATCAAGCCGCAATATGCATATAATCTCGGTACGGCTCACATG
>NW_008648993.1:2055440-2057201 GCF_000247585.1 Phytophthora nicotianae INRA-310 | reverse complement strand
GGCGATTAACACCTGCTGCTGAAAAGCGACCCCCTCCAGACTCTACTAACGCGGCTGCGTATACGACCAACAAGAGGGTGAACGCGAGAAAACGGATAGAAACCCTGGAAATGAACGTGGCCAGAGTGTCCGCAACTCAAGAAGCCGCAGGATCCGATCTGCTGCAGATGCTAGCATTTTGTTTTCAGAAGCAGGTTGACAGACGAGCAGAACAAGAAGACAAACTACGACGCGATGAACGACAGGAGCGCAGGGACACTGAAAAGGAAGATTGATTAGAAAGAGATCCAATCCGTCGAGATGAGGTTGCGGCTGCAGATTCAAGGACCAGAAGATCACGGAGGCACACAGACTAAGCCTTGGGGAGTCAAAAACCAGAATGGAAGAAGCAGAAAGAGAAGCTCGAAAGGAGGAATTGGAAGAAAGTCGGCGTCGCTTTGATAAGCAGCTTGATCAAGAGAGATCTAAGGCGCGACAACGCCACGATCAATTGATGTTGTTGTTTTCATCCCTGATTAACAAGAACGAGTAGATTCGAAACAAACACCAGAAACATAACTACATAATACTCATGGTTCGCATTCGAACTGACGATCTTCGGGGCCATACATAAAAGCCGTCCGCATCTCACTGATGCCTACACTTCGAACTCGATAATTTGCTAGCCGAAATAGATTATCGAGTCTGCGTTGTCGAAGATCTTGGTTGTAGGGAAGAGGTAAGAGCAAGCGATGATATACCTTCTCAATCGATCCCATTCCCCACTCCGCAGCTTGGTGGATTGAAATAATAGCAGCCGACAGCAACTTTGCCACCTCTCGAACTGAAAGGAGCAACCGGTTCAGATCGCCTTCCTTCAGAGGCGTTAAAATTCGCCCGGTCATCTCATCAGCGCACGGGAAGGCGCTTTCAGCAACCACGCCGAAAAGAAAATCAGGGTTAAGCTGAGGATCCATGAGTCGCCGTTGAAACTCTAGACTCATGCCCCCGTCGTTCCAGCTACCCGGGCAGATTTGCTTAGCCCATACGATGAGGCCATCCGCAGAGAAGCACAGAATCCCAGTCACAAAGACGTCGTGTAGCCAACCGTTATAATGAGCGTTTTGTATGTCTGTATTGGAGGGCCGTTGAATCTGTTTAAGAAAGAACGATATCTCTTAGTGTTGGAAACCCAAAGAACAATGAACATACATACCCGATAATTTTTTTCCGTCTAGGACCCCCCATGTGAAAGATACCAGAGGCTGCCGCATAGATATAAGTTTAGACAGAGCTTTCTGACGAGTTAATGAGGGCCAGGTGATCCGTGCAGGAGCAAAACCAGCTAAAGCCCGTGATAATGCCATTTCGGCTGCATTAATGGCCCCGGATAAGGTTGTCGGAGGCGCTCCAAACTGCAGGCACAACTGCGACCCATGCATGCTGTCAACGTAGTAGCACAAGAGCAGCCCGAAGACCTGGTGGTGGTGGCGAATCGTGAAGGTCGGCCACCTCTAGGACTGTACACAATTATAGTGTAATGAGGAATAAAGCGCTCGAGTAGACAGCAGAAAGAGGCCCTACACAACGCTGTTAAGCCATCCACACAGTTCGGGTAGAAAAGTAAGAGCTTGACGCAACTGTACCTTGTTAGACTAGTAAGTGTGTGGTGGAGTGGGATTCGCAAAATCGCGTTGCGATCCACTCGGACACACAGTGCCCTGGACTGCCGACTGACGGAGGGGGTACTCCGATAACCGTGGGGTTGCTGAGGGCTCACCT
>NW_008648993.1:2032936-2036130 GCF_000247585.1 Phytophthora nicotianae INRA-310 | reverse complement strand
CTTAACCCAGTGTTTTTGCGTCAATTTTGTCGAGATATTCTGCTGCGGCTGGAGCTCGTTGCGGAACATATTGTAGTCATTCTCGCAGTCACTACGAGCCATTTGACATACGATACGTCTATCGTCAATTGACAACCTTGCCCCCTGGCGATTGATGTTGTCCATGATGTGTCGCAGGCAGAACCTGTGTCCAACACCGGGAGAAACGTCAGCCACAGAGGCTAAAAGGCCATTCTGGCGGTCGGAAATTCCTGTAAACTTAGCTAAGCTTGTTGCAAATTTCAAAGTTGTTAAAAACCAGTGCCAATTCTCATAGTTTTCGACTGGAACCAGCGCCAGTGCAAAAGGTACGACGTGATTGTTGAAATCCTTGGCAGGTGCAACGAGGAAAACGCCTCTCTTGTTCATTTCTCCCTTCAGGTGGGTTCCGTCAAAACAACAATAGGCTTGCCCATTTTGACGATATGAATTCCAACATTTGGAATGAAGCATGCCCGTCGAAAAGTAGCGTTGTCAATTTCACGGTCAAGTCTCCACACAGAATCAGGGTTTTTGTCCACCATTATCTTGAAATACGACTCTAGCTTTTGGTAACTTTCGATGACGTCTCCGCGGAGCGTATCGTCAATGTCCAACTTTATCCTAGAGATAGTGCTGCTTGAAATTGTGAAACTACGGGATTTGAGAAACTCACGAATCGATCTTCCATCTAAGGATGCCGTAGATCTAGCGTGCATTGGAAGCAAATCTCTCATAACCAGAGTTGTGAGATGTTGAATGTCTTGTGTAGTGTTCCGAATAGCCGTCGATGGACGAGGAATTGCACCTTCAACGCAAGGCGTTCGAGTAAATCCAACATC
Organism: Phytophthora nicotianae INRA-310; assembly: GCF_000247585.1. Taxonomy (NCBI): domain Eukaryota; phylum Oomycota; class Peronosporomycetes; order Peronosporales; family Peronosporaceae; genus Phytophthora; species Phytophthora nicotianae. The sequence continues at coordinate 2,035,270 of NW_008648993.1, read as the reverse complement.
TTTGGCATGATTATGCACAAAGTTTGCCTTCGTCAACTTCCAAACGCCATTTTTGCCGTATACATTGATGAAAAACGAGCACTCTAAATTGTCCAAAGGCGTCTCCCGGTCGGAAAACTAGACACCGTTGAGTTTCTTGCACTGATACTTTGCGTTCCCGAAGTTGTTGCAATTGACACTTGTTTGCTTCACAAAAATTTGGAAGCCTGACTTAATGGCAAATTCTTTACACCGTTGAGCGTTCTTTTGAGAAGAGAATTCATCCTCATAAATATTTTCGTTTCAGCTGTAGACTAGACCGTAGTCCTGCTTTGAGGAATCGTCAATCTGAATCGAAATATCACGCCGTAGAAGTCGTAAGTCTCGAGCAAGCTCGATGTCAGAGCAGTCGACTACGAAACGAGCATTGCCAAACTTGCACAGAGGATCCGAACGCTCTCCGGGGTGTTGAATCGATGCGTCCGTAGTAGCAGGAAGCTGCAAGACCGATCCCGAGTTGAGATCTTGAGCAGGCGTTGCTATATTGAAAATAAACAACTTGAGAGAATGTCGCTGATGAAAATAACAAATATAGCATGCTATATTTGGAAATCAAATTATATTTGGTATCGCTAAAGCAAAATATTTGTATTCTGTAGCCATTTTCCATATTGTTTACTAGGTAACATGGTTTGTAAAACAAAAAAAAACTCCTAAATTAAAATTTTACAATCTATATTGTAAATTTCTGGAATCGCATTTTTTTTTAAAAAAAGAAAAGCGTTTCGAGATAAGCTTACAAAGACGTAGCATAAGAATGAGCTCTAACAAGATATTAATACGACTATGGGGTGCGTGGATGCAACGCTGCCAATATATATCAAATTACAGCTAATTATAACTACACTTCTTTTCTGAGGTGCTCAACCCCGACTCATTTGAGATATCGATGATCTTCGGGTCATTGATCTAATTATAAATGCATAATAAGCGTTCGAACTGATTAATGCCATTTCCACGTTGAAAAATTTAACATAAGAGATGGTGCCTAGCGTTGACATTTCCACGACGTCGAGATCATGTTAAACTTTTTATTCTTGCACTTCTTCGCCGGAAAATACTCTTGTAAGCATTTGATACGGGCACTGGTGCCCATTCAGTGCGAACTTAGTAGGGTACTGTTTTTTTAATAACACAAACCCAGGGCAGATGTACTGGAATTGACACTGCTGGTTTGAAATATTTTTTGGAAAACATCAAAATCCAGTACCCTAGTACTGGATTATGGAAATTCCTCGTGCGCCAAGTGTGACGTGACATGTCTCAGTCGGTTGTGCTGAACTCGATTGCGGCTGCCGGTTTTGATGTCGATCCCATGCGCTGGTTCAAATGGAATTCCGACGTCTACGGGTAGAAGTTCCTGCAATCCTGGAGCCGTGATGAGGCAGGAAACGAGCTAACTACGGAGCCCGAAACAGCCCCCAAATTCCTCCAATTGCCTATTTTCAGAAGATTTTCAGTGAATATCCGAAAAATGGGGTGAGTTTTTGACTGACGCATCCTCCACTTGCTTATGCAGAGTCGCTTGTTGATGCGGCCGATTACGCTGTGCCGCTGTTAATGTAATAACATGGTCATTGTATGGCTTCTCCGGGAGGCTGCTGCTGGTGTTGGCCGTTGTCTAACTAGCTTCGAAAAGGCTTTCAGTAAGTCTAGAAGCACTTCTCTTATTTCAGGCAGTATCAGCAAGCTCACAAGACGTTTCCTATCCCCCTGAGCCCATTAGCCTCTAAATGCCATCGCCCAACCAAAATGCGCGCTCGCTTTACTTCGTTTTGCCGATCGTTATAGCCATCGTGACAAGTTCGGTCTCCGCACGACTCCAACCAACCAGCGGAATAATGCAAGCTCGATCAATTGGAGCAGGCGACAAACCTATCGCCGTGATGCGCTTCCTGAGAGACGGTGGTACCAGTGATGACGATGCCGACAATGAAATCATGCTCGATGAGGAACGAGGATACCTCGAGAAATTGATCATCAAGTATGGGCTAAAGCTCAACAACGAGGTAAACTTGATAATGAACACGAAGCCACACGAGATACTCGCGTCGCTAGCGGCTAACAACGTTCCGATGTCCGAACAACTCTTGCTCGAGTGGTTAAAGTACGTTCTAAACTACACGAAGAAGATACCGACAAGTTCATTTTTGGTGGACGATAAGTATTGTAACGAATCCACTTATCTTGCTCGGTTCGTGGAGCAGATCGTACTCGCGTGTGTGCTTCCTGCGAGTGTCCTGGGTTCGTCGGGTTACTGAACTTCAACACACTGCTGGCCAACAGGTTTCAAGC
>NW_008648993.1:2028152-2029919 GCF_000247585.1 Phytophthora nicotianae INRA-310 | reverse complement strand
ATTTTGGTTAAAGAAAATCGTCGTTAAAATCTCAATTTTTAACTTCAACTCGAATATTCATGTTAAAAACTATAATATTCTTTAAAGACCGATGGCTCCAGTAGAAATCTAACTAGTATTACAGTTTTCAGAACTGTAAAACAATCTTTAAGGTTGAGTACGCAGGGCATTGATCTAGCATTCCATTGTTTTGGATTTTCACGAGAGATCCTAATGAAAAAAAATTATGAACTGAAACAAATGGAAAACTTGTTTACGTTTGCCGCCGTTCTGGTCAAGTCCGACAATGATTCCTGGCGTCACAGATCTTTGAACCCCTCTGACAGGCCCATTAGATTTTTCTCAATGAAGGTCTTGGCATCTACCGGTAGCGCGAGGGGCTTGAAGTGTGCGCTGTTTGAATCGTAGGACAGTCCTGGAGCTTGCCCGATGCAGCCATTCTTAGATAGATAGCACATACCCTTGGACTTGTTGTTTTGTTTAGGTAGGATGCTCAGCAGGTCACGAGGAACGGTACTTGCTTTCTGAACGCGTGAGTTTTTACGATGACTTGGCCGCATTATCGCTGTCGAGCGAATAGTTTTTGACATGGCGCTGCCACACGTCGATTCTGCTGAGCTTGATGGAGCTGCAAAAGATGATCGTCATTGGGTGTAAATGCTTTGCTAACTCGTGCTGTTGTCTCGAGGTTCGCAGTGATGGTCGTGCTGCGGAACTAGCCCAGCTTCAAGTTAATCCAGAAAAACAACTTGCTGCACGTAGCATGTTCCGATCGAGAAAACATGGTGTACTTCTCCATGAACGTCGCGCCGGCTTTGATGAAATCATACACAGTGGAGTTGTAGAATTCCTTTGCAAAGTACAGCAACGTACCGAATGCATCGACGATTTCGCTGATACTAACGAGGGGCTGTAGCGGGTTGCAGGGTATTAGAACGCCCGAAGTTTGTCATGTTGAGAGGGGCATGTGTTTCCGCATCGTGATAAAACCGTCTAAAGTGCATCAGTGAGAGACCGCGAATACCGAAACTGATGGCATATGCCGCGCGTACCACAGGAGGGATAGCAAGAAACTTTGTTCATGGGCGTTGTTGCGCTGATTCAAGGACCGCCTGGGCATTCTTACCCTGTAGTGATGGTTACGCGACGGCGGCTTGAGCTTGGCGTTCAATAGGAGAGTGCGAAACAACACGATGAGGCGTAAGCGTTAGTACGCATCTCAACCGTAGGTATCTCGATGTTGTCTAGGCGAACTTCGCTACCGACTACAGTTGCTTCTCGATTCCGTTTTCCCAGAGCTCGGTTTTGGTGGCGATCTAGTGCAATGTCTGCTTGTTCTGTCGGTAGTCCTTCCACTTTACCTTCGTTATCTGAATCAATAAACTCTATATCCACGCTAGTACTTACGCTCGAAGTGATGGCACATGGATTGTTAGAAGAGTCGTCTTCAAGAACTGGGTCCTTGAAGACAACAGGGGCCCATTGCCTCGAGTTATAATCTTGCAATCCACTATGCGTTGTCGCCGAACGTGAACAATCTCGAGGTTATCACATAGCGTCAGTGGGACGCGTTCATTAGGTTCGAGTGGAATACTGAGCATTGTTGAAGTCACACTGGCAGGTAAACCCGACCTGCCTTTGCCGCAAGCTACAATCACTTGATTCTGTTGATCGAGTAGATTGGAATTAATGCAACCAGAAAACCTCACCATTTTTAGGTGAGTTAATTATATAGTAGAGTACCAATAAAATAAAATTAAAAAGTAG
>NW_008648993.1:2008039-2026312 GCF_000247585.1 Phytophthora nicotianae INRA-310 | reverse complement strand
TTTTTATTTATTAGTCTCTTCTCTTAGCTAGCCTAACGCCAACTAAAGAAGAGTTCGTCTTTGTACTTCGTTCTTCGTTCGTCGTGTTCCTCTGTTCCGTAGTGCGTCCACTACAGTTCGTCGGATGCGTCCGTAATGTCCAGATCCGCGTACTTAACCTTGGCAACGACCCTCAATGTCGCTACTTCGGCCCTCCGTCAGTTTTCTTCGTAAACGTGTAGTTCTGCCGGGGGTCGCTTCTCTGTCGACTCCGTCCGCCTTCGTTCTTCGTTCTCAGTTCTTCGTTCGTCACTTACTTACGTGCTTACTCCTCTATCGGGTGCCACAAGCAAGGACAACACACCTCGTGCGTCTGCCTCACTCACTTGTGTTCTGCCCGTCCGATTTCAGAGTGAGTGCTTCTCACTCCTCCTTACGATCGCGTGCCTTTTCCGCCTGCGACTCTTCACGATTCCGTTGTGCACGATCCTGCGCGTCCATCGCACGTTTGTTGGGTTCATTCGACTCTTCACCGGAGCCGTTCATCCACCGGTCTTGCTGGAAGATCTCACCAGCAACCGTCGTATCCACATCGTGCCACACTAACCTGTTACACGCCTTCTTCATTTGTAGAGTCTTCCACGACTCTACCGGCCTGAAAGTACTCCTCGTACTCAGCGACCGACACCCATCGGGATCCGTCGTCGTCATGTTCTCCCCGTGGTCGTTGCCCTTCAGGTCGTAACTCGTACTCCAACACGTATTGTCCGGCCTTGTTGCGTCGTCGTCGTCGTCGGGTTTCCACCAGTCTTGCACTCGACTCGTTCCATCCTTCTTCTCGCGCCATTGCCGTGCTTCGTCGTCTCTTGCCCGTTGTTCCAGTGGCTGCCTGCACTGCTGCCGTCGTTGTTCGTGCAGTCTCCCCTGGCGCCTCGTCATCGTCGCTTTGGGCTTCATACTCGAGTTGCGCGTTCAGATCGGCTGCTGCCTTCGCTAGTAGATCAGATTGTGTATGGTACGTCGTTAAGAAACTCACGTGCGCTATAAATTCTTCTGGTCCGTTGTTCTGATCTTCTCGTCGAACTAGGTAGTTTTCGTAGCCGACTGGTTCTACAATTCGTAGTGGTCCGATCCACAAATGTACTAACTTCGTCGATTTTGGTCCTTTTGGAGGTCGGAACATCCAAACTCGATCTCCTCTTACAAAGTTCCTCGTATTCTTGACTCGTCGGTTATAATACTTAGCTTGTCGTGTTTGCTCCTTTCTCCGGGCTCGTTCTGCACATTCATGGCTATTCTTCATCGCTGTCAACAACTTCCGATGGTATTCCGTCAACGTACCCGCCTCCATCACACTTGTTCTACGCAACAGCTCGTTTGGTGGTCGTAGCCGTCGACCCATCATCAGTTCATTCGGTGAAAGTGCCACCGTGGAGTGCTTGCCGGAGTTGTATGCGTACACAGCGAAGTCTACCCAATTATCCCAATCGTTCTGATCTTCACTCTGCATATACGTACTCACACAATCCTTCCACGTCCTGTGGAATCGTTCCACGAGCCCAATCATCTGTGGTCTGTAAGGTACCGGGTTTATTTGTTGTGCTTGTAGTAATGACACTAGCTGCTCAATCGCTAATCCCGTCAATTCAGGCGCTCCATCAGTTAGTAGTTCTCGAAAGGCTCCAAATTTCAGCACGATGTTCTTCATTATGAATCTTGCGACGTTCTCCGCAGTATGATGCTCCACCGTCGTCGTTACTGCGTATCTAGTCACATACTCAATCGCCGCAATTACATAGCGTTGGCCTCCTCCAGTTTGTGGTAGTGGTCCTGCTACATCTAGCGCCCACCTGTCGCCTACGTCACCGCCGTTCATACTTCGTAATGGTGGCACCACATCTCTCGGTCGCGCCTTCCTACTTCCGCATTCTTGACATCCAGCTACCCATCGTCGAACTTCACGTTGTAAGTCTGGCCAGTAGTATAGTTGAGCGATTCGTGCATACGTGTGGGGTGCTCGCAAATGACCAGCCCATATCGAATCGTGGTTGTCTTTAAACACCAAGGGCCAGAGCTCGGGAGGTAGAACAATTCGTAACCCACTCGGCGTCGTAATTAATACCAACCCGTACTCAGTTTTGACCGTCATGCCCTTGTATTTACCGTCCTTCAACATCTTCTGTACTAGTCGACTTCGTTTCTGTGCTTCTTCAATCGTATCATCAGTAAGCTGTAACGTATCTGTCTCCACAATTCGCCGGGTTCCTTCTCGAATTGGCTCTCGATTTCGTCGTTGACCGCTCTTTTGTGTTCGTACGTTGATGGTGTCTTCCGGCATCGTTGCGTCTCGTGACACTTTGTCATTCTCGGTGGTATTCGTCGTCTCCGTCGTTGCGGGTGGCGTCGTCATCGGCTGTGGTACCCTCGTCGTACGTTTGTCCATTGCCCACGTCACTCGTTGCGGTTTCTTTCTGTGGTTCACTCGTTCTTGGGCGTCATTCTCTCTCGTCTTTAAGCGTTGTTTGCTGTGCTGAGGGGCTGATGGTCCTTGTTCCAGCTCACGTGTTGTTGACCGCATGGTGTCGTGTAGTTTTGTCGGTGTTGGTGTCGTAATACTACTTAGTACTTGTTCTTGCGCTAATTCGGGCTCGTGCATTCCCGTGCTCGTTCTTACAGCGTCGTTCATCGTTTTGGTCGCGTTTTCCAGGCGTCGCTTAGTTGCTCTCGTCATCGGTCGCGTTGCTTCATTCGTCCTTGGTGATCTACGTCGTCGTCGGGTGTGAGCGTCACTGGTAGATGCGTTCTTCTCATCTTGCGTGGATTCGACCTCTTTAGCGTCGTTGGTGGCGTCGTTCTCGGCGTCGTCCTTGGTGTTAGCCGTCGTCTTGGATCCCGCCGTTACTTCACCGCCGTCCTCTGTCGTCGTGTCCTTGGTCGTCGTCGTTGGTACCGTTTCTTCAACTGTGCTGGTGCGCTCGCCTTCTTCAGTTCTCAGTGCCACTTCCTCGTCGTCTGGTGGTACGGCACGTACCGCTACTGCTGCGTCACCCCGAGGTTCTTCATCGTCTACTCCTTGGCGTCGTGCTGGGACTCGTCCCTCTGGTTGTATGTTCTCCCGCGCGTTGGCATTGAGTTCACCACGTGGCTCACTCCGAATCGTCTGGGGAGGTTCCTCTGGCGTCGGGCTCACGTCGTATGTATTACTACCAGTTGTCTCGTCGGCTGTGGTTCGTCGTCTACGTCTCCGTCGTCCAATGGCTGCTAATGTTTTCACAGGTGCTCGACTCAAGGCATCTGCGACGACATTGTTGCTACCAGGGCGATACTGAACATCGAAATCGTACTCTTGAAGTGTAAGCGCCCATCGATGCAACTTGCCCGTTAAGTTACTACTCGTCATTAGCCATTTCAACGCAGCATGATCAGTAATAATAGTGAATTTGCGACCATATAAATAAGGTCGGAAGAGCTTAATTGACCAAACAACTGCGAGACACTCTAGCTCCGTGATCCCATACTTTGCTTCCGTATCGTTGTTCACCTTACTTGCAAAAGCGACTGGCTGCCATCCTCTGCCTTGATATTGCATCAGAACAGCACCAAGCCCAACCGTACTAGCATCTGTAACCACTCGAAATGGAATTCGAAAGTCAGGATACACCAACAGTGGTTTTCTCGTCAAAATCTCTTTCACGTGTTCGAACGCAGCTTCCTGAGCTTCGGACCATTCCCAATCCGCATTCTTCCTAAGTAGTTTAGTCATAGGTGCCATAAGTGCTCCAAAACCTTCCACAAATCTTCGATAATAGCCCGCTAAGTGTACGAATCGTTTAACTTCTGTTGCATCTGTCGGTCGTGGAAAATTGCGTACTGCGTTCACTAATCTGTCCAATGGACGAACTCCTTCAGAACTTAACTCGTGGCCGAGATACTCCATACTCGTCGTTGCAAATCTACACTTTTTCAACTTAAGAGTAAGACCCGCGGTAGCCAAACGCTCCATAACACAAGCTAGCTCTAAAACGTGCCGTTCTATTCCTCCTCGGGTGTAAATCACTATATCATCCAAATACACTAGACATGTGATCCAAGTTAATCCACGTAAAACGGTGTTCATCATTCGTTGGAATGTTGACGGTGCATTTGTGAGTCCAAACGGCATACGGACGAATTGGTACAACCCGCGTTTCGTCGTGAAAGCCGTTTTCTCCTTGTCCTTGGTTGCTACACGAATTTGCCAGTATCCGGAACGTAGATCAAGGGTGGTGAACAGAAGTGCGCCTCCCAAAGCTTCAAGCGTCTCATCAATTCGTGGTAGAGGGTAGACGTCCTTGCGTGTGATCTTATTTAATGCACGATAATCAACGCAAAATCGTATTTCTCCATCTTTCTTTTTAACCAATACTACCGGAAACCCCCAAGCGCCATTTCCTTCTTCGATCACTCCAGCTCCAAGCATCTTACGCACGTTCGACTCTACCACTTCGTCTTCCATCTGCGCTTGGCGTCGTCGTTTGAGCATTATCGGTGCCGCGTCACCGGTATCAATGTGATGTTCTACGTTTAATGCAGTTGCAGGCGGACAATCGCCCGTGTCTTCCACCTGTTTCCGATATACGCGTAGTAGCCGTCTTATCAGTTCTCTCCCACCCTCGTCTTCCAGTCCAATTTGAACTTCATTCTCATTTTCCAACGGTGTTTCACTATCGCCAAGTCCTCGTAGCCAATCACTTAGTTGTTCCCGTCCTAACACTCCGTGCATTTCCAAGACCTCGACATCGTCGTCAAGTGGAATCCACGTCCCCAACTCCTTTCGTGATGGTAACTTCACTCGTCCGTCGCTAGCATTGATCGCTGGTACCCAGGCCTTTCCGTTCTTGACCTTCGTTACAGTTGTAGCTAACATTACGGAGCCCAGTTGCACAGTAGTTATGAATACGCCACGTTCTCCATCACCTGCCGCCACGGCGATCTCAATTGGTGTTACTGTACGACGTCCCAGGTATGTTTTGGTTACCATACGTATCGCAGCTACCCTCACAGTACTCGTTGCTCCACTGGTTCGAAATGGTATCACTACTGTTCGTTCTGCTTCACTGTACTTCAGTTCGTTAGTGCGGAAGTCCATTGTTGCTCCACGTGCTTTGAGGAAGTCGACACCAATTAGAAATTCCTCCAAACACCCCTTAACAATACACGCATCCATCTTTATGACGTCTCCAAAAACCGTCTTCATTTCAAATCGCCATACTCCCAGTACATCTAGTAAGATACCGCCAATACCTTCAACGTAGTCTACGGGTGCATCGTACGACACTAGTTCTCCGTAATTCATCCAGCCCGTGCCAGCAACAGTGTACCTGGCCCCACTGTCTAACTTCACCATCTTCGTGACGCCATCCACCGTCATTCGTGCCGTTGGCAACCCGTCGTCAGCTTCAACTTCGTATTGTGGCTCTTCGTCGTGTTCTTCACCCCCTTCTCGTCGTGTGTGATGTTGTACTAGACGGACTCTCGCGAGTTCATCGCCCGTTCTCTGTTTCTCACCTCGCTGTTGGCACCGGCGTACTTCTAGACGTCGTACGGCTTCATCAGCATGTCCTTGACGTTCACGTCGCTGTTCTTCTTCTGCAATTTGTTGATCCTCGTCTGCTTGAACGGCACTGCGTCGTCGAGCTATCGCGCGCTTGACCCGCTCGCGTTTCTTCTGGTTCCGCACCAGTCTTCGTGCCTGTCGAATCTGGGCGATGTTCTGGTTCACACCGTTGTCACGCTCGTCCGTTAGTACGCCCGTAACCTCCGTCACCACACTGTCCTGCGTGTCCTCCGTACGCTCCAACACTTCTCTTAGGCATGGGTTGGTGCCTTCTTCAGACCGACCATTATTCTCGCCACTTGGCTCTACTACGTCGGCCGAATCGTCTTTCACGTCGTCTTGCATCACCACGCTGCCACTGTGTACATACCGCGTCGTCACCATCGCCGGTCGTACAGTAGCCACGTATCGTGCAGCTCGTTCATCGTCCTGGTCGCTCGATTCGATCATCATCTTCGACCACAACTCTTCCAATTCTTCATCGTAAGTCGTTAGCGTCACATTCGACACTCCGTCATTGTTATCAATCTCCACCTCCGCGTTATCATCGTCGTCTCTTTCTTGTATTCTCACACCGCCTTGGCGTCGTCCTGTTGGTTGTTCGCCACTTGTCGACTCGTGCTCTTGGCGTGTACCACCCATCGTTGTTCTGCCTCTCTCCTTGTGGGGATCCTGTTTATCCGAGCGCCGTAGTCCCCTTACTGCGTCGGCTTCCCGTTTTCCGGCGTCTTCTTGTCCTCTTGACGCTTCTTCAGGTATTCTTGGTTCCTGGCCTTCGCGTCTTCGTCGGTGCAGTCCTTGGCGAAATGACCTAACTGATTGCAAGCATAACACTTCGGACCGTTCGGACACTGCGCCATCCAGTGTCCCAGCTGCCCACATCGTCGACACCCCGGATGACCTGACGACACCTGTACTGCTGGCCTTCGTGTCGACTGCCCACTATTCATCCGTTGTTCAGTGCGTGACTCCGCACGTGGTTCCGTCGTCTGCCGCACAGCTGCCTTCGTTCTCTTCTTCGGTGGTCGCACATCCGATTCGTCACTGCTAGATGGAGTTGGCTCGATTCTCGTCTTGAACGTCCTGGCCGGCTTCTTCGCGTCCTTCGGTTTGCGCAATTGCTGGTCCTCGGGAGAGCGCTTCCTGGCGTTCTTCTTGGGTTCATACCAGAATTGTCCGTTCCAAACGCGTCCTGATGGTACATCCCACGTACCCGAGTACTTATTCCAAACTCCACGAGGGTTAGTGAAAAGTGCTACCACTCCACCATCACCATCCGTCGTCGTCGTACCGTTCAAACCTGCTGCCATCAGCTCCGTTGATAGCCCGGTTCCACCAATCCCCGGAATCACAAGTGTTTGACCCGTCGTACCATCCACAGGAACTAAGTACGGGCTTGGCGCCGTCGCCCACGGTTGTCCAATATTCATCATCCCTAGAGCAACATTATCCATAGGATCATCAATTTCATTTGCCTTATCGACGGCTTCTTCTAGAGTCCTTGGCTTGGGTCGTTGCTTGACTAGTTTCTTCGTCGTCTTGTCAAGGCTTCTACAGAACTGTGCTAACAACACGCGTTCACTAACCTTGTTCCTTCCCACTACGTCACGAAGCGCTGCTGCAAAGTCAGCATAAGTCTCTCCAGGCATCATACGACGCATATTGACCCTCCACTCGGCAGCGGATTTATCCAACTTTTCTCCATATCTACGTAACAGCGCCTTCTTCAAATTGGTCCACGTACGATCACGCTTGGGTAATCTCCTGTTCATATTAACCCACCAACGCGCCGCATTATCCATGAGCTTATTACCTAAAATGAAATACAGGGCGTGGTCAGACCACTTGCCACGTCCCGATTCCGCTGCGCCTTTCAATGCCAAGTCTACGCGATCGATCCAGGTCGAGACCGAAACTTTAGGAGATGGAGTGTAAGTCGGTAATTCCAAGTCTTTAACGCTTCTCTTTCGGCTTTGTTTTCTTCGTTCATGTCGTTCTCGTTGTACGTGTCGTTCATGATGGCCGCGTCGTCGTCGTTGACCTCGTCGCCGTCGTCGACCTCGATGCCTTTCTGATTCACTACCGGAGTCGCTGCTGCTACTGCTCGGGTCCTGGCTGTCGCTGGAGTCGTTGTCACTGCTGTCGGGTCCATCGTTCGCATCATCGTCGGACTCCGCGTCGTCGTCACTGTCCTCGTTGCTGCTCTCGCTTGGACTGTCGTCACCGCCATCGTCCGAAGCACCACTGGAGCTGCTGCTTTCTCTCGAAGATGACCCGTCATGTGGACGCCTCCGCCGTGATGGTCGTTGTGGTTCCGGCTGCAACCTTGCTACCATCGTTGCTAAGTCTTTTATGGCCGTGGCCATAGCCTCCATCTCTCCACCGTTGTTCGCCACTCCTTCGTTATCGGTTGCACCAGCAGCCCTTACACTAGAGCGTGGACTTCCTTCACTAGCTAGTGCTCCACCGGCATTGCTCCCGGCTTGATCATCCTCTCGCACCCGTGGTACCCGTGGAACACCTCGTCGGCGTTTCCCTTCAGCTGATCGTCGGCGTTCACCGTCACGTCCACTGCCAGCAGTCGCCTTCAACTCGGCCACCGTCTCTTTGAGTTGCTGCAGCGTCGATGCCATCGTCTTAACGTCCTCCGCTTCCACGTGTGATATCTCGTCGTGTTTGCTCTTCTTATCTTCGTCATCGTGATTTCCCACTGGTGGGTGTAGCGAGACCTCCTGGTCCTGGTGGTCGGTCGTCTCTTTTGTTTCTGGTGCGTCACCCCCCTGTCGTCGGGTCACTCTTACCGCACGTGATCTCAGAATGGGCCTCCTTACCGCTCGTCCTTCTTGGCTCCGTGTCACAGGACGTCCGGTGTCCGAATCTGTGCTACTTGGCGAATCTTCGTCACCTGGCTTCCGTATCCGTCGAGCCTTCTGCGCTCTCTTACTCATCGTAGTTGTCGTCGTTGTACTCGTAACCATCTCCAATCAAATCTTCGTTTCCTTCAATAGTTTCTTTTAGTTGGCCTCGTCGTTTCTTTCAAGAAGGCCCCTGTGTTTCTTTCAATAGGGCTTGTATTTCTTTTGGTAGGCCTCGTCGTTTCTTTCAATAGGGCTTGTGTTTCTTTTGGTAGGCCTCGTCGTTTCTTTCAATAGGGCCCCTGTATGACCACCATGTAACGAATCCACTTATCTTGCTCGGTTCGTGGAGCAGATCGTACTCGCGTGTGTGCTTCCTGCGAGTGTCCTGGGTTCGTCGGGTTACTGAACTTCAACACACTGCTGGCCAACAGGTTTCAAGCTGATCCCTGTGCCGGAACGTCGCCGTCCCTACTTTTTATTTATTAGTCTCTTCTCTTAGCTAGCCTAACGCCAACTAAAGAAGAGTTCGTCTTTGTACTTCGTTCTTCGTTCGTCGTGTTCCTCTGTTCCGTAGTGCGTCCACTACAGTTCGTCGGATGCGTCCGTAATGTCCAGATCCGCGTACTTAACCTTGGCAACGACCCTCAATGTCGCTACTTCGGCCCTCCGTCAGTTTTCTTCGTAAACGTGTAGTTCTGCCGGGGGTCGCTTCTCTGTCGACTCCGTCCGCCTTCGTTCTTCGTTCTCAGTTCTTCGTTCGTCACTTACTTACGTGCTCACTCCTCTATCGGGTGCCACAAGCAAGGACAACACACCTCGTGCGTCTGCCTCACTCACTTGTGTTCTGCCCGTCCGATTTCAGAGTGAGTGCTTCTCACTCCTCCTTACGATCGCGTGCCTTTTCCGCCTGCGACTCTTCACGATTCCGTTGTGCACGATCCTGCACGTCCATCGCACGTTTGTTGGGTTCATTCGACTCTTCACCGGAGCCGTTCATCCACCGGTCTTGCTGGAAGATCTCACCAGCAACCGTCGTATCCACATCGTGCCACACTAACCTGTTATAGTATGTTGTCGAAGCTTTGTCCAAGTTCATACCGAAGAGCCAGTTAGTTACCTGTGCTTTTCAAAGCGATGGAGAAGGATCCCAAGTTAAAAAGTTTTGGAGAAGCTTTGATGAAGACAGTTTAGGTTCTCTTGGACGTCTGGAAGAGGAAGGTACCAAATTTGCTCATGACTTCTGAAATATTTTAGTGATTGTGGTACTCCTGAGCTTGGTTGAATTGTCGTCATTAAAGCGTTTTAATGCAGCGTGACAGAGTACTTTGAATAAGACATATTATGTCGTTGTGCGGTCCAAATTCTATATCAACACAAAGAGGCAACACAAATATGCCAGCACATTAACATTACACTTACGTACGTAGGTTATGACATTTACATTTTACTACTGACCCAGACGAATGGGTCAATGAAGGATGGCTTATAGTGACAGAAGAAGAGGACTCCAATGTAATGGAGTCTTTCTTGGCTGGCAGTATCAGATTCTCAACTCAAGGCACTTGAAAGGGAAATGCTGTCAATGCACTCATGGATGGTTTAGATGCGCTTGAGAACCAGGTGTACCCCGCGCGGACATATCTGAGGATTGAAAGTACGGATAAACCCCTTCCACGCTATCACAATATGCATCGGTTCAAACAGGATGAAGCACAAGCACAAAGTGTTCATGCGCAGGATACAACGGACCTAGACAAGATGCTACGAAGTTTCTCTGTAGTACATTGGACATCACCAACCAAACGGAATACAGAGGTTGTCTGGCTTCTGAAAGAAAAAAAAAACCAGAGCTCCAGCAAATACGACCTTCGCTTGGGCAAGGTCCTCCAACATGGTCCTCTTCATGAGTACAAACAACAGAATGCGCCGCCCAACCAGCCGCAAGTGTTAAGTAACGACATCAAGTCACGTATTGCATATTACAAGGCTTCTGTAGGGGGGAGGGGGGGGGGCACGTAAAAGTCAAATTGAAGCCAATTATCATCACCATCAGGTTATGACATTTCGGGAATAAATGCTGTTTCTCGAGAGATTTCCGCGGGGATCACTACCGAAGAAAATGTTTTTGAGATCTCCAAGTAGATAAACCATAGCAAGAGAATTCCGTACTTTCTGATCATGTCCAAGTGAAGCCCTCTCGCACGATGTTAAGTGTTGGCCGCAAAGTATTTCCTTTTAACGGCTTACTTTTCAGTTTGAAAAAAAACGATATTTGTCGAATAATTTTCACTATTTAATAGTAAGAGGTTTATCCTCATGATACTACAGCAACCCAATCGTCAGCGAAGCAGCGTACAAAGTTATCGTTGATCTCGACACTTGTACAGAAAATACTTAGAAACATTGCAAAATGTTAAGTAGTAGAAGTATTAAATTCTCATGTTTTTTTCTGGTAAAAGAGGGAATGCTGACGTCATTTCTCGTACTGTAGCTAACACTTTTACGCAAATGCCTTAGGATCAAAAAGCTAATGGGTGTTATTGGCACATTCGAGACAGCACTTGTCGTACTAACTTGGCTCTACTTTGCGGCCTGTTTCTGCTGCTGCTTTTGAATCCACAGCTCAATCTTCGTCTTGAGATCCGTATTCGGCTGCAATTGATCCATAGTCAGAGGGACGCGAGTGAACGGGTCGCTCTGGTCATTCATCAAGTGCTGTGTAATACACGAACGGTCCATCGTGTACCCACTGGGTAGCAACACCGGGTCTTTCATCAACGTGAACACCAACGGGTCCAGGAATTCTTCAGGGATATCTCCCAGAGTTTCTTCCAGATTAGCAGCGCCCTCCGCAGCCTTCTCAACCTCCACAACAAACGTCTCAAACTTCTGGACGTCACCTGGTTCTAACAACTGAGTACGGGCCACAATATGGGCACATTTGCGGAATACTGGGCCGTCATAGAATCCATTGGTGGCCACAGCCTCCAGGAAGCTCGGGTAGTGGGCGAAGTGCAGCAAAGTCTCCACAATCTCCTTGAGCATAACTTTGGGGCGGAACTTGTACTGTTCCGGATTGTTCACCTTCAGCTCCACACCACGAGGTCCCGCCAGCTTGACAATCACGCTGTTCAACATAGAAACCAGACGGTCTTCAAGCTCCGGCATCTTAACGAAAGGCTCCTGGATCTCCGACGTCAAGTACGACATCATGTGGATTGTCTCGTTGGCCAATTGCAGACTGGACGTGACGGTGCGCTCTTTGTCAGACAGCAAACTCTGCTTCTGTTCACGCACAGCTTCATCCAGCGCCATCCACCTGGCAACATCCTGCATCTCTTCTTGCAGCACCTTAATCTCCGGCAACGCAATAAGCGCATCGGTAACCAGACTGTTAATGTGGTTCATCAGTCCATGGGCGAACTTGACAAAGTTCTCTCGGTCTTCAGAGATACGCAGGAACGCTGGTTTATGGCCATCCAACTTCCACAGATACTTGAGCAGACACGCAATGTTGTAGCGATGCTCTAGCTTCTCATAGAAGCCAGTGTGTTCCACATCTCCGTACAATGCCAATAGACACGGAGCAAGGTGCCTCTGTGCTAGTGAGTCCGTTCTTAAAAGCTCCACTCCGAAGGCAGTTCCTGCAGTTTCGCGCTCTTCTGACTCCTCTGACGGCAAGAAGATGTGGAAGAGAACTTCGCTCATCTTGGCTCGTAAGTGAGGACTGTGTACGTATCCCGGACTGGACAGGAAGATGAGAATCATCCTCAATAGCTCCTTCAACTCGAACGCATTCAACGCCTTGGGTTGCAGTCGCGCGATAAATTTTAGGACAGAGCTCAAGTCATCGACCAAATGCTCTGGAATGTACTTGAGGACAGCGTTTGTCTTCGAATCAGGTGCAGATAATGGTAACTCGAGAGAGCTCTGGTCGAATACAATACATCCAGTACAAATGGAGTTAACAACAGCACACGTGAGCAGCGAGAAGCGGATCATTTCGTGCAAGAAGTCCGGGTGTAGCAGCTCAGCGTCCATAATCATCTTTGCTGCGGCCATCTGGTCGAAATGAGCCTTCAGACGAGGATCTGCGTTCGGTGCATTCATTCGACTCTGGAAGTACGAGAGTTGGCGAAGCAGACGCATATACTGGCCCATCATGCCTACAGGTCCAAGGTGCATCGCCCGAGCTGTGATGAAATAGCAACGCGTGATGAAGTTGAAGTCGGAAGAGCTCAACGTCTGTCGATCGTCCTGCTGAGACGCACCAGAGCCTACCAGCCTAGTCTCGTCGAAAGGGAATAACGGGTTCTGCGTCGTCAAGTAGTCCGACTTAATCAGCTGAGCTTTCTTCGAGTTCGGAACTAGGAATGGACCACACAGCTTCAGTAAAACCATCGTCAGGTTCACAAACATACCGTTTGTAGCCGTGATGTTCACGTCCGGGTTCTCCTTAGCACGCTCAGCATTCAACTGCATCGCCTGCTCCAGCCATGCCAACACCTGTTCACGAGCAGAGCCTCCAGCCTTCAATAACAACGTGAAAATATCCGACACGGCGGTCTGCACACTGTCCAGCTTGTTCCGAATGGTCAGAATCGAGTTCTCCACGTCGTTCTTGGTGCGTTTCGTGATGTTCGTGAACATTTGAGTGATCACGGGGTCCTGATTACAGCTAAAACGTAGCAGAATCCCCAATGCAGTGGCATCCTGAAGCCGACGACCGGTCATCGGCGCACCTGGAGTCAACAAGAACCCTGGAATCTGAGTGAACGCCGTAGCCAAGGCTTTGTTACGACAAAGCACAGTCAAAATGTACATGTTGTTGTAGAAATTCGACATGAGCGACGGCGGGTTGATCAGGAACAGTTCGGACAGTAATTTCTGGAAAATCGGCCCAAAAATCGTCAATGTCGCGCCATTTTCTTCCAATATCGTCACAATACCGTCCACAAACTCCGGTGTCTGAGCATTGGCCTGCAATCTCACAATTTTCTCCAATGCATCGGTATTAATCGTCCCTGCTTCGAACGGGAAGATCTCTGGGTCTGTCAACGCGGTGGCACTGTAGTTAATACACATCTCCCGGATGCTGTCCAGACACTCCTGTGCCTCCTGCTTCTTGTCTGCTGGGAGTCTTAGAAATGAGGATTGCAGCTTCTGAGTCTCGTCCCGACAGCGATAAAAAACCTGCTCCAGATAGGCCACAGCAGCCAATGGATGTTGAGCTCCTCCTGGAAGATCGGTGGGGTTCATGATGACTCGAGAGTAGAGAACTTCACTGGCATTGGCAGGTGATAATAGGGTGTCCTGGGCTTCGTCTGGAGCTGAGAACTGCGGTAGTAGCAATAGTTCAGCACTGCTATTGGCTGGAGACAGAGTTACGTGTAGAACACGCTGTAACATGTCGTTGATGTAAACGTCGGGGGTTAGTCCTTGCTTCTTGGGCTTTTTAGGTTCCTTTAGTGGTGCTACGGGTGCTGGGGCGGGCGTTACAGCCTCGACACGCTGCTTCTTGTCTACCTGAGGAGATGAAGCATCCGGATTGGACATAATGACGTCATCTTTCGGGCTTGCTGTGTTTTGATTGGCAGAAACTGTTTCTTGAGCAGCTTGTTGCTGCTCCTGCAGCTTCTGCAGCCGCTTGCGGCGGATCTCGTCGGCTGTCGCAGGTGCGGATCCGTCCGAGAGCGTGTTGCCACCCGTCTGGAATCCCTCCTCCTTGCTCTCTTCGTCGCCCTCGCTCTTGCCTTGCAGCCACGCGCTCACCCAGCCCGACATCTTTGCCTCAACCTTCTAGTCACGATCCAGATTCCAATTGGCTAAATTATCTTCTGATGCAACACAATGGACGCCACACTATCTCGTGTCAGCCACATGAAACTACGACAGCCTCAACATTTGGCTACACTTTCATGATGCTGGGACGACTGTCGTCGGTGCTGCTGCGTCGCCAATACACTCGCCGTTGTGTTTCGTTTGGTGCATTTTCCACATCAGCTAGCAAGAACAGCTCACCCACTTCCGATGTGTGGCTGTCTCGCGTCCATACGACCAAATCCCAGCGAGATATGGAGGAATTAGGTGAATGGCTGGCTCGAGATCGACAGGTAGGCGACGTGCTCTTCCTGCACGGAGACTTGGGCTGCGGTAAAACTTGTCTAGCCCGTGGGTTCATTCAGTCGTATACAGGGCAGAAAGACCTAGCTGTAACGTCGCCCACATATCTGCTGGTGAACACATACGACGAGGTTGCAGAGCTACCCACTGTCTACCATGTTGATCTCTACCGCTTGGACGCTGTAACGGAACAAGACGCAGTGGCTCTGGGACTAGCTGAGGCCTTTGAACGAGGTGTCACACTAGTGGAGTGGCCCGAGCGCTTCGACGAGAAGAGTATCCCGACTGAGAGACTGAACGTGAGGATCTCGTACGATGAAGAGGACCCCGAGATCCGTCACGTGGAGCTACAACCCATAGGCGAACGATGGATGAAGCTCTTTAATGACGACATTAAAGAATGAACTTGAATTGTATGCACTGCTGGTGAGCTAGACACTATGTGGGCTCCTGGTTAGACTGTTGTTGCGGTGACAGTGTTGGAAGGCACAGAAGTCCCAGTGTTAATGGATAAAAGAAGCTGCCGGATATCATCGGCACTTGCAGTGGGGGTAGAGCGATAATTTTCTTTTTGCTGAGCCAGGAAGCACTTGAAATCGTGTCGTGAAATGATACCGGAGCGAGTGGAACATGTCGACGATGCGACTGTAGCGAACGAAATTTCGCTGCGGCAGTCGGCGTGTTCGTCTTCGTCGCGATCGTCTCCTACGATAACAACCGACGGACATTCATGGAGTAAACGGAGCTCCTGTTCCACTCGACTGAGTCGCTGTCTCTGCAGTCGCTCTCGCTTCGTCTCTTGAATGATATTCTCTTTAACAGGGTGACTAGTGCCTCCAGTTGACCGTAAAGCTTCATCCACTGGTCCTTCTTGTAACTCATCGATACCAATTAGTGGATACGCACTGCTATTAGTCGCAATGAGCTCTTCGATTGCTTTCTTTTCCTCCTCAGTCATTGTGAACTCGTTGCATTGCTGAGGTGGCGTAGTAACTTCTGGTCTGCCGTTATCTTCATTAGGAGAGTCAATTGTCTCGTCACGCAGCAGTTTCTCCAGTCTCTCCTCTTCTTCTTTCGTCATGTTGGCCTTCATGCCGTTGGCCACCACCTGCTTGTTACGTTCAATGAAATTGTGGCTTTTCTTGGCTCCAGTTGAGACTTCATCGTCGTTTGAGTGTTTGTTGCTAGTGCTACTGCGACTAGTTTCACCTCCATTGGACACAGTGCTTGGCTGAATACTCTGTGTCTGGGTCACAAATGTTCGGTTTGACGAACTGCTGGCAGTATCTTTGGATTGCGATGGAGATTTCGCCTTCTTCTGCTTCCTAGGTACGACATTTGAGTAAAGGTTATTACCCAATTTCTCCTCCAGAATAGTGTCCAACTGACGAATGCGGGCCATCTTAAGCGCAATCTTGGCTGCTAAGCTGCTCTTCCCTTCTGGGTCTACGTCTTCAATGATTCCCTGGAATGTATTACGGTAAGAAATGGCGCAATTTCTTCAAAATTTAAAACACTTACAAATGCTTGCTGTTTGGACAAGCCTGCTTCGATGAGGACGCGTGACCAGCTCTGCCGTGTGTGTTTCCCCTCCTGGGACGTTGATTCTTCCTCGCTGACATCTTTTTGGGTCATAAGAGACACAATTTGCTGGTAATTCTTTGGGTATTCAACCAGGTGCTCGCCATCTTCGTCTGTAAGCGAACAGAGTGAACTCACATACGACTCGAGTTCTTTGCGAATACGTTGTCGGTTTGCCTCGTCGCTCAGCAATTGCTTTCTGTTTGCCAAGGCGTGTTTGTATGCGTCATCGTCGTCGTCCAGATTTGCTTCAATATTGATCAAAAGAGGCCCAGCTACGTCAGAGGATTCATCCTCAATCTCCTCTGGATCGTGTTTTTTTGCGTCGCTACTTTGTTCCCGTTCCAGCTCTGCTGAGTTCGAGGCGCTAGCATTGTTTGTGCTCGAAAGATTGTCGCCATCTTCAAGGGTGTCAAGGTTATCTCTTAGACTGTGAGGGGCGTCTGCATCTACTCCCTCGTGGCTTATAGTTGCTCCTACAGTTGAGGAAGCGCTAATGACGTCGCTGCTCCGAGGAAGACTATCCTCTGTCGATGTATCTGTATCCTCGATGGGGCTCAAACGTGGCGGTGAGTCGGGTAAGCGAGTCAGTGTCGATGGAGGTTGTGCCATCGATTGCCTCGAAGCACTTCGCTCTTGAGCCCCATTGTGACCAGGACTGGGCAGGAGTCGCTGGATGCGCGGCTTCTGTAAGCCCAGAGTAAAGCAACGTTAGCATGAGTAAATTTAAAGCTAAACTGAACAGTTAAGCATCTGTACCGGAGTAGTGTTAGGCCGACGTGGCTGGCTGTCTTGCGCGTTAGCCCCAAATTGAAGCGAACGTGCTACAAGTGATGATTGATTCTGGGAGTTCGAGTTGGATCGCCTTCCTTCCGAGCGTGGGCGTTGCATTGTTGTGTTGAATCCGACAATAATATGGAGCAAGAAGTTTCAAGAAGGAAGGTAGGGTTTATCGGACTTCCACAAATAACGCTGACGGATCTTACATTATTTTCGCTACAAAACTCAATGATATTTACTTGTTGCTTGGGAAGTTCCTAGTCTCTCTGACCACTGAAGCGGTGGTATTTCCAGCCATTGTACTTCTTGATGAAAATCTGGAGGTATTTGTAGTTCTTGTGGGATGTCATCGCCTCGCCCGCCTCGGGGATTTTGAACTGCTGGCGAACAAATGTAGGATTCTTTCCTTTTTGAAACCACACTTCTAGCTTCGCTCTTTTTGTAGCGTCACTCCTCAGTTTCTTCAAAGCGTCAATCCACTGTGCCCTTTCTTCCGCTTCCTCGTCCACTGAGTTCTCTTCATTCTCCGGTTGACGCTTCCTCAGAAATCGCTTGTCAGTGTTGTCGCTCTGCTCTGCAGTTAGCAAGCGGGAGCGTTCCGTAAACGTAAATGTCGAGACCTTGCCTGCGATACCCTGAATAGCGTTAAGCTGGACAGTTGCGATGGCGATAAGGACGATGTGGAACACGCGCATGGTTTGTCTTGAGTGGGGTCCGTGTTTAATTAAGCTTGCAAGTTACAAAATGAAATCTGCATGTAGCCTACGGAAGGAAGAGCGATAACACATCACTAAAGTTATCTCTCGAATTCAAATCCTTTTGACAATATTCAACTATTATATAGCTGGTCACTGCAATGGTGAGGCCCTCGCCTTTGCAGTGATCAGGGAGAGGAGAGTGTGAGTCTCATACTACTTATAAAAGTGTAAAAAAAATCGTGCTTCAACAAAATGTAAACGACTGTAAAGTGTGTGCATACCGGTACCTGATTGGAGAGCACATGTAACGCCTAAAAGGACCGACACCAACGCAAGCGTTGTCTATTGTACATCTACAAACGTATTGAGTACGGCTGCCTATCGCGAGATCCCACCTCATGCTATGTGGTAGGATCTCATAGTACTTATAAAAGTATAAAATGTCGTGCTTCAAAAACATGAAAATAACTGTAAAGTGTGTGATACCTGACTGGAGATTCAATAACGCCAAATGTGTATACATGTGCAACGGCGTGCGCTGGTCGTTGTATAAACCATACCAAAATTTATCCGACTTCCGACGTTTCCGACGCTGTGTGTGGATTTGTATGTAATACAAAAGCAAGTATATTAACAGAAGAAAGTATGGTCATACAAT
>NW_008648993.1:2004325-2005316 GCF_000247585.1 Phytophthora nicotianae INRA-310 | reverse complement strand
ATTGGACAAAATTTCATTGATAACGTCGAATGATTGGTTTAAAATTGGCAAGTTTAACTCTATTGGCTGCTACACTTTATACAAACTTCTAGTAATGTCGGAAAAATGATCATATTCAACCATAACGAACGTAAAATTCATGTAGGAGGGAGAAGACACCCAGGATTACTTGGCAACAATTGCGTAGTTGTCGTGAAGTGTATTTCTTATCTTTCTAAATGGCCCCGAGAAACCTGATATCCTGTCGTACATGAGGTCCACCCAGGAGATTACTATGGAGTAATTAGATAAGTAGTCCAACTGACAAACTTAATGCTTCAGTACGAAATGTCGAGAACATTGTGGTCACAACCGCAGAGAAGGTTTTTTTTTCAATGAGCTTGGATGAGAAGATTTTATTACGTTCTCTCAAAAATGTAAACCGGATGCGACACAATTAAATGTGATCACTGGAAAGTTGAATTCTATGCTAAAAAAAACTACTGACATCTCGTAAAATAAGTGGTCCAAAACCGCTGCCGTAGCTCGACAAATGTCTGGCTTGGGCTGATGCTGGCATATCATAAGATGAAAACTTCCCTTTTGAATAACCTCTGCATTTCAGGCTCTGAAAAAAATCCACGGTAACATTAATTGACAAGTTAATTTGTATACAGATTAACTAACCTCCCTTAGCTAGCACATCCCGTGGAACAACATTTGATCAAGTATAGTTATGTTAAGGCGGTTGGAGTGGTGCACGTTCCTGAAATTTAGTGAGTTTCAAACGAAATATTTCAAATCTGAAAATTTATGGAAACTAATGCCGTGTCGTGCCCGGAGAAGCTCTGAATATTTGCGTATTAGCGTTTAGTTTAACTACTGTAGTTTATTTGACGTGACCAGTGGACGTAAGGTTGTTGCTGAGCAAGGCGGCCGAGGGCAACTTGCCACTTCTAAGTGAAAATCAATTTTTCAGCCAATCAAGCTTCGGTATAAGGAATGTTGTGCG
>NW_008648993.1:1988984-2003100 GCF_000247585.1 Phytophthora nicotianae INRA-310 | reverse complement strand
AGCAATTATCACCAATCATGAAGAGCACGCTCTCCCAGGGCTTGTTGTAGGTGGAAAGCGTGTCCGCAATGAGATCAAAAAGACTCTGTGCACCCAAGTCTTCTTCGTCGCCCAGCGGGCAAAAAGCGAGTAGCACGTAGCGCCGACTAAGACACTGGATATTTTCATCATAATTGGGGTTTCGTTGGCTTGGCTGGTCAACAGAGGCATCATCAAAGACAGCCATTATTGTCATGAAATGGCGTCCAGCGCGGCTCCAGCCATCTAAGGCTAGCCCAAATGCGTCAGGCAGCGTAGCAGCAACAGTTTCACGCACATGCAAATACACCAGGTCTAGATACTTTTGCAGCGTCTCAGCAGAAATAGGGTCCATCTTCACATTTTTGCGAACAAGTGGGCGCTCGCAAAAACTGACGGGCATGCGCTCCATTACGCACCACTCAATCCATCGAAAAATGTCGTTGGTGCGCTGGTCTGGAAGAGTCACACCAAACCGATTGCCCTTGCGAAATGCAGCCACGGCCAAGTCGTGATAGTCGGGGTGGCGCTTGAGCAAATGATGCACCTGATTGGTGTAGCCATTGCCGCTCTTGTACACCTTGCTACAGGTGTTGCACCGAGATTGACTCGGAGATAAGTCGGTGAAGAGCAGGGAGCAGAGGTCCTTGTTGGTGAACTTCATGGGAGCTGAGACGACAGGGAAGTGGCTGGGTTCAGAGCTTACAGAATAAGTTTGAAAGTGAGATACTGGGGTGTCATGAGGATCAAAGGCTATTCTCAACCATTCTTTTAAAGTACTGGCTGCAAACGATTTAGGTAGCAATAACTTGGATTAAGTATACCAGTTGCAAGTAGGGAAATCACTTAGTTAAAATATACCAATTTCAAGCTGGTGAATCACTTGGCTAAAATATACTATAATATGGGTAAAACATGTTAAAATATAGTGATGACCTTTCAATACTAATTGCATTATCAATATGATAATGTATTAAAAATTATATGCTATCTTCGGCAGCCCTGATCGGCGTAGAATGGACAAGCACGTGGCTTCATGCCGATATATATCACTGAATCCTACTACAAGTAGGTCAAACCTTTGATTTTTACCGCTTCTAACTGGTTTTTTTTTTTCTGTCATCACATTGTATCAAGTTTCACATTAGACAGTATTACGAAAGGACTTTACAAAACGCAAGTCTACCAGTTCGGTAGAATCAAATTCTCTATCAAGTACAACAGGATATCACGATATACGAGCTCATCTTAGACAGGTTAATCTGATTAGCATTATTTTTTGCCTCCTTGCTAAAATCTAACCGGACAATTGTAACTTTTAGCTTTATTCTGATTGGATAATAGTTCGTCACTCGAGTTTTCCGACAATTATGGGGACCGCCGACGGCGAGCGGCTGCACTCGACGGTGCGGCTCAACCAGTTCACGCTGCAGTTTGAAGACCCGGCGCTGGAGAAGGTCTACCAGGCGGGCCTGCACCCGCGCAAGAAGGCGCTGTGGCTGCGCTCGCTGCTGCCAGCCGCGGCCTCTCAAATATTATTTGCACTAGCTGATGGCCTCGACTATCCTGTGGAAAATCTGCTTGTTACCGTGCCGACGCGAGTCTTGATAGCGGTAAGTATATGAATACAAACCAGTACGTGCCAAACAAGTGATATAAAATATGAGAACCCAATACTAACGACATCTTGAGTAGATGCTTCAAGTTGCCATGTGGCTGCTAGTGCGATGGGATCTAGTACGGGCGAAGGAGCAGACGATGCTTTTAGTGTCCATAATCAGCGGTATCCCCACTCTACTTCTGTATGCGCTGCAACGATCAAGTATCTGTCAATGGGTATTCCATGCACTAGAGATTCTCAAACTTGATACTCAGATCCTCACCACTGATATGCTTGCTCTAGGACGCCATGTTCGTGACTTTCGGGTTGTCCTTCTACACGATCCCCAAGGTTACGCCACTGGGTTACGTCTCCTCTTTTTACGGCAGTTGGGCCACAGCTGCGGTGTACACAGTGCTCACTTTTGTGGTTCGACCGCCACCCAGAAGAGCAGAGGGGGTACTGGGTATCTTCTTTTTAGTGCCGATGGTGTGGGTCTTCAACACTATTGCGTACTATTCCGAGTACAATTCCCGTGAACGGTTCGCATTGCGACGGCGACTAAGACGTGAGAGTATCACGTTGGCAGTGGCGTGTACCTCATCGGGAGGTGAAGCTCTGTTGCAAGGAGGAGAAGAGGACGGCTGGCTGTTACTGCACACGTTGTCCCTACGAGGCCTCATGGCTGCTAATAGCAACAGTACGGCGTCTTTTATCGTCGCTGTGATACTATGGGGAGCGTTCACGTTGGGTGGCTGGACGTCGCTTCCAGACGCGCTAAAATTTGTAGACGAAGCCACTGGATGGGCTTGGTTTAGTCACTGCGCTGGCGTGACGGTGTTTTTATTAGTTATGACAAGACGCCTGCGATGGTTGCTAGTGGTGCCCGTAGTTGGTGCTTTCGTGTTGTGGGTCATGTCGCTGGCTATGCCGGCTTCGTGGATTATTTTCTCGGCTCACAGTGTGGGTTATGGACTGCTCTTGGCTTCCGTGGTGGTCGCTATGGGCGTCTTTGGCTGGTTCTTGTGTGCTTGGAGAGAGCTGGTGTCCTTTTTGACACGGTCTTGCTTCCTGTACCCACAGCTCCAGGCTGGGATGGAGAGAGAATACCCGCTGCTTGTACGCATCGTGTCCGAGTACACAGCAGGCTTCGATCCTGAGATTTTATCTGCTCGCGTACCGACAGAGACTGCCATTGAGTCAATGGGAGCTCCATCGGAGACTACAACTCCATTGAAGACTGGAAAATCTATGACGACACCACATTCAAAGGGACCTGCAACTGACAAGCCTAAAAAGGAGCCAACGAAGAGTAAAGTCGACAACGAGAAGATTAAATCAGCCACACCTACCGACTATAAGACATCTGAAGCTGCAGCAATGGAGGCTTCGACCACGGATGGTACAGCATCCAAGCAAGACGGCGTCGTCGTAAATACTGACTCGTTGGATCGGAAAATGGTCTCAGTTTTACCGTCATTCAAGCCTGGCAAGTGTTTTTTCTGCTCGAAAAACGAGGCCGAGCACTTTGTCCCTGCGTGTGGTATGTGGGGCAAGTGGACCCATTGGCGGATGAATCAACAGCATAATTTGAACAACTCATCGATTGCTTCCGCTTCCGGATCGACAGTTGCCAAGAGCGCCGTCGCTATCTCCATGTGCACGTCTTACTACGATCTCCAGAACGACAAGTCCCAGCTGGAAGCTCGTGTTCAAGCAGAGGAAGAGAAGACCGCTGCTCTCACCAAGAAACTCGCCGCATGCGAAGAACGTGAACAACATCTTTCGCTGGAGAACGTACGACTTATGGCAGAACTCCACACTATGGAGGAGAAACACGCGGCTGAATTACGACGATGCGAGACGCACCTCGGAGAGAAGATGGAGGCAGTACAGCAGGAAGCCAATCGCGTAGCACACGAACGGAAACTACAGGCCAAAAAGTCTGAAGCCGCGTACTCTTCATTGCAAAAACTTCTCCAAGTTAATGAGCGTCTCGTTCAAGAAAAGAGTGCACAAGTTCAGAGTGTAGAGGCAGAGGCGACGGAACTTCGCTTGAGTTTAGAGCAGAGTGAACAGGATGCTGTCGACTGGAAAACCAAGACTGAAGACCTGAAAAAGCAGGTTGCGAGCTTGGAACGTCGACTGCAGCAGCACAGTAACTCGCAAAGCAGAGCGTCACCTCGGTTTGACGCTTCAGTGCTGGACTTCTCGTTCGCTTCGACGGCAAGTACAGGATCGTCGTTGGATGTTTCACCTGTATCAGCGCTTCAGACTTTGCAACCGTCTGGTCGACTACCGTACGCGCAATCCCTGGAGATCGAAGGTCTGCGGGAGTCCAGCAGACACTCCAGGGACGACGTGGACTACTCGAAACGCTGGCGACTTCTACAATCCTCTGATCTGAGCAAAAGCGATGATTTGGTAGCGGAATGAACGCCAACAGATGAATGAATTAATCAAAGTTATCGACCAACGACCACACATTTTAGACTCAGAAGAAGCCCAGCGGAGGGGGTTCCACACTGCCATTACTGTCGAGTTCGCGGTAGTATTGCTTGAGCAGATCTGAATAGCAGCGAAGCGAGTGTGCCGCGTACACTTGGTAGTAATGCGGATACCTCACGGAGCTGGCGAGACGACGCAGTTCATCCAGCATGGCCAGCTCGTCTCCAGGTAAGTAGCGCAAGTAGTACGGAGGTTCTCGACGCAGTTCTTCGTCCAGCAGCTCCACTTCATGACATGGTTTGCCTCCTGGCAGCCCCTCGTTCACACTGGTCGTCGCTGCTGCGTTCGAGTCTTCAGTAGTGTGGCGTTTTAATGTTCGGAACGCCAGAGCGCGACTCCGAGCAGCCAGTTGCTCATTCTGGAACTTGCGGTTGCCCTCACGAGCGTATCGTCGCTCCTGCGCGATGATGACGGCCAGACAGGCGTCAAACGCGCGCCATAGCGCTTGCTCCGTACGAAGAACAGTGATGTCTGCAGCCGTCATGGTCGGGTTGCACGGGTGCTGCACTGCATCGTTGAAGCGGTTCTCCTTGCTATTGTGGCGACTGTATCCCTCTTCTTCGTCGTATTCATTGTCGTGCGCTCGACTGAGCTCGAGAGACGAGATAGCGCAGCGTCCGATGAGCAGGTGATCAATAGGCGAGTCCAGGACAAACCGGTTGGCTCGCACGACGCGATAGACCAGTAGGTGATGGTATTTCGTGCGGACTTCGGCGTTCCAGTGCAAGAAGAAGGTCATGTGGCGCTGCACCAGCGCCTTGAGGACGCTCTGGCGTAAGTCGCCTTCAAAGTAGTCCATTCGATGGTACAGGAACAGCAACGTGCTGCTGAGGATCTCGCAGTTCTCACTGGACAACATGAAGCGCATACCCGTCGCGAAAGTCTGACCTCTGAAGCCTGGAGGCAAGCGATACACCATCATCCCGCTGCCTCGACGTTTGTCGGTACCACCAATCTCCGTGAGCATCGCGGTGGCGCTGAACCATTCTTCAAAACGCGTTAAACACACTTCGACGCTGCGGGCGTGAAGGACGTTAGTGCACTCGTACATGGCCAACACACAACTCTCCAATAGCTGGTTGTTCCTCAGTAGCTGCACGACGTTGTCCAGTACAGTTCGAATCGCTCGAATGGACTCAAGTTCGAATGGCAGACGGTCTTCGTCTTGACTTCCTGGCTCGATTTCCATGGACGAGGACGGCAATGGACCAGACGTGTCACGGACGTACAGCCACTTGGCCCAACAAGCCTCTTTCAGCAACAGTAGTGACACTCGTATCAACAAAGTGTAACCCGGTAAACACGTCCACACGACGTCACTCCCCAGCGCTGTGTTGGCTGCGTGGAGACAGACAAACCCCATGAACTTGGAAAAGAACTCGCCGTCGTGGCTTAGTTTGTGCAGCCAGCAATTGCGTGTTTTATCGGTCATACGGAAAATGTCAGCGTCCGGATATGGCCCCAAGTACGGCGAGAAGCGGGTCCATTTGAACAGCGTCGGGTTTTGACGTACAAAGGCTTCTTCATCGCTACGTAGAGCCGACTGTTTGCTGTTGTAGCGACTGGTTACTTTGGCCGTGCTGGTGCCGTTCCCATTGCCTTCTTCACTCAAGATGTAGCCATCGTAGTCTGTCCAGCGTACTAGAGAACCGGCAAAGGTGTTCCCATTCCACGGTCGAGAAGCTGAAGCACGTCGCGGCTGTCGAGCTTCAGTTGGTGGAGCACTGGACCCCTCCTCAGTCAGATCTTCCACACGAGAATCGTGAGCTTGTAGATGGATCCACTCCTTCTCACGATAAGCACCGAATATCTGCTCAAGCATCGCGTTCTGCAGCACTGGCACGCGGAAGAAGCACACCGCAAACACTCGAGCAAAGAACCGTGTTTCCACTAGAGAAATGTACGGACGGTGCTTCTGCCGCGCAGACTCGAGGTTCTCGATCGCGTACTTGAATGTGGCGATCAGCAGACACCTGTACAAGTACAAGTCTCGTTCACCGTCGGTGGCGTCGTCCATATTTCCACGGTTATTTGCACCATTGGGGGTGACATTCTCAGTGTTAACCATCAAATTCGGTCCAGAGGTAGCGATATCGTCGTTGAAATCCATCCCGTTCAATGTCGCAGTGGGTGAATAGGCGAGCCAGCCCATGCCAGCACCACTCACGTTACCGGAATTCTTGGGAGTCTTGGTTCTACTGTTGGCAGACACTTCGGTCTCGGAATTGCTGACCGGTAGGTGAAATTCCACGCGTTCCATGATGATCCCGATAAGTTGAAAGTACAAGTTGCGTGTCTCCGTTGGTAGCGAGGATTTTTCGTCGTTTAGTTGGGCAACTAGAAACTTCCAACAGATTAAAAGTCCACGGCGACACTGTCGGAACAGCTTTCGACGTTGATTCCAGCTTGGTGAGGCTGCAGATAATACTTTTTGTTAGCATTTTTTTGAAAAAATAAAGAGAGAAGGCGAGTTACTCACCGTTTCCAATGTAGACTGGATCATTCCCCGCGTAAAACTGCTTCACGCGCTGTTGATTCTCTCGACCGGCCATTTGTTGTAGCAGCGCAAGGAGATCAGCAAAAGTTGCTACTCCGTTATTGCCATTCCGCTTCGTCGGTGGACTGGTAGTCGCTGGTCCGGAACAAGTGGTGCATTCAGCAACGAGTTTGGGGATCTTAGCGAGGAGCGCAGTCCAGTCGATGTTGCCGTCTTTCATATAGTCATCGATCACGACCAAGGGTGGATTGGAAGGCGTTGTACCCGTGAGAGACCCGGACGTTTCGAGGCGCGCTTCTAACTCTGCTGTGCTTAAGTTCCTGGACGTCGACGCATGGAAAGCTACTGAGGAAGAGGATCCGTAGGGACCGCTAACGAATTGCTGAGTGTTAACTGCTGCCAATGATCCAGTAGATTGATTCGACGAGCTAGAAGACGAACTCGAATGCTTGCCACCAAGTGCCTTGAAAAACCGCTTGAACTTATTCACCATGGCCTCCTACTTGCAAAAAGAGCAGTGGATTCTACACGCGAACTTGGCAACTGAGGCGGCAACCCTCGTCCCTCTCTTGCAGGCAAGGGATCACAGTTACAAGCGTTTCTATCGTTCTTGTGAGCCCGGCACACTTGTGACTTTCTACAGTTTGTTTTTCCTTCTACACTTTGGTTTTAGGCTGGAGAGCATCCTAAGGGTGAACTGTATGTTGCATTGCAACGCAGTTAGAACACAAGGTTGCAGATTTTCTAGTCAGTTCTTGTAACTGGAAGAAAGACAAGTTCTGGATAGTCTTGGGCTCCGTTTGACAATTGCGAACCACTGTAGCGAGGATAGCAGCATCCAGACTAGGATTCGTCTTGGAGACGCTTTCTGTTCTGGGCTAAGACGACGATGAGTTCAATGCCAGTCGAGGTAGGCATCTCGTCTATCGTCTACAAATACAGTAGTAGTATGAAATGCCATGGTAATGATGATACATCCACAATATTTAGCAATTACTCGTAACCATCACAGCTGTCTTCTCTTCATAATACTATTCATCTTGAAGAGAAAACATTCGATATGAGCTAGCACAAAGGCATGTTTGCATACCGAGCGACAAAATGGCCCCCGACTTTTCCGACAACTATTCCCAAAATGCATCTCATTTTGTTGATTACTCTAACGTGCACCACACCATATTTTTCCACAGAAAGAGCCAATCAGTATCAACCAATCCAGATATCGTATGGACGCCAACGGCTTCGCTTCGGTGCCCATGGATGCGCCTAAGCGCCCGCGTGGGCGGCCTCCGTCGCGCGCCTGGGCCTTCTTCACGACCATCACAGAGCCTCAAAAGCAGCCGTCGACTGCGTGTCGCCACTGTAACCAGGTCGTGCATTATCACAAGAAATGGGCTCAAGCACGTGCCCATTTGATAAAATGTCCCCAGTTCTTGCGGATGATCGACACATTGCCACCCAATGACGTGCCCGAGTGGTACCTGGCCGAGATCAACCGACGCCAGCAAATTGCTGCGCCGATAAGGAGCGCTAATATCCCAGCCGTGTTCCAGCAGAATCAGATACCGACTCAGACACCAGCACCAGCACCGGCAACCCCGTTCAAAGTGATTCAACCCATCCTATCACCTGTGGCAATGGCAACAATGATGCCAATGCAAACTGGAAATGAAAATATGACAGTGAGAAATGGCGTAAACATGGATTGGCAAAAAATGGAAGAAAATATGGCAATGCACATGTTTACAACGCTGCAAATGGAATTTTTGCTGGACGAGAAAATCGAGTTGCCGTTCTTGTTGCAAACTTTTCAAGCTTACAACGCGAATATTACGTTACCCACCAAGGAAAAATTAATGACGGAGCTACTGGACCGTTGCTATGACAACGTCAGGACGCGGTTGCTAGGGTTTTTCAAAAGCGGATTAGTGCCGGTGACGTTGTCGATGGATACTGAAGATGACGAGGTGGCGAACTACATGGCTACACTAGCGAGTTCGGAGAAGTACCCGATGTATCTGGAGTCAGTGAAAGTTCCAAGTGGTGGAGATGCAGACGCCAACGCGGAGGTGGCAGCACGTGATATGACGAGATTAGTGGAGAAAATATCGAGTCCAGTGGCGGGATGTGTGATGCCCTGCTCGACAGTGGAGAGTAGACAGACACGTGAGTTGTTGGAGAAACAGTTCCCTGCCATGTATTTCCACGGATGCATGCGAGACGCCTTGTTGTCTTTTGTTCGACAGCTTTTTGCTGGCAACAAAGACACACACAATGATAGAAAACGCCCTGTGACGGTGCCATTCGCGCAGGATTTACAGCAGTTCGCGTTGCAATGCAAAGACCTCGCGTTCTTCCTACCACACCACGAGCAGCCGTCGTATCTGAGCGGAGCTACAAGCAGCAATATGGTGCACGTGACAGCCAGGCGTCGCTTGACGGTAGAAGAAGCGTTTGTGGCCATTCTCCAAGCCGAACCCTTTCTGGATGTTGACAATGTGTTGAACAGACTTGGAAATGGGTCAAATCGCGCTCACCATCCCAGTGTTGCCCATTTCCAGACTCAACTGGTGAAAATCGTCCGCAGTCCTCAGTTCGTTGAGAAGCTGGGCAAGTATTTGGAGCTGATGCGTCCTATTCAGTCCCTTCTTTCGTCCCTAAATGATACGACACCTTTGCTTCTTTCAGAGGTTTATTCCTCCTTCTCGAGACTCGTGCAGCAGTTTGGAGCAATGGCGTCGTTGCAGCCGGAAGAGAAGGCAGCGTTGCAAGCGCTAGTTCGACGACAACAGGATCATGTAATGGGTTCAGCCCACTTGTTGGCCTACCTCTTGGACCCCGTCTTACTGGGCGAAGACTTGCCAGCAGACATTAAAACTGATACTGAGAAGAAGCTGATGGCTTCGCTTCGTGGCGATGGCACGCAACTCTCCGTTTCTGACAAAGAAGCGCTGTATACTCAGTACGTGGATTTCAAGAAGCACGCACTGAACCAGAAGACCAACAAGGCCGATACCCTCGCTTTCCGAGCGCTGAAAGAGCGAAAAAAGTCCACGTTGCAGTTCTGGTTCGCTGATGGCTCCAAGTGGCCTGTGTTGCAAGCTATCGCGTGCCGTATCTTTGTCATGCCAGTGTGTGCACCAAGTTCAGCACGTGCAGTTAAGGAGGCAGGCGCAGCATCAAGCGTTCTTCGACATAAGAAGGACCTATTAATGAGTGATAAGTTGACGTTTGTACGACTCAACTCGCGCCAACTGCGCCTGGCTGAGGTAGAGGGCAGCTCACTTGCGGCTCTTGTGAAAAAAGCTCCTATTTCTAGCAAGGCCAACGAGATCACAGCGTCAATGGTTGTATGAGTGGACATGTAACCTTGAAGCACACTTCATTGGAATTTAAACACGGACGCTTGGTTCTTACGGGTAAATCTCCAGTAGGTTTCGAAGGCCGTGTACAGCATGTAGTTAGGATCTGCTTTTAAGGCTTTAGGTGACATGGTCCGTATTTTTTCGTCAATCTTCAGCTCCTCGCGCATGCTCTTGAGTGTTTTGCCTTTATTCTCAAGGCCAATGAAGAGGTCGATGTTCTTGGACCACAACCAATCGCGTGCTTGCTCAGCCGTCACACCTTGAGGAAGGTGAATCTTTCCCGTGTTAAATAGTGCGTTTGCTTCCTCGAAACTCATTGCCAGCATTTTCGAGTTCCAACCCTCAAGTGCTGCTAATGGCGATACTCTTTCCTCGCCTTCTTCGCTGTCCTTTGCGCGGGTTCTTA
The DNA here is from genome assembly GCF_000247585.1 of Phytophthora nicotianae INRA-310. NCBI lineage: Eukaryota > Oomycota > Peronosporomycetes > Peronosporales > Peronosporaceae > Phytophthora > Phytophthora nicotianae. The sequence continues at coordinate 1,992,706 of NW_008648993.1, read as the reverse complement.
AAACCCGATTACTTCCACCGGCGTTGCTCAATGCTGAGTTTGGCGAGTAAACACTAGGATTGAGATCTTGAGCCGCCGATATGTTCGCGAAGCTTGAACAGGCCACGACCAAAAGCACTAGTAGTAAGTGATAGACCCACATAGTTTGTAGGACTTCGAAAGTCGTAGGACTTGAGCTTGATCTCTGGATACAAAATTGTATAATGCTCACTACGTTCATTGTTTGATAAGGTGCTTCAACCACGTGACTATTCATGCAGCTTTGATTGCGAACAAGCTGGACGCTATCGGTATTACATTATTGATTGGACGGCGAATTTTCAAGTGCGCCGAGTCACGGATGAGTCACGAATATTTAGCTACATGTACGACATGAGTCACGTATTCAGATTAGATTTGAGGATAAAGTGCCGTCAAACGAATCCAAAATTGTGGGTTGGTACTTGAAGATGTTCAGGAAAAGACCCGCTCTTTTTGCACCATTCAAGCTGTTCTCTTGTTTCTTGTTTATTCTTGTCAACTGATTCGATTGCAATGACACCTTCGATGTGGTACATTCATTAAAAAACGTTGTTGGAAGTTGATTACCCGTAGACTTGAACTGACCGAATTACACGAGTCGCAGCAAACTCGAAAATGAGTGACAGTACACGTCGATCCAAACGTTTGACAGCGGGTACTGTTTCAGCAGTATTGCTCTCTCCGTGGTGTGCAACACTGAGGAATGCCAGCTTGGAAGATAAGGGGAGTGGACGTGGAGGTAGGACTTGCCCATTAGAGCGACGTAGACGCCGCTTCCAAATGGCACTCCATACAGTCCGAGACACCATCACCTGCAGCTTCTCGAGTGTTGTGTTGTGTTCTAGAGCTATACACAGCGCACTCAGAGTCGGGTGGTCTAGTGGCTCAGCGTACTCTTCAGCATGAATAGTGAGCTCTCGCAAATGTTTTGCCAGTCGAGTTGTCGGATCTCCGAGTCGCTTCATGAACAGTTTGCCATCGCCCTCTCCAATACCGTAGTAGTCCTGGAATTGCAACGTCGAAAGTATTGGTCCAGCACATTCATACAAGGTGGAAAATTGATCCAAGTCGATGTAACATTCATCCAGTGCTAGTTTTCTCAAGTTCGGACAGGCCTCCAGGATGCCAGGCACCATTGCGTTCACGTCGATCTCGCGGTGAAATGACAAGGACAGTTCACGAAGAGACCACCCGATCTGCTTAAGGAGACCCTCTACTCCCTCTGCATTAGTTTTAAACGCAAGCGATAGCGCCGACAAAGGCTCACCTACTACAACAGCTTCTTTGATCGTCTCGGAAACAAAATTTTCGCGACGTACTCGACACCGGCCATACGCTGGAATGATGACGTCTATCCAATCGCTTTCATCGTTGGACTTCTCGTCAGAATCATTCTGCACCAGCTCAACACGCGAGTCATAGGGCAGAGTAATACAGCTACCGTCAACAGCGATAATTGAGTCGCCTTCCTTCTCCAAAAACTGCAGTGGCGTGCTTTTATGTAACATCCAGTTCTTTTGACAAAGATCCCATTGCTGAGCGACCTGCGCAATGTGCTCTTTCTCCTGAAGAACTGCAGAAATCTCTGCGAGCTCGTCCAGAGTCAATTTCACATCCGATAGATCCAAAGCCCGAACCGAAGAAAAGATACCAGTTGAAGTCGAGTTTGGGTGGAAGAATGTCTGAGCTATTAACCGCCAATATCTCTGACGTAATTCATCTTTTGTGCGGTAGCTGCATACACCAGGCAGACGAAGTTTCCGGATACAGACTTGTGATACGGATAAAGCCGAGCACAAAGCCTCGAAATGCCACAATACTGAGTCTTCACAGTCAATTTGAAGCTCGGAGAACGAAGGAAGACCCTTCTGATTCGGTGTGAGTGGCTGCATCAACATACCAGTGAACAGCTTTGCGAGGGCGTCATGGCAAGCAGCTTGGTCATCAGTTGCGGATCGATCGCCCAAACGTATGTGAAGCTCGCCGATAGGAATTCCACTGCCCAGAACTTCACACAAGCGCTCAGCCAAGCGATGGTTCATCTTGTCTCTGTGGCTAATTGTCATCGATAGTTCAATCAAGCGGTAGATAAACGTGCTTGCCCTGTCAGTCTTCACCCCTTTTAAAGCGGAGCCAAGTGGCTTCGCGCGGTTCTCCATCGCCTGCATTAATACGCCAAGATCCTTTAGATATCCAGCAAGTAGGTCGGCAGTTTTTGACCAGTTACTAAGCTCGAGCGACACAGGAATCTCTAGCGACGAGGGGATCTGTCGCTCGTCCGATTGCATTTTCAAGATGCACGCTTTCGCCTTTTCGTACTCCTCACCAGGTTGGTATTGCGGATAGTCAGCCAAAAAGAGTTTTTCCCACTCCTGTGTGGGAGACTCATTAGGATCCAGAAGGCCAGGAACTCCCGTCAACGAGATGAAGTCGAAGCGAGGTGAGAGGTATTTTTCCCGCTCTTGACGCCGTTCACTCTTCAATGTGTCAGGAGGGAGTACAAGCACATCATCAACACCCTCATCAACTTCGTCGTCTCCCTGGTCTGGGTTTTCTTGGCCCTCTGCATCAACTACAATCTCGATTGGTCGGTCCTCCTCATTTTCTTCTTCTTCTTCTTCTTCCTCTTCGCTCTCGTCATAATCACTGAAGATAATATCTCTGTCGTCGTCGCCAGGTAACATCACTCGGAACTCTTCCTCCTCTTCTTCACTCTCTTCGTCGTCGAGTGTCAGTCCACACTGTTCTGTCATTAGCATGTGGAAAGCTTTTGGATCCACTTTTGCTACTAGTGACAGCAATTCCATCGCTTCTCTCGTTTTCCACAGACATTTCTCTATCTCCACGGGGTCCTCTTTTTCGTCTTTGTCGTCGTCTTCCAAGTTGAAACGAAATGGTTTCTCGAGCTTTTTTCGCGGTCCCAACACACGAATGACGTTGTGGATCGCCGTCAATTGGCCGTTGAGCTCTTCGCACCATGGTGACAAAAATCCCACTTCGCTGGTGAGTGGACGTCCATTATCATCGGAGTCTCATGCTCTGAGACGCGTTGTCGCTTACGACCAGGTTCGCTCTCCGACATTTGATTAACGAATGGCTCGTGTGGTATCTGTACATTATGATTGGATAAAATTAAAGAAAAAAGACAAAACAAGCCTAATTTGGTTGCGGCATCGCTAGTTCACTGGAGCTTACTGGTACAGCAACAAGGGATCCACAACGGCTGCATAAAACTTGGGTTTTCCGTGAACGGAGTTAGAGGCTTATGTTCCTCTTTCAAGGGCAACAGGCGGCCGCGCTTCAGCTAATTACATGTATAGATGGATGGAATTCGCCGTGCAAATTGCACTAAGATTATTTGACGATTGTGATTGGCTGAAAAATATGTATGTGATCTTGAAAGGTCACTGAGCTAAGGGCAACGATGGACGAGCTCGATGCACGCGTTGAAGAAGTACTGGAGAATACGACAGCGGAGAAGACCAAGTACACGTATTTACGTGCAATAGCTCGCTTTGTGGAGTGGCTGCATACTGACACAGACGACGATCGACGGCAGACACTTTTCACTAGCTCATTCCGAGAGCTTCAGACTATTAACGCAGGCACAATTACTTCGTGGCTGTCAAGACCACCTTTGCGAAGTCCCGTGTGTTTGGACTCTTTATCTACGCAAGATTGTATGCGTTATCTTACATCTA
>NW_008648993.1:1973593-1987856 GCF_000247585.1 Phytophthora nicotianae INRA-310 | reverse complement strand
TTTGTCGAAACGCTAAGGAAAATGATATCATTTCTTCCAGTGGAATTCCACCTCACGTGGGTTTAATGGTGGAGCTAGCACATTACAAATCCGAGATGGTTAAAATGCGCGAGGAGCTTTCTCATGCGTTTGAAGCAGCTCTCAAGCGTCATATTAATGGCTCTGTAATGACCATGAAAGCGTTGGAAGCAGCATTTTCATCTGTGTTAGCTCGATCCAATTTGGTACAGCACAATTTGCATTTAGTGCGGTCGGCACTGGATAATACCAACGCTACATGCATTGACCAAGTTTTATACTGGGAATACCTCAGAATGAGTAATGGACAGCCCAAACAGGATTAATTGCGTGAGCGTAACGTAAATGGGTCAACGTTCGGACAACATCCAAAATATCGTATTTAGTATGTGATTAAAAGTTCTAAGAACATGTATTCCCAGTGTAAGTCGCAGACGATCTAGTATACTTAGTATACCGTAAAGTATTACAATTCCCTACGAATAGAAAGACCCTATTAATACCTTAGGGTACTTAGGGTATTCTACACAAATGGAGTGCCACAAAATAGAGGTGAGCTGAAATAGAGTACTGTTTGTAGCTGTTGAATAAAGCGTCTTGTGTTATGAACGGCAAGTTGACTACGCTCAGTCGTTCATGACCTCGAGCGAGTTTGCATGTTAGATTGATCGTTGAGCCGACCAGCGCAAAACACTTGAATATAGAAAACAATGATGTCTATTCTGATGTGTATTCGAGCTTCGCTACATGTATTAATTAGTAACTAAGTTTCCGACCCACAGCTCGTTAAACGCATCGCCGACAGGATCGTCTCTGCTGTCGACAACGAAATGAGAGCGAGGACTTAGTTACTATTTGTTAATGTCAAATTTGTTGAAGTATTAATCTATACTAAGTATGATGGAATTCTATTTCTTAACGCAAAATCAAAAACTTGTTTTAAAATACAAGTGCTCGAACACTGATTGCAAATTCGATAAATTGTGAAGTAGTCTACATATTTCGCGTGTTGTCCTGCGTACCGTTGCTCTACCGGGATTAACGCCGATAAAGGAGTAGAGAATACTACCTAGTCCTTCAGGTATCTCCCAGTCCGTAACTAGGGCACTGCTTGTTGCAAATTGCGGCTTAGCAACAACCAATAAAGCTTTGGTTTGCGGAAAGTTTTTGTAGTTGAACCGGTAGCTACTCAAGGCGTGGTGGTTTCATAGCCGGATCAGCGCTGCGACGACAAGAAGGGTTTACCCGAAATGGCTGACTGGCTGGCTATATCATTTCCCCCAACACAACGATATATTTGACCGCATTTCGCCATTTATTCTCTCAATAGTGATAGTACCGATGTACTACAAACTAGATCTCACCTGGTTCTAGGAAGCATGGAAAGCTGATGGATTGCGAAGATATATAGTGTATAGGTCCCCCGCCTTTTCAGCGCTCTTTACCGAATGCCCTTGACGAATTAACATATCGAATAAATCAATTGCTCCATCGTCCTTCTCATCCAATTTCGCAAACGTCGGAGCTAGTTTCTTGATCGATTCCTTTTGCGCTGCAGTGATGTCGTCAAGCAGAAACAACCCGGCAAGTTTGCCCCTCTCTTCGTTGGCTTCGTTTACACGTTCGCTCGAGCGCAAAAATCTCCCTCCCGTGACATCGGCTTTCCGCGCATCCTGAGATGACTGAACCAGACTTGGTGAGGCATGTGCTATTTTCACGTGTGTTGGTAGTGCGCTTCCAGTGGCAAACAGCAGAGCCGCGAGCAGGATGAAGGCGAGTTTCATGCTCTTTTTTCTTGTACGGTTGGCTCCAGAATCGGTAAATGCGTCCGGCGAGGCGAATTGAGAACTGAATCGTGTCAAAAGCTGGTTTTACCCAGCTAACAATAAGTGCTTAGCACGCGTTTGTATCCAAGCAAAGTAAGAAGGAAAGGTAATCAAGCATACTGTCAAATCTGTGAACACAGATCGTGAAAAAAAATGACTTTAATAGAGGCGGTAGTGGGCGGGTGCGCGGAGCGTAGCCGAAGCAAGCCCGAGCGAGGTGCCCGCGAAGCAGAGCCGCTCGATAATTGTGTAGACGGGCCCAACGACGAGCTCACAACTTGTGAGCTCGTCGTTGGGATTGTGAGTCACAAGCGAACGGACCCGCAACACATGTCTGCGGGGATCTGGGAGTGCAACCCCCAGTGTGCTTTTAAAAGCGACCCTTATCCGGAGGTTTTTGGATTTGCTGGTGTTGTCCGCGCTATTCTATCGCTCTACGAGAGCCACTCTCGCAGAGTAAACAACGGCAGTGCTTGTCCAGAACCTGCGCATGCATGTACTATTTAGTAATTACGAAATAACATATGGCCCCTTTTGTGATGGTGATTCATGAGACATGCGCATGCATGTAATATGTAGAAACTACGAAGTAACATATGGTTGTATTGCGATGGTGAATCACCATTGGTGATTCATGAGACAAAATGGCGAAGCTCCTGATCGATACATCGTTAAAATAGGCGCCGAAATTGTACAGACCGAAGCAAACCCGAGCGGGGTGCCCGCGAAGGCCGCTCGGTATTTGCGTAGGCGGGCCCAGCGACGAACTCACCAGCGAACGGACCCGTAACACTCTCCAGAACATGTGCGGGGGTCTGGGGGTGCAACCCCCAGTATGCTTTTAGTAGTGGCCCTTATCCGGTATACCGATATTTCTGTGGAATTCATCCGTAGATTCTGTGGATTTGCTTATTCTGTCTGTGCTATTCTATCGCACTCGTCATCGCGTTAGGAACCCACAAGTTATTCCTATCTAAGGGTATTCCTATTCACGTATGTACCATAAAAATGGCTCCGAGTACCTTTGGTTTGGAGCAGTGCGGCTGCCAAACTGTACAAGGTGGGGGACTCGGCAGGCAATTTCTTGGAGTATTACTTGCTGGAACGCTATGCCACCGTCCAACTTCGCTAGGTGCTGGAAGCACACCCGGCTTTTAGACTACTACAACTGCGTCTACGAAGAACCAGATGAAGATGATGCAATGTTCGCCGAGCTTGCGACGATGTTATCTCGTCTGCACGTTAAGGACCCAATGTCCGTGGACGAGCTCCTGAACACAGCTGCAGAAAATCCCACAGATGAAACTTCTGTGGAGTTGGTGACCAAGAATTGGCTGTAGATGGCTCTGAGAACGGCTCAGAAAACATGGACGAGGCCGAAATGGAGCGTAGTACGTGGATGCAATTAAAGAGCATCTCATGTGGATCGCTAAGCTTCTCGTTCGTGCAGGGGCGACTGGAGTATCGGTGAGCAGATTGCGATAATTGCAGCGCACGCTCCGTGAAGAACTTGGAAGAAATCAAGTATACCCAGCCCAACACCGCAGTAACTCCAGCACCGGCGACCAAGAGACCAACAACTCCAGCTTCAACGCCGTGTTCAATGGTGACGACGAGTAGGACTGCCACTGAGCACTACTATGACGAGGAACTTGGCTGTTGGCCCATTATCGTCGAGCACGACGCCACGTACTGCATCGACGTTCCCATCTGCAGCGACTCAGTCCAAAACATGATGGGAGCCCGTCTATTGACTTTTCAAAAGCGTGTGGTTATTCCTATGGCTCTACGTCAAGAATTGGTGGAGTGGTACCACACCCAATTGGTACATCCGGGACCAAAACGACAATTTAACACGATGAAATCATTTTTCTACTGGTCCGGAATGACGAGAAGCATTGTGGAGTTCACTAAGAACGGGTCATTGTGACGCAGCCATCGCTGACTGCCTCACGTACTCGGCCAGCTATGGTGAAGGTGGCAAGTGCGTCCTCCCCATATATGCGCCGTACCGGTCATTCATACCGGAGCCTATGGCTGCATCATCCCTTGCAGCAATATAACACCCCAGCTTAACTCCAACCCCGACCAAGTATGACAATGGACGCAATGGAGCCCATGATGATATTGGCGGCGACAACGCGGTGGCAGTGGATCGTAGATCCTGGTATACTGCAGCGGACAGTAATACGGTTTCGTCGTCGGTACAAGGCACGGAGCCAGTGGCGCTCCGGCGGGTGTCATTGCTGCGGTTGTTGCAGCTGTGACGGTGATCGCTGGTGTAGCCATCTACCCCCACACATCAAGGTGCACCAGGAAGTGGAAACGACGACTATTATGGACTTCATTACACCCTAAGGCTACAGCAACGAGGTGAACAGGTTTACTTGTCGGCTTGAGTTCTCTTTTGCAATGGAGTTTTTTTTTTCATTTTGGGCTGCATCCTTTTTAGGTAAAAATGCAATGGAAGATCGCGACGCAAACAGCATTTTGGTCCATCAGAACTTGGTACGTATTGCTGTGTTAGCGATTAAGCTCTCGAGTCTTGGAGAAGTGAGCGGCGAGCGGCTCGCTGGTCGCGACGTCTCCTATCACCAGTAATTCTGTCAGCATATCTCATGAACTGAATTGGAATTCTTGATTGCTTCCATTTTGCCCGAGCAGTAAGATGACCACGCCGACTGTATCTCAGTTGATCCAGCTTGCAGTAATACTCACCGTCTGATAATTCAGCTACTTGTAGGTCAGATTCTCCGCCATCATCGCTATCGTCGCTGGGCTGTTTGGATCACTAGGTGGACCACTATCGGGATCACTGCCTGCTTCACAGCTATTGTCGGGATCTCTTCTCAAATACAAGTCGGCATAGCTAGAATTTTCTTCTTCACTATGGACATTTTGCCTTGAATCACCGTCACCGTCTTGGGCAGTCGTTACTTCCGCTCATAGTGCAGTATTGAAAGTCGCTGTGTGTGGTATCATATTTCTTCCGAGTAGTAAAATCCTACCACGGACCCGTGCTCGCTGTGGACTCTGCGCGCGCCTTCTATGATGTCTTGAGTAGACATTCGCCCCATTGTGACCGTCAATTTCGTGTTGCACGCCACGACCATGTAGCATGTAGTACTGCAGCACACGCTCCGGCGAAATGTTACCCCGTAGGTAGATTATCTACTGGTCGTATACGGGTCTGCTCGGTTTACGGGTCGTGCATTGTAACGGGTCGTCATTTTAAAAGATCGTAATTGCTATGAAAAAAAGAGTACCGTGCGGTATCGTATCTTTTGGGTAGATTATCATCGCTTTTATATTTCTTATTATCACTTTTGGATGTGTTATCATCGTATTTGGATACATTATCATCATTCCTAGGTACTTTATCATCGATTTTGTACTGAATATCGACTTCGGATGGATTATCATCCTTTTTAGATTGCCTATCGACTTCAAGTGCAAGGCATAAGGCATACGCAAACCACGTGTTAAACTTAGCTACCACCCATTATAAGTATCGATATTGCCATCGAATCTGGCCACGCCACAGCCACCTGTTATCTGCAGTTTCACTGCTTATACCACGGTAGCTTATCTGCTGAAGCTAGCTCGCCGCGTAGGAAGACCCGCCTTCACTATTCATCTTGCATCCTTTCGCTGCGGAGCCACCATGACAAGACATAGTGAAGAAGGTACAGACTCCCGAAGTCTCCAAAGGCCAACGAAGAAGTCGTCTAAGAAGAGAGATCCGAAAACCAAGATTATTCACATGGGATTCGAGTACACGAGGGCGTGGAGTTCGCACCTTAAGATTGTATTTCGGTGCAGTGTATATCGTAGCACCGGGTGCAAAGCTCGACTGACAATTCGACCAGTGGATACGAGTTGGTGAACATGCACACCTGCGTGCAGCCTACCTCCGGAACAGGCGCAGATATCGTCGACTGTACGACTGCTATGAAGCTTCGCGTTGATAGTCTATCTGTTCTGGATTTGACGAAACCAGTGCACGAGATGTGGTAGGAAGTGAGCGCCGAATTTTGCTTGAATGACGACATGATTAGGAGGAAGTGCAAGTCAAAAGTCGAGTCTACCGTGTCCGGCAAAAGCACTATGGGCCTTATTTACTTGGACGCATCGAAGTACTTCCACTATCGATGCTAGAGGGAAAGACGCTGACCTTTTTCCAGTTCCACCTGTCAAGACCGAAGGCGGACCCCACCACCAAGCCAGATCGGGTCATTGGCTGGGCTCACCCAGAACTTCGACAGTTACTGATGTACAACGGTGTTTCGCTCTTCTTTTATGATACATTCCGATGTGTACCCACTGGGATTCAAACAGTGGATGATTATGATGGTGTACGACCAAGCCAGCGAGTTATTTGTCCCTGTGTACTTCGTTCTTTGCAGCTCCAAGGCTAAAGACATGTACTTCGACATTCTCGAGCTGATTTATAGGGACACCTCAGAGAAGCTCGAGCCATGTGACGTCGTCTGCGACTTCGAGATGCCAATGATACAGGCCATCGAGAAGCAGTTCCTGAACGCTGAAGTGATCGGCTGCCTGTTTTACTTTAAACAGGCAGTGCGACGGCAAATGAAAACAACGTACAGTATTCCTGATGCGGAGGTTCGCATTGCAATGGAAAAAGGCGTGCTTGACGTGCTCAAAATGATTGATCCGAATTTGATTCCTCGACATGGCATACGGTGTTTTAAACGTACTATTCGAGCCATGTGTGTTGCAGCCGGGATCGCTTACACCCGTATTAAGTGGAAGCAGTTCTGGGGATACTTTCGTGCTACTTGGCTGGAGCGGTACAACATTGAATCGTGAAGTGTTCATGGTTTCGACAACGGTCTCGTCGCTAGAACAAACAATCCTATCGAACGATTAAATAGGGAGCTAAATAGATCGTTCCCGACACCTCATCCCAATATTGCCACATTTGTCAACGTGATCTGGACAATATTTCAAGATTACGTTACCATGTTGACCAACGTGGCGCAAGGGCGACGAAGCAGAGGCAACAAGATCAATGCAAGCAAAAAGAGAGGGCGACGACGAGCCAACACAAGCAGTGCCGACGGGGCAAGCGTCGAGACGATTGATCTTCCCAATCCAGTGGTTTTTACGGACGAAGACTTAGCCTCTGATTCTGATAGTGAAGACGAGATGCAAGGCAGCGATGTTGATTCTGTGGTAGAGCGTGAGGTCGCCGACGTAGCTGACAGTGACGAAGATGCGCTTCCGGATTTTTCTCGTTTGAGCCCAGTGAGTATTGTGATGACGATGAGTCGACTACCAACGGAGATGACCAGAGTGTGCAAGCAGCTATTGTTTAGAGGCCTTTAGTGCACGTGCGGACGGATAACCAGAAGTTGTTTTCTCACCAATAACAACTTTGTGGTAGGGGCTAGATGTAGTGAGCGTTTTGGACGCTACGAACTAGGGACTCCCCCATGCTTAAATATATGTACCCTTTTTATACTACATATCTGTATCCAAATTCGGTGATATTCAGTATAACATCAATGATAATCTATCTAAAACCGATGATAAACGACTCAAACATGATGATAAAACATCCAAAGTGATAATAACACATTCAAAAGTAGTAACAAGTCCACCTTAAAGTTTAGATTGAAGGACACTTTGCGATCAACCTACTGCTGATCGGGTCTGATGTTTGGGTCGTCAAAAGGACGCGACCAAACTCACGAACAGATTTGTATACGACCAAGGAAATAGTCTATCACTCCGTACGCTCGAGAAAAACTGCTTGATGTGATCTTCTACACTTGACAGAGGTAGATTTAGCAGATGAATACACTTTCGAAGCTGAAGTTTGGTACGCCCACTCATCATGGTGACTGACGGCAGCAAGCCTCGACATAATGAAAAAAAAAACTTTGTTCAACTTAAAGGAGACATCGCTACTTCAAAAATCAAAACGATGTGGCCTACCGAGCCACAGATTGAAAATTGATATAAACTAACTTGATGCCAGCAGATTTACAGCAAAACATTTCGACGAATATTGCTGGTCATTCATAAAGTATAGAAGCAAACCGACCTAAGAAAGTACGAAGCATTTATATTTACTGCGGAGAGGACGAAAGCCGATATAGTATAATGACCCAATATTCTACAGCTAGACACCACCAACCTTCGATACACTATGTCCGCTCCTGCATCTGCTTCCTCGACTGAGATTGAATTATCGCCGGGTGAGGTGAACGGACAACAACAGTATCATCTCCCCGCGCCACCCGAACTGGAGTACGAGTCTGAAGAAGCTGCTGAAGCCGCGATTCATGCTTGGACCAAAGCAAATCCATATAATGTGTCAAGGAAAAATGGCTCTAGATGGTAAGCCGAAAAATAAAAGAAAACTTAAGGATTCAGACCGCCAGCGCCCAATGGTAGCGTCAAAGCGCGGTGGTTGTAAAATGCGCCTAAGTATTGTGGCGGCCGATACATCGGCTCCAACTGGACCGTGGCATTACGATGCCTAGGATAATTGTTACAGATAGAGGCTTGGTATGTACAAATACTACGGAGAAAGTCTATCCGTCCTCGAAGAAGTTGCTGTGTCGGTGGCACATCCGCCGAAATGTTCTGGCTCAAGCTCATCGGAAAATTGTCGTAGCACAAGTACCTGAAGCCTCCTCGCTGGTGATGAAAAACATGAAGGAATTGGAAGTTGACACGTTCATGGCTAAATATGATGAAACAATTAACGCTGCTACAGCGAGTGAGTACAATGAGGGGTGTTTGGCATTAAAAGACCTTAACAGCAACATGGACGCCTATTTAACCCGACATTGGTGGCCGTACAAGACCAAATTTGTTCGCTGTTGGATAGATTCATTTTGTCATTTCGGGAGTGTGGATACTTCTACTGTGGAAGGTACTCATGCCAAGATGAAGTCCTTTCTAGATAACGCACGGGGTGATTTAGTGACCGTCTTTCAGCAATGGTGGTCTAGAGCGGTCACAAATAACAGTGTGCAAGCTGCAAAAGAGGTGTCCACAATCCCACAATTATTTCGCGACGATTTATATTCTGCCGTCGCGGAAAAAAAATATTTCCGTGCACGCTCTGAAGGAAACTCACAAGTTGTGGAAAATGCCACGTAAATTGGTAGTGCAAGGTACTAGACCAAACGACTTTACTGGTACAGAGCGCCGTACTAAAGGTTGATCGTGCCTTCACGATATGGTGGAAATTATTGAATCTAGAGGCGTATTAAAATTCTTACCAGAGCAGTTCGGCAGACGCTGGCACCTGTGGGTGGTTACCGACCGAGTGGTTGAGCCTGTTCCAAGGACTAAACGGCAACGAACATGCGAACAGCCACGGCCTCACCAAGCTGGATATGGCGTTCGTGGTACACGACGCGGTCCATCAGGGTTTAAATTGTCAGGACAAACTGAATTGACGACTGACGCAAACGCTAGATCATTAACATTTCAAGAGCTTCTCGAACAAAACGCTGAAGACTTCCAAAATGCATTTTTACCACCTCGAGCATGGGGGTACGCTAGGCAGCGGGATCTGGATGACTAGTTTTCTAATGTGGTGGTAAAATATTTTATATCGCATCTTACATGATCTAATGTTTATGAGAAGAAAGGATACTTCTATTAGATCTTCAACTTACTAACGCCATGTCCTTACACTTTTTCTGCTCGGGTGCTCCGATCAGGGCGCTCCCTAACCTTTCCCATATCTAATTTATCACCGATGAATAATTTTGACGCCGCATATTCTCCGTTATAAAAACAAGGTCGCGCACTAAGTCGGGTGTCAATGAAGCTCTCTTGACAGTAACAAAGTTACCACTTGTTGAAAATGCTCGTTCGGGGAAAACACTTGTTGCTACTTTCCCTAACCATTTTCGAGCCAACATTGCCAGATTATTATGCTTCGTGCGATTCATCTTCCACCACGTCAAAGGATTTGTGTCGGGATCCACAAACTCGGACGAGGTATCGTCGGCAACTTTAAGGGCAACTAGGTAGCGGTCGTACTCTGTCTCACAAGTTTTTTCAGAGAGATTTGGCGCTGATTGCGTGAGTTGGGGCCGAACATGTGATGTTTTATCTGAACATCGTTTGGTGCCTTTGAAGCGGAAGGTGGCGAAAACATACTACCACGTTGATCGTCAGGAATCGGTGGGGTTCAGCACGTACTTCATCTGTCCGGGAATAATCGCAGGTTTGTAAAACGTTGGCCATAACTTTCTCAATGTCTGCTCAATTGCCGTGCTGGTTGGCTTAAAATGATCCTTGGCACTTTGCTTATTGGACAATACTCGATTTGGCACGATCCAAGCCGTAGTTCAGAAGTAATGGCTCTGAGAAGCTGGCGTTTCCAGCCATTCATTTTGGGGGCACCCGCCACGGTCACAGGAATCTCATTTAGTCCGCGATCTCTCTATCATGCCAAACCTTACTGATCACGAGCGCCGTGTAATAATCGACGAGCTTCTGACGCGCGTTAGAGAGGGGGGGGGGAAATTAAAGCACGGAGCAAAGGCAGAAGTTGCGAGGAAATTTGGCTGTGATGCGACTGCTGTTGGGCGCCTGTGGACCCAGTAAACCCGTACGTCTATGCATGTCATCAGCGGGGGTGACTGGCGAAGCAGTATCAAGAGCAAGTCAGGAAGGATGCCAATAAGTACTATGTCAACAAGAGCGCCAATGAGTTTCAGCCAGGCTAGCTTCTTCTTCTCTTTATCTGGCAAGTATCCCATCCATTTTGCTATTCGAGGGTCTAGAGGGACCCAAAGGAGCTCTGTTTGCTCCAACCTCTCGAAACGCGCATCAAATAAGCGCACAACCACATCGCGGCACTCTTTGACCGTAACCATTGTGTCATCAACGTTTATCTTTCATCCGACAAGATTTCCGAGCTCTGCAAAAAGCAATTCTGTAAGAAGGCTTTTTCAGAGACCACTAAGCGCCGGTGGAACTCAAAGGAGCGTAGGGTAGGTCCAGCATCGTGGACACCGAAGAAAATGGAGCAAGAATTTCCACGAGGTATTTTATAGCCAACCAGTCTGCTGCTTTTGGTTTTGTCAATTTATTTTGCATATCAGCAAATTCGATTTGGTGTTGGTAGATACACAAAAAAAATCTCCAATAGGTTTCTCAAGACTGATGAAGCGACAAAGCATATTGTAACAGCTATTCCACCGTGTTGGGCAATCCACAACAGGATTTACAACATCCTTTTTAGGAATCCTTAGCTTGTCGGTCTGCAGCAAGGCTAATCTGTTCCAAGCCTTCGGTGACTTCCGGAAAACTGCCCAGATTTGAAACTTCTGCACGATGACACGCATTTCAGCCAGCTGATCTTTTTCGACATCCTCCACGGCAGTGTTAACAAAAGTATCCATCTCCTCCAATATGTCATCTCGCAGAGTCTGCATCTGTTCTCTGTCTGCTTCCGACAGTTCGTCGTCTCCTTCGTATTCAGTACATTCTGCATCTGGTTCAGCTTCCACGGCAATTTTCCAAGATTCTCGGCCCTGTTCAGGAGGCCTCTTCTTCTTCTTAAGTACAGTCGACAAAATGAGGTGAATTTGGTGAGCAATACATGCTGCGTGGTCTAGTTGCATGATGTCACCGGATGCAACCATGTTGGAACAAGAATCCCTTACGAATCGACTGCAACGCTCCTTCCGTAAATCTCAATCCTCCATAATCTCTTCCAGCGCAGTTGCGATAGTGCGGCCATCATGTTTTCCATGAATCTCCTTGACTTCGAGCGTCCAATTTACTGAGTCAAAATTCTCAGTGACGTAGTGGTTTGTGAACGCGATGTAGGAACGTGCGTTTCGCGAAGACCAGATGTCACTCGTTATCGAGAAGAACAAACACGAGCGGATGATTGACTATCTTACCTGACGTCTTAGATCCTCTGCGAGCTGGACGATCTTACCACGTAGCTGAGCTCGTTTTGGAACGCGTACCTTGACGCCACCAAGTTCTTCAGTAATATACCGGACAAAGTTTGTAAACCCGACATCCTCAATCATAAGTAATGGTCGATAATGACCTCCGATCTACCTCGCACGTAGCGCGTTAATATGGTTTTGTTGCTCAGCTGTTATGACACGGGGTTCATGGGAGTGGGTAGAAATGCTACCAGCAGCGTCGTCAAACGCTAACACGAGGTCTCGATTGGTACCATCTCTTACCTCGCCAGAACTTGCGAGTACATCGCCATGACACTTCGTCATGTGCCTCGTTACACCACTGTCACCATTGATAAACCCAATCGCCCATTCATATCTCTCCCAATATGAGAAAGCTGCGTGCTTGTTTTCCAAACGTGATTCTGCCCAATGGTCTGGGTAAGCTGCTAGCTTAATAAATTGCCAAAGATATGGCTTCCGTGCATTTGACATCGTAAACAGTTTCAGTGGTGTTCTGGGTAGAGTGCATCTAAGTGGCGGTTTGGTCCAATATTCAATTTCCTCCGCCGTGTACTCGTCGTTGGCACGCTCGAAACCTGGTCAGATATTTCTTGCTACCTCAGTGGGCACGGAGGCAATATCAGCACCACACCGCACTCTATCACTTTGGATCTATTGATGAGTAGTAGCGATCTGGGAGTTCGCTTCAGCACTCCATGACTGGTGTTGGCCATCTTGACTAGGTATCAGTGAGCTCTGGATGCCTGTGTGGTCATGCTGATGCCCCTTCCCACCTCTGTGGTCATAGACGTGAAATCCTCGTGAGGTTTGTCTCGGGTGGCCAACCGTGTACGCTCGTCGGTCGGAGCTGCTGGTAGCATGCTGAGGTGTCGATATCACCCAACGGGTAGAATCGCCAAACTCTTCCATCCTCACACTGCGTCAATTTGGCTAACTACCTTCACGACTTAACCTTTTTACACCGGCTAATGTTCCGGATTTTCCGGAACATTTATTATATGAATTAACATATACCGAAATAACAGTACTATATATCATGCTTCAAGCCCTTTCGCGTGCCATGTAACGCCATCAAGGAATTTCATTGGCTTTCATGGAGGGATGCTCTGTGCAAAAGCGGTTCAAGAAACTGTTCATTGAGATCTCCTGGCAAAACCGTTACGATGTGCAGCTGCTAGAGGTGTGTGTTCGCGGCAAAAACGACTATCATTCTTTCATTTACCAAAATCCTTCTTCGCTATCAACGTCGTCTACTCGGCGCTTGTTGATAAAGCGAATCTTGTCTTGATACTCCGGCGGGATGGCAGTCCCGTTCTTCCAGGTCTGGTGCGAGACTTGCGAGCACGTCAGGTCGCTGCCCAGCTCGAGGCGACGGGCCTTGTTGCAGAGAGCTACGCTGCCTTTTTTGGCGATAGAGCACGCCTTGCAGAAGTAGCTGCTCTCAAAGCTTCGGGTTCCAGGCCCCGCGAGCGCCGAACATACTTTACACAGCCACTGCCGTGTCTTGCCGCCGTTCTTCTCCCTAGTCTTCTGCAGAATGTGTGGAAGCTGGGATGCTGGTGCGGTCATGAGTTCTTGTCCGTCTTGACCTGCAGCGAAGTCGGCTTTGGTTTGGGACAGCAGCTCTACGTGCAGGCGTCGCATGAAATCTGCGTGTGTTGGGACGCGTTTGTCACCCCTCTTCATCGCAATCTTGTGCACAATGAACGCGTTGACTAACGCGATGTCAACGAGCCCCAAGAAAATAGTTTCGTAGTATTTCTTCATCCGCAGAGACCGTTGAATGGAGTAACGTTGCAAGCGCAGCTGGTCGTGGACGTCCACACACCCCATGGCTTCGTGGTAGTCCACGACCAAGCGCGGACACGGTGTCATCGTGACTGAGCCATCAGGTTCACGACGAGGGACTTGGGCTGGCTGCGTGGAGCATCCAGTAGCCAGGAAGCGTACGGGTTTCGAATCCATCCACGCCAGCGCCACAAACTCGGGTCGGTTGCGCCACTGCGCAATGCGAAACGTGCCACGCGGCATTCGTTTTGGCCGCGACTTCTGCGTGAAATCAATCTCTTTGCGCCATCCCAGGCGGTCTTGACGCATGGTGCCTACGTGGTAATGGCCCATGGAAAGCAGCTTGTCTGACAACGGGATTGACGTGTAGTAATTATCCGTGCACACTAAGCGCTGTGCAGGTTGATCTCGCAATACTTTCACCAGGTTCTTCACAACGGCTCTCTGCGCAACATCCTTTTCGTCCTTGTTTGCCTTCCCACAGTAAATATCTAGCCTACAGCACAATATCCGTAACAATGTCGGTTCTTGTCGGGGTACAATCGGTCACATCCAGAACATATTACGGAGAAGAAGTTACAAGCAATTACCTTGAACAGTACGCTGTTTCAGCGCAGCAAGTCATGTAGAATTTGGTGCCGCACTTGTTGGGCTTTGCCGACATATACTGCCGCATGGGGTTTC
>NW_008648993.1:1970898-1972523 GCF_000247585.1 Phytophthora nicotianae INRA-310 | reverse complement strand
TAGCCGGTCTCGACGCAATGCGGTCAGAAAGTCCCCCGAGTCGAAGTCGTCAAGCGTAACAAAGCGTGAATCACGAGCACGGGCCGCCTCTCGCTGGAATTCCTCCGGAATATCATCTTCAGCACTCTCCACAACATCTTCCATCACATCCGGAACTGCAAATTGACCACTATCCGTAACACGGACAGCGTGCGAAGGCGTTTCGGGGGGGGGGGGGGAGGCGTCGAGCTTGGGGTCGTCGAGCGCGGAGGTACTCAGGGAACCACCCTTGCTGCATACAGTGCTTTACCAAGCTTTTCTCCCCTACAACAAAATCGATTTAGTAAACACACAGAAAAACAATAAAAGAACACTTACCGACGAAGACGTCGACGCCTTCAGTTCCCTTCACATTCCCATCCGGTGGAACGTAACGCTGGTCGTTGCTAAGGCCGACGGACTTCCGGAAACTCCATCCTTGCTTGGTCAGCTGGTACCACATCAATTGGAACGTTTTCGGGTCGACATACGGCTCCGCCATTCTTCTAGAGTGCAGGTCTCTCCTCGAGCCCGAATCTTGGAATGAAAGGCTGGGAACTCCCCTCGATTCTTATATCTGTAACCCTAACCCCTTCTCGAAAATCTCATGTCTCAACGCCAACGGATGCCGCATTTGACCTGGTATATCTTATCCCATACAAATTTTTATATGCGGATTTCCTTCCATCCCAAATCTGCTGCGGAGAACGCTGAATATTTTCAATCCTAAAACCAAATACCGGAGAATCCGGAACGATCGGCGTAGAAGAGTTAAACAAGATTTCATTATGAGGACATATTTGAAATTGGTGAAAGTTGGGGAGGTTGGAACAGGAGGGGAGGTACGGTTTGTACCCTGAAGCTTAAGGAGGTCTACCGCGACACCTCTAGTCACATATATTAACGGATATTTCAGAACAATACCCGGGGTACTATTTGATAGTACCCCTTTTGACTCGCAAAAAGGTTTTCACTTTGTCGTTGCGTCGTAATCGTCGATTAACCCCTTGAACGCGAAGGCCTGTATCAGACGCGATATCAAAAATGCTTATCCTGGATCATACACGATAAAATTTTTTAGCTTAAAGTTTGTATGAGTCTATACAATTTTTAAGACAACTAGGGGACGGGGTGCCTGCGTGTCGCATTCGTTGACTTCGTCGCTGTTCGCGGCTATCCAATTCTCTAAATATAAATATTTAGAGGATGTAGTGGTGTGTGACACACTCTACAAAATATCGCAATTCGTGGCTCCGACGCCACACATTTCCGTTAACTCAAGAAATCGCAGGCAAGCCCACAGATGTCAGGTTTTCGGGCCCGCTGGGCTGAGCTGAAGAAAGTAGGCTGGACTTCCAGACGCCCTGTTGGTCTGTCGGATACCTTCACCTACATAAAGCCGGGAAAGACCAAGAAGGACACTCATGGCATCGATTATTTTGTCGGCGAAGAGGAACTAATGCGCCATTTGGACCGCATCGACCTTGGTAGGCCTCTTTTGCTCATATTCTGTATGTAACGGGGTTACACGCAAGTGGCTACATGTAGCCACTTGATTACGACAATGGGTTTCACATTGGTGTGAGATACACCAATGGTTACATTTG
>NW_008648993.1:1967554-1968131 GCF_000247585.1 Phytophthora nicotianae INRA-310 | reverse complement strand
AACTTCGGCAGGACAAGGGAATACAGCACGAGATAGATCTCGTGCCGGGTACGAAGTACTGCGTGACGCGGCAGTGGCCACTGCCGCGTGATCAGGTAAAGGCAATCGACGACTTCTTTGAAAGTCGTCGTGAGGCAGGGCAAGTGCGGGAATCAAAGTCCCCGCACAGTGCACCAACGTTCTGTGTCAAGAAGTCACAGGGCGGCTGGCGCATCGTTCATGCGTACAACAAGCTGAACGATGCGGCGATAGCGGCGCAGACGCCGATACCACGAAAAGATGTCATCATCGATTCGATGGACAAAAGCAACATTTACAGTGCTCTTGATCTGCGCGACGGGTTCTATCAGATCCTGATGTGGAGAGGGATATCCCTCTCACAGCGGTGAGCACTCCGAGCGGCATGCTTTGAGAGTGGCTGGTAATGCCGGAGGGACTGAAGAACGCCCCTGCCACCTTCAATAGATGCGTGACACATCTATTGCGCTCGGTGCGCGACTTCGCACCGAGCTACTTTGACGATGTGTTCATTCACAGCAGGGCTGTGGACGGGAAGACTGACGTTGAGGTGCACCGA
>NW_008648993.1:1962915-1964205 GCF_000247585.1 Phytophthora nicotianae INRA-310 | reverse complement strand
ATGTAGTAACCACGCCTTTGATTCGTAGACGGATCAAAGTGCATGTTAGCAGCTTCAGCGTCATCGTTGACGGCGCTGCAAACATACAAGGGTCTCGGGTTCGGCGGCGAGGTCACCGCCGAACCTGTCAGCGATCTCTGATGCAGAAGGCATCCAAGCAGGGCGCACTGCAACATCACTTGCAGTGCGACGCTGATGTTTCGGATAGCAAAGTGGCACTGGTAGACGAAGCGTTCGTAGAATCACTCGGTGGGTCGTTGGACTTGATTCATTTTGACAGCAACTGAGAGCAACCACATGGAGCTCACCTTCATCTGCATTTGAGACAGATCCGTCCAGCTTCCCACACATTTCACACGATGTGGCAGAACCTGTCATGGAGTTAAGAGACGTTGGAGACTCACCTCTTGCTTTGCTATTCTATTTTGTGCCTAAATTACTGTGGTTTCATGTGACGGTCGAGACTAATCAGTACAGGAGACAAAAGATTAGCGAGCGTGCCTCGTGAATGCGAACACGCCAAGAACGCTCAGGCAGGCCGTTTCCACCGGAAACTCTCCAGCAGCTGCGCAGACGCTTACGTGCTGAGAAACCGTACGAGACGTTTGAGATACTGCAAACCTTGGGTCATTTCGTTGCTCGGGTATTGTGCCCACATAAACGAACATTTTCAAGCCACTGGTCGATGACAGATGATGGAGCTATACCCGCAGGTACCTTCGGAAAGTTCATGGCACAGAACCGTTGTACATCTATTCTACGTGATTTGCATTTTGTAAATAACGATACAGCTCATGTTCGCGATCCCATGTGGAAGCTACGACCAGTAGTCAATGTGTTTCAGGAGCGCTTCCGTTTGGGATGGCCACTACCAGCAGTTTTACCTTTCGATGAGGGAGTTCTGCTAGCGACATCGCGGAGAAACACCACGCGCATGTTCATGCCTGACAAACCGCACCGCTATTGAACCAAGATGTTCATGGTCTGCGACTCAAGAACGGTACATTGCCATCGGTACGTGTTTTTGTTTCGACATTTACGTCGTAACTTACGGTATGCACAGCCACTACATTCCAACATCGTAACTTATGCCTTAGCTTTGAAGTGTATGTTGGTGCACGGGAGAGAGACGATGCCATCGGACAGACAGTTGATAACAAGACGGGTGCTGTAATGTGCCCACTACTTCGGCTTACACGTTAGCGCACGTGTATGAGGAAGCGTAGTTGCTTAAACTTAGATTAACTATACTCACGTCTCGTAAGTATAGATTTACTTAAATAAGAAAAG
>NW_008648993.1:1958458-1960285 GCF_000247585.1 Phytophthora nicotianae INRA-310 | reverse complement strand
CATGGCGAGGGATGGCGATGTGTAAAATCTGTCCGTCACAATCAGTCTCTTTTCCGCTGACCCATTTTCTCCAAAAACATCTTTGACGTTGCGAATAACAGCAGCGGGGCCCGATTTCGTATCTCGTGAAGCCGATCCATCAGTGCCCTTCTTCCCGCAATATACCTCGAAGCTGTGCCATACAGCATAAGATTGTCATCATTTTGTATAATACACGTTAACGGGACTTTAGATCAAATAAAAAAAATAAAGCGTGCACACCAGCACGCTCGTAACTCACCGCATACAGTAGGCAGTAGCCGAGGCAGCACAGCATGAACAGTTTGGTGCCCCACTTATGGGGCTTATCCTTCATGTAGACCCTCATGCGGTTGAACGATGACCGTGAAGGCAGCATGGCCTCGTCGAAAGCCATTATCGGAAGAGCCACGTATCCGGCCTTGAAGCGAGCTTGAAGTTCGTCCACTACCGGTCGGAGTTTCCAAGCACGATCTGTTGCGGCGCGGGGATCAGCATTGCTACTGAAATGAAGGTTGCGTGAAATGTGCATGAAGCGGTT
This sequence comes from Phytophthora nicotianae INRA-310, assembly GCF_000247585.1. Lineage (NCBI taxonomy): Eukaryota > Oomycota > Peronosporomycetes > Peronosporales > Peronosporaceae > Phytophthora > Phytophthora nicotianae. Next base: position 1,959,726 of record NW_008648993.1, on the reverse strand, counting down.
ACGTGTCATGAAGAGCCCAAACCGACCTCGAGGTACGGCACCTTCATCTGTCGTCTCCCAATGGTGCTCCAGCTTTTCTTTGTTTGGTGAAATTGCTCGTGCTATCAGAATGCCCACAAATACGCACAGTTCACTTGGGGTAATGTCAGGTGTCTCCAGCAGCGACGCCTTGATCTCAGCATGGGTCTTTTTCTTGAAACGCGGATCCTTTTTTTCTCTTAGCACTTGTTTGGCGTACTGACCTTCAACCCGCTCATCCAGCTTTTCTTGAAAGTACTCATTGCTGGCTTCAGCAGTATGATGCCACAACCAAGGTTGTAAAAAGTAGAACAGCGACCCGGACACAGTTGAGGCGGCTTCGATTGCACGGGCAGATGGGCCATATTCGCCTTCATACAGCCCTGGATATTCATCACGAAGAGCATCATCAGGTCGAACTTCATACGGCTGGTCTAGGTACGGAAGTGGACTATATGATACAGGTTTAGGCCATCCTGTGGTAGCCGTATCCTTCAGGATATCTGCGTTTATCGTGCCGCTTGCGATGTTTGCGATCCCACCGACTGCATTAACTAGCGTCTCGTCAAACAAAGCGTCCTCCGCATCCTCCTCGCCAGTATCCTCGTTGATTTCTTCTTCCGATCTTTCACCCAGATCACTTACATCACCATTAGATACTTCATCATCATTTTCACCCTCCGACGCCAAGGTGTTATAGTCTTTGGTGTCATCCGTATCTTGAACAGCGTTGATATCTGTTGATACAAAATGGTGCAGGTTAAAAAAATTATCGTGTATCGTTATACTGTATATACATCTTAACGAACCAGAAGGGATTAGTCTCGTCCGAGCCTGACGCTTCGTCAGCGAGCTGCTGGTCATACGCCACGCGTGTACTAACAGAAGGGGACTCACGTCGTGGGGTCGGCGACACGTGCGGTGACTCATATTGCAAGGTTGGAGAAGGCTGGCTGTCACCATCATCACACTCTGAGCAATCCGCAGCAGCATCTGCGATGATGACATACATACAAGTTAGGAAGAGTTAGATAACATGTCTTGTACAACATACTATAAGGTTTGTAGCATAAAGACCTGCGCTGGACGGGCGCTCATCAGATTCAGTGCGCAGTGCTTCAGTCTGGCTCTCGGTGTTCTTCGGCTCGCATGACGTAGCTACAAAAAGTATATAATGTATCATACATCCGTTTGCAATATATCACGAGTATTATACAAGATAACCACCGCCTTACCGGTTGGACGGAGAC
>NW_008648993.1:1951407-1952111 GCF_000247585.1 Phytophthora nicotianae INRA-310 | reverse complement strand
TCCTTGTCATGCACAGGGTAGTTACGCTCAGCTGGCTTCAGCTGACGCGACTGATAGTAGACCACACGATCACGTCCCTCGTGATCGTGCTGCATCAACGCGCATCCGATAGCAAAGTCGAATGCGTCACTACACGACGTGGAACGGGTGGTCTTGGTCAGCCACTGCCAAGACCGGCCCCTTAGTCAAGCCCTGCTTGACTACATCAAAGGTCTGCTGACTCTCAGCAGTCCAGTTCGACTCAGCTTCCTTCTTAAGAATCTGTGACAGCGGGCGAATTTTGCCCGCGTAATTCTCAACGTACTTGCACAAGTACGTTGCAAGCCCAAGGAACTACCTCAGTTCCTTCACATTGGATGGCGTAGGCCATTCATTGATCACTCTGATCTTCTCTGGGTCAGGGCGTACGCCGTCTTTCCAGACGAGACACCCAAGGACGGGTATCTCGCTCGCCCCGAAGATACACTTCTTCAGGTTTGCATAGAGCTTATGCTTACGCATGAGCCCTAGCAGCTGACGGAGGTGCTCTCGGCGCACCTCAAACGTCAGACTTCCCGTCCACAGCCCTACTGTGAACGAACACGCCGTCAAAGTAGCTCGGTGTGCACCGAGCGAGATAGATGTGTCGCGCATCTATTGAAGGTGGCAGGGGCGTTCTTCAGTCCCTGCGGCATTACGAGCCACTCCCAAAGCATGCCGCTTGG
>NW_008648993.1:1946222-1948257 GCF_000247585.1 Phytophthora nicotianae INRA-310 | reverse complement strand
AATCCTGCTAAGCTAATTGGTTGAAAGAGATCGCCTTTCAACCAATAGGAAGTCTAAATGCACACAGACCAGTGGTCTGTCAAATGTAACCATTGGTGTATCTCACACCAACTTGAAACCCATTGTCGTAATCAAGTGGCTACATGTAGCCACTTGCGTGCAACCCCGTTACAGGTGCTGCCGCGGTTGTACGAAACATGAAGATTTTGTTAGGTGAACACTCACGTGGCTTTCGGTTGGTTGTAGTCGATCGCTTCTACTCGTCGGTTGCACTGGCGCTTCAACTACTCTCAATATCTCTCTACGTAATTGGGACTATCGTGACGAACCGCATTGGTTATGACAGACAAGAGGTTGAGAACGCAAAAGCCGTCCGAGAAATATTGAGCTAGGAAGCTTAACGTTTACACGTTGCTATGCGGTCCCCACCATAGTTGCTTGCCACTGGTGGGACCGTACATTACCTAGTAACAAGTGTGTCTATGGCCGAAGACCGACTAAATCGCAACATCAAGATGGTTGGGCAAATTGCGGTAAAATTTCCAAAGTTGGTGTCGGATTACCAGCGGTGGATGGGGGGAGTTGACGTGCATGACCAACTCCGCCCCCAATCTTACTCCATCCAGACTTCGATTCGATTCCGCAAGTATTATAAGTCGTTGATTTTGGGGTTCATCGATATGGCAGTGGTTAACGCCTACATCACCCACAAAGAAACATGTCGACTCAAAGGCACCGCACCGATGGCACGAGGGGAGTGGACAAATATGCTCCACAGGCAATTACTGCAGCTCAAGCCCAGTGGTTTTGCTGTCAAAGCTAACGAATCTCCAGTTCGGCCTGGCCGTCCTCGTACCAAACGCCGTCAGCAACCAACGCATGCACATATGCAGTTCGATGATTGGGTTACAGTCTCCGGTGTTCAGAAGCGCAGACAGCGCGCGTGTAAAGTGTGCGCTCTCCTGCGAGGGGAACGCAAGAAGTCTTACCAGACAACGTAATTTTGCGAGGACTGCTCCAATGGTGATGTGAAATGTGTTCTTTGCCCGAAAGCACGTCGTAAGTACAACGGAGTTTTAAAAACCTGTTTCCAGAAATGGTTTGAGGACTTTGAGGTAGGCAATGCTATTCCAGAGTCCCTGGGTAAGTGCGTTGTGCTGCGTCGTCCAGGGAAGGTGGGCAGGCGAAAGAAGGCACGGCGCGAGCTTCGTCAGGAAGGTGATGCTGCTCAGGACGAGGTAGATGCGTGAGTGGTAGTTGATTGTGGTCTAATCCTGCGTTTCACTTGATTAACTGTGCGTTTCACCCCTCGGTTGCTCTTTTTATTGTGGCTAGCAAATCGGTCGAACTTCCGTCTGTTGCATTTGTCCAACGTTTTACGACCGCCTTTTTATTGTAAGTCGTAAGTGACATGATAGGGTCTGCTCGTTGTATTACGACATTGAACAATAATACCTGTCAGACATTATACTCCTAACCCAGTGTATCCTGTGACGGAAAGGACAGTCTCATACAAAAAATAGCATATTTTGTACGTCGTAAGGTACGACGAAACTTTAGCTGTTCAGGCGTCGATTTTCCGATAATAGAGGGGTTAATTAATATCTGTTGAACTTACAGTTTCGAAGAATCTGAAAAAAAACGATGCACAATAGTAGTACCTCTAACTAGAGTGGGCCTATGTTGTTGCGGAAGCAACACCGTGTTGTTGTTGCTGGGGTCTACTAACACGGTAAAGAAGGGATGTTACGCTGCTACGACAAGTACGGAATGTTACGCAACTGCTGCGTATACGGAATATTATGCAGCTGCTGCAAACACGGACGGCTATGCGATGGACTGACGCTACCAAGCAGTGTGGATAAAAGCCGCGACTTTATTCGACTTTAATCGTTTTATTGGTCAATTTTGCCGATCGGCAAAATTGACTTTACTCGACTTAAGCCAATAAAGCCGCGGCTTTATTCGTCCGTTCCATCCGGTTGGAAGTGTTTGGATCGCACAACGGGCTCAGTTATCCGGACGACCACACCTT
>NW_008648993.1:1938480-1944457 GCF_000247585.1 Phytophthora nicotianae INRA-310 | reverse complement strand
CTATCGACTTGCACCTAACCGAACACTAGCAACAACCTAACGCAACGGTAAGAAAAAGGAAAAACAACGCTTGACTTTGGCCTTCTGCTGCAATGCAACCGGTTCCGACAAGCTCGACCCTATTGTTATTGGTACGTCACAAAATCCACGGTGCTTTAAAAGAGGAGTGGCCATTAAAGGGAAACCAATTGTATACAAGGCTAGTAAAATGCCTGGATGACATCCGTCATTTTTAATGAATTGCTACTCCACTTCAACCTAAAAATGGCGGCTACCAATCGCAAAGTTCTTCTCCTAGTCCACAATGCATCGAGCCACAAGATTCTCCGAGACCTGTCTAACGTGACAGTCCACTTTCTCCCTCCAAACATGACTTCTGCCGTTCAACCACTGGATGCAGGTACGACTTTGTCTTTTTCGGTAACAAAACGAAACTAATTTGTCATTTTTTATAATGTTTTAGGTATCATTCGGTCATTCAAGGCTAAGTATAGAAAGCTTTTTGTGAGATGGTGTCTGGATGTTTTCGAGGCTAATCTTGCACGCAAGATCAATGTACTAGAAGATGTACAGTTTTCCATCGAAGCTTGGGCCGCCGTGACCCCTACAACGATTGCAAACTGCTGGGTCAAAACACGAATTTTAAATGCAACGTTGCTGGGAAGAACTCGAGCAGGTGGAGATTATGACCAACCCGTTTCCAGTAATGATGTGGAGGAGTTGGAAGCCATGATGTCGAAGTGGGAGGGTTCTGTTAGCGCTAGTGATTACGTGGTGGTGGATGACGAGGTGGATGTCCACGAACCTGACGTGATTGTCGACGACGAGGAGGAGAAGGAGGAAGAGGAGGAGGAGGAGAGCCAAGAGACTGTTATTCAACCCGCCATTGCATTAAGGCATTGCTTGGAGCTGTCTTCGTTTCTTCTACAATGTGGAGCTCAGACTGATAGCGAACGAAGAGCATTGTCAACGGTCACCGCTCTGGTTCGGGAGACTACGTTGAAGGCGAAACAGCAGAAAACAATGCGGGATTTTGTTATGTAAACCACATAATAATCTTACATCAGTCCATTTTATAGGAGTCACGTCTGAAGTTGGTCACCAAAAGTGTCCATATAAAGAGGTTTGACTGTATTACTTCACCGGGTTCCTCAACGCCTTATGCTGAACTAACCTTTACGGTGTTCGGAGATAGTAGATTCTGTAGACCATGCCTAATAGTAGCGTTTTCTGGTGGCCATCTTGGGCTAGTTGTTCTCAAACAGCGTTGTCTTAGAGATTTTTGTAGTATAACTGGGCGATTATCGATATCGAAGACGCCGACTGGCAGTGTTCCTTCGACGGAGAGCTTAATCAATTTCTGAGCGAGTGCTGCTTCCTATATTGTCGTGGTGTGCCCCGCGTACGCATTGAATCCTTCGGGAAGCCTGGTTGTTTTGTTCTTGATGTCGAAGACGTCGTTCTTTGTAAGACCACTAGTACTTGGTAGCTCTCGTTATTCTCGCTGACGCAGATGCTTTTGGGCCTGGTCTAATATTTCGGAAAAGCTACAAGGCCACGTTATAAAGTGCTTTTTTTGTTTGTTTCATCGAAATCGCCAAGGTTTTCCAATACAAAATGTGTATCTTGAGACCTTATTTTGGTGAGCCCTCCCGGTATGAACGTAAGCAATCTAGTATAGTAGGAATTAATGGAATTGACACGTGACTGATGACTTTGGTCGTGAATTTTTCACGCAGCTTGTGAGAATGAAAATGATTATCAATAAACTGAAACAAATTTTAGAGAATACTATCAATTTGCTACCGGTAAAGCTGTCCTCCCAGTAAAGCGTGCGAAATCCCACAAGTGTGATTGGAGGAGTCAATCAAAGTACCAACTTGAACAGTTTCGTAATCAGAAAGTCACCAAAACCATGGCGTTCAATAATACTTCTTGGTCTGCTGCATGCATTCTCTAACAATTGATCGCAAAGCACTTGTCGTCCCACCGCTTCTTGTAGTAAGTTGTGATCTTTCGTCCGTTATCGCGCCATCTCTCCCATTCTGCTTGCTCTTCAGGGGAAAGCTCTGGGAACAAATCTTTTTCGATATAGTGATCAGCCTCAGTATCGTGGAGAAACATCGAGTCCATCACGCTGTCGTAACGAAGACGTTGGTGGCCGCGTACGATCGACATTTTGTAACCAGGGTCATTGGCAAATACAACCCGTTCGCCAAAAGAGATTCTCCGCTTCAGTGAACGTCCAACTCCATGTTGCAAGAACCCTCCGTCTGGTACACCTGTGATATCCGCTAACGTATTGAGGATGTCGTACTGCTCGGCAGCGTCATCAACTATAAGTCCTTCCGCCCTACCCAGTCGCCCCTCAGCGACGATAGCCGAAGCCACGCGTCTTACAGAGTCCTCGTGGATGTTCCACAAATCTGCCTCAGGTGCTTGACCATGATCACCCATGATGACGACAATGGTATCGTTAAGAATACCCTCGGCAGACATGCGGTCTAAGAACCGTCCTAGCTCCATGTCCGTGAAATGCCTCAGCTCCAAGTACCGTTTGATAGCAGCTTCGTGGTTTTTTCCTTTATACAGTGGTGAAAAATCAGGCTTCTGCAACTCCGTGTACCATGTCGGCGCTGAGTCGAACGGTGCATGGCTAGAGATGGTATAGTGCGTAAGAAACAGCGGCTTTTTCTTCTCACCATTAGCCATTCTCTCGCTCTGCTCTTTTGTCTTGTTCACGAGTAAATCGCCTAGAAATTTGAAGCTAATGTCGTCGTGAACTCCCCACTGGAATCCACGATGCTCCGGACCAAACCACTGGTCCTTTGTAATCCCCATCTCGTTCTTTGCTAACTCGATCATATTCAAGTTGCTCCACACAGTTTCGTATCCATGAGTGGGGAGGAACGAGTCCCAACCATCAAATGTAGTCGCACATCCAGTAGTGAAGAACGTTTCGTAGCCCTTGGCAGTGAAAAATTGCGGTAAACCATATAGCTTCGTGTCCGTCCAGCCTCCAGAAGTACCGGTTTTCACTGTACTATCGTAAGGAACCTGTGCGAACAGGAGACTCTCCACTGATCTACTTGTAGGTAGACTTGACCACATATTGCGGAACGCGACGCCACGCTTAGCCCACCTGTCGAAATTGGGAGTAACTGAGGTGTTCAAGCCATTGTAAAGATTAGAGGGGTCCCTTTCACCGATGAGATAGCGAGAGTCCTGATACCGGAAAGACTCAATTCCAATAACCAGAACATTAGGAGGGTTATTAGGTGTAGTACTGACATTGAAAGCCAGATCTCCGGAAAAGCCAGTCGTCCGTCGATACAGCGAGTTGGTAGCCAATAGCTTGTGCTGCTCAGTCGGATGAATAAACGTCTCCACTTCTTCTGCATTTTGAAGTGTGCTTTCCTTCAGTGTGGGCGAAAATACGTTGCCAAGTAGCTCGTTCAGCGGTGTGTTTAACGCTGAGTACGCCACTAAAGGCGAACAGATTTTGCTTACCGCTATGACTAGAGCTGGTAAGAGTACAAGACCCAGGAAAACGAGAATAACCCCACAGCGGCGTTGTAGGACTTGGTACATGAAGCGCTTTGAGGAATATGCAGCCTCTTCCCTGGAATTTGTGGTCTCAATACCATCTTCAAGGGAAAGTTCTTCGTACTCGACAATTTTTACTGCGTCCTTGTCGTTCTGCTTGACAACACGTTGTCGTGTAGGTCTCAGCAGCAGATGTGTGGGGTTCCAGCGAGTTAAGTCAGTCCAACTTGCTCGCATGCGAATCAGTGCGAAGAGCGTAGTGCAAGTCACGACAAGCACCGCAGTTACGTAACTTCTCTGAGCCTCTTCAGGTTCCAGCGGGGCTTTGGAAAGATGATCTCTCTCCCGGATCATAGCGGCAAGGACGTCAAACGTGAATCGCATCTCTCGGTTGAGCACAAGAAGCATATCGGAGGCAAACGGCACTATCATGACGAAGAAAAGAAGCCACGATCCCGTAAACGTCGCGATATTCCCCATATTTGTGGTCGACACTCCATTCTTTTGCTCGACCCGTTGAATAATTGAGCTCTTGAAAGTATCAAACAGCCACAAAACACACACAAAGAAGGTCGCACACACGAGATCTTCCAAGAATCCGAGGGTTATCACCGCAGCCTTGACTTTGAATGCGTAGTCATCAGGACTGCCGTACATCGTGATCAATGCCTTAAGCGTTGCGAATCGACTGAACGAGAAGATGAAGAGCACGTAGGCGTAGACAAAAGCCCACCCACTCCATGGAAGCTCCAACAGGTTTTCAATCTGCAGCCTTTCACGAGACGCCTTGGTATCTGCTGTAAACATAATGGTGTCTTTACCATCCATGCGTAGCTCGGGGAAGCGGCATCGTGCGGCCTGCGAACCAGCTCTAATATCGTGATGTGCGACTTGGTCGTGCATTTTTAATGCGTAGCACTTGGAGGTCACTTGAAGGCTCTCCTTAGCGACCTCAGTACCAATCCGCTGCTCAAGAGACTTTCCCGGTTATGAGGTGAGGTCTTGCTGATGAAGCGGCGGTGTTCTGGTAGTCTGACGGGATGGGGCGGCGAGGCGCTGCTATTGCTGCGCTACGTGTGAAACGGGATAGGATAGTGGGGCGGCATTTGTCCTCGTTCATCTTGCTGACGACGTGCCGATTGAGCGCCATCTGGTGCGTCTTCTGCCTCGTGGCTTCAAAACTAACGTAAGTTTTATAGTAGTAGTAATGTGATAATGAAATTAGTAGTAGTAGCTGCAAATAGTATAGTAATTCGCTCTTAAAGCAAATTTTAGGTTGTGGTTTTCACATTAGTTTTTAAACCACAAGCTGGGGATATTGTGTGGCATCCACGTTAGTTTTAAGCCGCGGACCGGGATATCCAGTGTTTTCACGTTAGTTTTGGAGCCACGAGCTGGGAATATTTTGTGTGTTTTTTCACGTAAGTTTTGAAGGAACAGGCAGGGAATATTATTGTGGGTTTTTTTCACGTTAGTTTTAAGAACTAATGTTTTATTCGAATACTAACGAGAACATTACAACCCCCAACTTGTGATTTAAAGCTACAATTACTTGTTTAGTGCGTTTCAGCAGCTCGGGCGTACCCCAGCACGCTGATTCTCTTCTCTCTCGTTTGAGTAGTTCTCATCACAACACCCATTGAGAAAACATGTTCGTTGGATGGACCACACACAGCTCGATCTAGAATAAAGGTGAGTAACCTCGTACTGGTGACAGGATGGCTACATACTCGCACTGCTAGCCTTGTCCTCTCCTTTTTCGCACCTATCCATAAGCGAGCTTTAAATTTTCAGTTGTGCATTTCACACGTACAACCAAAATATACTTTCATTTGATTATGTTTTACAATAACTTCCCAATAAACGTTCGTTGGGGCTTTAAGCCCCAATCGACGGGTTATTCCATCATGTGACTTGTATCTTGTGCTCAACAGTTAAAAAGAGAATTAGTCTTACGTGCGTTGGTCGACTCTACAACAATTACAGTGGCAAATGGCGCATGTAGTGCTGAAGCTAAGAGTGATTTTTTTAACAGCTCAACCATTCGTTAAGTTAAATGGGACCGTGTCAAACGAAAAGATGCTAACGAACCTAAGTAACTGTCGCTATTTGAGTACATCATTCGTATATTTTAAGCTATAGTTTGGTTCGGGATGTCTAATACCCGAATTATATGATTATTCAAAAATACATCTCCAGTTTCAGGCTCGCAACATTGCGGTAAACTCAATGTTTACAGAAAGTGTTGACGCCCTTGGTCATTACTGTAAACTTACTTATCCTTGTAAGCGGTGTTAATCCTTCCACCACCACCCCCCCCCCCGCTGAAATGTGAGTCCTTATTCATCAATAAGCAGGAGGAAGAGGAGACTAGATGGCTCTGTCAAAGCTTGTATGGCGCGTTGTATGGCACTTTAGCAAATTTTTCAGG
>NW_008648993.1:1934109-1938225 GCF_000247585.1 Phytophthora nicotianae INRA-310 | reverse complement strand
AATATTTGTGAATAAAGAAGAAATTAAACAACGTTTGGAATTGACATGTGACTGATGACTTGGGTAGTGAATTTTCAAGCCCGTTACATCGAGATTTGGCGAGCATATGAAGCGTTTGGCTGGACCCCGGGGTCCCACTTGGACCCCGGTTCTCCCATAACAAACCGGTATCTGTAATTTAGTATAAAATTGTAGAATCATTTTTTTTAAAAAGGTAAACAACCGCCTCAGTACTGCTTGTTTCTACTAAAAAGTAGCTAGCTGCTGCTTGGTTTAGATGGAGGGCTGAAGAACTGGAGGATCGATAGCTGCTTGGATTGTTGCTTCTTTTTCGTTTTTGGTGGGCGTCCTGGTTTACGTTTTCCGAGAGTACTGGTCGTGGTAGGATCGTTCGATTCGGAGATGCTGTCTGGTGCCTCAAGAATTTCCTGGGGAACGGCTGGGTAATAGGATAGAAATTCTTTAGTATTGAAAAATTCTTTCCAGCCAAAGATTTCATTTTTTTTCAGCGAGCTTCTTCAAAGGGTGGCGTGGTAGCTTCACGGACGATATTGATCCTCTAAATTTGTAGTTACAGTATCGCCAAACAAATCGGAAATCAAGGGCCTTAATACCTCTATGTTGTCACCATTGACCAATGGAAATGTAATTGTGTCGCAGTCATCTACCAAAATATATGTACAGCTCTGTGCCTGTATTGTCGGAGCGCAAGCCTCTCAGAAAGAAATCCAGTTAGCCACACCATGGTAAGTAGATTCGACTCCAGTAATCCCTTTAAGTGTTGATGGTTGAACGTGTCTACCGTTTTTCTTGCCGTACAAAAACCCTCGTCGATTTCAAATAGGTAGTTTGCTGTGTATCCCAATGGAGGTGGGATAAAATACTTTGATAATAGTTCATTCGACTTCAGAAAGAATGGCCGTGAGGGATCGTGGGATCGAGAGAAAAAAACCATTAACACTCTTCACCTTATTTCTTTATCCACATGATCCATTGGGGTGTAAATATTCCGTCCTTGGGTTGCTGTTCGGCACCATGCAACAACTCGATCGGCAATGTTGTGCGAATGTCCAGGAAATAAAAAGCAGAGCACTACTTTTTTTATAGGGAAAGATGATTGACAAAAACGCAAAAAAAAAAAAAAAAAAAAAAAAAAAAAAAAAAAAAAAAAAAAAAAAAAAAAAAAAAAAAACATCAGCACGGCTTTGGGTTTATTCTGTCCGACGCAGCTGTCCAATATACTGAAGCTGATGTCCGGAGGCGGAATTCCATCGTGAATATTGTTTTTCAAAGTGGATAGATGATTCAGAAGTCGTAAACTGAACAATGCATTAGCGTCCTTCCCTTGAGCACGTTTGTCATTAAAGTAAACATTATTTCTGCCGTTTGTAATGTCCGCCACTACAAAATTTTGTATCATGAGGTTGCTGTTGAAATAGCCGACAGAAGGGCGAGTATTGCCATAGTGTGGCGAAATACTACCGCTGTAGTCCTCAGCTTGGATCTGAACGCGTCTACCACACTCCGACGTCATGGTGGTCGTTTCAATACTTAGGGTTGTGACGTTATTCGTTCTCGCAAGGCCTGATCTGGTCTTCTCATTGCTCACGCCATACGTATCTGGAATTATCTGAGTTGGCAGACTTTGTTCCGGTGCATACATCGCTGTATATGAGCAAATAATATTCGAAATAAATCGGCGCTGCGCAATGCTTTCACTTAAGTGTGTCTTTTTCTCAGCTAAAATTCTTGTTTTATCTTCTTCGTCTAGCTCTGCTTGCTGCAACTTTGTCTTAAGTCTAATGCAACAGTCGTATACATCCTCCGCTGCGCGAGTCAGGCGAAGGCCGGGGTAAAAGAAATGCACGTACGGTGTAAACCGCTCGTAGCTCATGGTCCGAGCCTGAGGGTAGGCGGGGGTAACATCGTCCTTGTAGCGGGCATGAACAACCTTCCATGTGCGCCCGGGCTCTGTAAAATATTGACGGGGGCGCCTGTGTGCACACGGAAACCCGTCCTCAAGAATCCAAGTAGTGCAGTATTGCTTAAATATATCATTAAACACGTGTGCAGGTTTCGGTCGCTCTCTTCGAGTATGTAGTGTCTTGACTCCATCTTGCAGCACTTTGCGCAATCTCCCAACGCGAGCACCGCCTATTGGTAAAACCGCCCTAATCACTCGTTCCGACAGTCCTTATTGAAGTAGCTTCATTACACTTCCTCAGACTGCTGCCATTCTTTCCCACCGTAACTTGTATCCCACGAATCCTACTTTTCTCCCATCTCCTTTACCGCTGCCTTGCCTAAGATACTGATTGCGCGCTGGTACGCAGATTCATCTCTGCTGAGGCCCTTTCTACTGGTTCGAGGTGGGACTGTTGCGCGAGACTCACCGCTTGGTCTAGAAGTCATGAAAGAAGTGCTAACAAACTTAAATGAGGTGGCTGCGATTATTCCATTTAAGCACTAAAAATAAATAAATAATCAAGAATACCGGGAAAAAAAATTGGGGACCCCATCCATGCATCTTGGAAGCTGCATAAATTTCGAGCTCAGCAGGAATTGCTCTGCCTTCCCTCAAACAATCCGCACAACGTGAAGCCTTCTTCACATCCTCTGCAGTCTTCGACGCGACCCAATCAAGTGTCCATTGTGCCACCGCATTGTACCGGGGGACCTTCGGGTTTCCAGCCTTGGTCTGCAGTAACGGTTCTTGTAGCGCTCTGCCAATGTAGTCGTCGTACTTAGAGCGGTAGAGCTCCTGGTAGCTACGGTTTACAGCAACATCCAAGGGCTGTAACAGGTTGGTGAGGTTTGGGGGTACAATCAACACGAAGACGTTGTAGCGCTCCAAGCTTTGGACTCTGCCAGCTTCACGTGGCAACCGTACGAGTTGATCAGGTAAAGCACGGGCTCTCTATAGAGATGAGTCTCCTTACGCGCACAGATGACAGACTCCGCATGAGCCAGAAGCAAGTCGTCGTTCCACATTCCGGTCCGATTAACGTCAACTAAGACACCCTACGGGCACTTCGGCTTGTGTTTTTAGCTTAGAGAACAGGAGGTGTGGCTTCAAAAATTCCCCCTCGCCTGTAATATCAAACGTTGCCGTGAAACGCTTGTGACTTGATCCTCCTTTGCGTAGTAAAACCTCGCGCGAACCACGCGTTGTGATCGTAGACTTGGGCTCGGTTTCGAAGTACCGAGGCACCTGGTCCATGTTGATGATGTTTTTCGGCTTGATGCCATGCTTGACGATCAGGTACTGGGCACGTTGGATAAACCCACGGCAAATACCCGGCACGTCTACTGGTAATGATCTTGTCGTGGTCTGCCTGCGAGAGACCAAGTTTCGACGGGTTTTGAAGCGTGCCAGCCAACCAGACGACGCCACAAACCCGTTGCGTCGGCACCATACAACTGACGGTATATGTTTTTGGCTTGAAGACGTATATACGAGTCTTTGACACGCAGTCCTTTGTTGTTACAGTGCTCAATCCATTCAAATAGCCGATTCTCCAGCTCATCTTGGGCTGGTCGCTGCCCACCATCGCTGAGACGGCGCACCGAACGGGTCGGGACTTGACGATCGCGTAAAGCAGCTTGCAGCTCCTCCTTATGGGACCATCACCCTCGAGTCGTGCTCGGAGAGATGTCGTGTCGACGGCCAAGGCCGTGGAAGCCGCTACCTTGAACCCCGGGGTCGTAGCTGGACAGAATTGACACCTTTTCGGTGATGCTGTAGCTGCGGCGAGAGGTGGGCATGGTAACGTAGCTGCGTTTCTTCAGGAGATGTAGTTGGCGAGTGAGTCTTTGAAAGGAAGAATTGCTACCGGCTTAATGAAAATGGTTGGTGAATAGACGACCTGCTTTCTAAAAGCAATACTTGTGTAAGCATTGGCCGTGAGATCACCTTACTAATACCGAACCCTTTCCTTTGGCTGTCCTTGTATTTTATGCGTCGTTGTGTGTGAGGTTTTGGTCTTTTATTTATGGTACCTGTTTTTTTTATTACAACATCTACACGTTTTATGCTGGGTAAGACGGTAGCATCACCTGTGCTATGCGTACCAGTAGTAATTACGTATGTTTACGTGTACGTTTTTTAACCTAGTC
>NW_008648993.1:1929311-1931169 GCF_000247585.1 Phytophthora nicotianae INRA-310 | reverse complement strand
AAATTATTTTTTGTCTTTTAATAATATATAAAGTGAATAATTTAATTAACTTATAATTAATTTTGAATTCCAAGAATTTATAAAGTGAACCATAATTATATTAAAGAAGATATAAAATTAAATATTTATTAGTTAATTATTTATAAAGTGAGTCCATCTTAAGCGAAGAATTTTATATTATATACATAATTTTGTATTCAATAATATATAAAGTGAACCATAATTATATTGTAGAATACCAATATTAAAATTAATTTATTTATTATTATAAAGTGTCTCCATCTTAAGCAAAACAATTAGTAATATAAAGTGATACTTTTGAGATTTTTATCCTAGTCATCATATAGATAACATGCTTTCTTACGAGCTGGATGGATTACAGCGCCTTCAAGTACCTATTAAACGATGGGGATCTAGCTTTCGTGTAAAGGTTAGAAATCGCTACGGACGTATCATTTTTATTTCTAACGTGTCTAGATCTTCAAATCGTAAACTGATCTCAGCGTTCTACAAAATCTCCGAGACAAGACTTGAGAAGCATCTACCATCCAACTACAAACAACCTGGTTCGTACGAATTCTATCAAGGTGAAGCGCTTGAGTCTCACCTATATGAAAACTATTCTCAGGACGAACTCTTCAATAAAATCAGAAATGTTCTAATGGAGAAGGACAAAGCTTTCAAGATCAATGTTCAACTTGGGTACACGCTTATTGATCGGGTAACGGGCCTTGAACGTTACTACTATCCTGGTACAAATACATCAATTTTCGACCTACCAATTGCTATCAACTCAAAAAGTGATATAGACAATTACGTTATTAACAGCATTGAAACGATAGATTTCACCACTCGTATTAGCTTCCCGTCTTCAAGTTATCAGTTTAAAGAAGTGAATGCTGCTAAAGTCGTAATATATTACAGAAACCATAGTCTGGGTGACAATATTCAAATTCCTGACTGTATTAAGAAAAATCGTTTTGTTGTCGATTTCCCTAAGACCGATAACAAATGTATGTTCTATTGCATTGCTTATCATCTAGAAGAAAACAAACCCGATTCACGTCGTATGGTGTCGTTCGCTAAAGATCAATACAAACAATATTGTGTCTTTAAAAATATTAAGTATTCATCGAAGCTTTTCAAGGACGCTGAGCCGATTGATATTATGCAATTCGATGAGCTAGAAGATTGCTTTAAGATAAGTATAAATGTTTTCGAGATGAACCAGGAAACACTTAAGGTTTCTAAAATCAGAGAATCGTATAAGCAATTCAAGAATGTTATCAACATTTTGGACTATAAGGGTCATGCAATGTATATCACCAATTTAGATATTCTTCTTAGTAAATATCCCTGTAATGTATGCGGTGCGGTGCTTGATACATGTCAGAAGCTTTATGATCACAAACGTAGCAAATGCGAGTTTGAGGTATTTGAGCAGTTCTGTAAGAATCCAACCGCATACCAACCACCTACCAATCAAATTAAAAAAATGCTAACAAAATATTCGATTAACGGCGTAGATCACTACATAGACCACTTCATTGTTTACGATTTTGAAGCCATTCTAAAGCATATTGATGAAAAGCGAGGTGAAAACTCTAAATTCACTAGTCGTCACATACCTGTGTCTGTGAGCATTTGCGATAGTTTATCTATGGAGACTAAATGCTTCGTCAATGAAGATCCTAAGATGCTTTTAGAACAAATGTTTGCGTATATGTCTGAGGTTCAAGCTAAGATTTACCAAGCTAATCTTAAAAAGTTTGAAGTACTACTAAACGCAATATTATCTAAGAGCGGCGCTGACCACGGTGACTACTCTAAAGTACGAAACATTCTTAAAGCAGTACCA
>NW_008648993.1:1926293-1928501 GCF_000247585.1 Phytophthora nicotianae INRA-310 | reverse complement strand
ACGTTATTAACAGCATTGAAACGATAGATTTCACCACTCGTATTAGCTTCCCGTCTTCAAGTTATCAGTTTAAAGAAGTGAATGCTGCTAAAGTCGTAATATATTACAGAAACCATAGTCTGGGTGACAACATTCAAATTCCTGACTGTATTAAGAAAAATCGTTTTGTTGTCGATTTCCCTAAGACCGATAACAAATGTATGTTCTATTGCATTGCTTATCATCTAGAAGAAAACAAACCCGATTCACGTCGTATGGTGTCGTTCGCTAAAGATCAATACAAACAATATTGTGTCTTCAAAAATATTAAGTATTCATCGAAGCTTTTCAAGGACGCTGAGCCGATTGATATTATGCAATTCGATGAGCTAGAAGATTGCTTTAAGATAAGTATAAATGTTTTCGAGATGAACCAGGAAACACTTAAGGTTTCTAAAATCAGAGAATCGTATAAGCAATTCAAGAATGTTATCAACATTTTGGACTATAAGGGTCATGCAATGTATATCACCAATTTAGATATTCTTCTTAGTAAATATCCCTGTAATGTATGCGGTGCGGTGCTTGATACATGTCAGAAGCTTTATGATCACAAACGTAGCAAATGCGAGTTTGAGGTATTTGAGCAGTTCTGTAAGAATCCAACCGCATACCAACCACCTACCAATCAAATTAAAAAAAAATGCTAACAAAATATTCGATTAACGGCGTAGATCACTACATAGACCACTTCATTGTTTACGATTTTGAAGCCATTCTAAAGCATATTGATGAAAAGCGAGGCGAAAACTCTAAATTCACTAGTCGTAACATACCTGTGTCTGTGAGCATTTGCGATAGTTTATCTATGGAGACTAAATGCTTCGTCAATGAAGATCCTAAGATGCTTTTAGAACAAATGTTTGCGTATATGTCTGAGGTTCAAGCTAAGATTTACCAAGCCAATCTTAAAAAGTTTGAAGTACTACTAAACGCAATATTATCTAAGAGCGGCGCTGACCACGGTGACTACTCTAAAGTACGAAACATTCTTAAAGCAGTACCAGTAATAGGATTTAATTCTGGAAGATATGATATCAATCTAGTCAAGAAAGATCTTTTCGCTGTTTTAGGAGCTGAAAACATTAAGATGGTAATCAAGAATCCCAGCTATATGTGTATTAGTACTAATAAGTTCAAGATTCTTGATATCAGTAACTATCTTCCGGCTGGTACATCATACGATTCGTATTAAAAAACCTATCTTGGAGGTTGTAAGTGTAACGATAAAATTCGTTGCTTATGTGGGCTTGGTAAGGGAGTCTTTTGCTACGAATATATTACAAGTTTTGAAAAACTCAATAAAACTAACTTGCCACCAAGAAAAGCTTTCGACTCGACGTTTAAAAGTATTAAGATTTCTACTGATGATTATGAACGTGTAAAGTTTGTTTGGTCTCACTATAAGATGAAAACCCTCAAAGATTTACTTATATGGTACAACAATCTTGACGTGAAGCCTTTTGTTAAGGCTGTAAATGAACAGCGCAAACTGTACAAGCGTTTCAAACTAGACATGTTTATGGATGGTGTAAGTCTTCCTGGACTATCGGAAAAAGTTATGTATCAAACATGCTACTCCAAACTCAAGAAGCCTAAGAAACCAAAGCTTGAAGACATCGATCGCTTTGACTTTCCTATTAAGCGCTTTAATGGATATAAAGATCAAGATATAAAGGCAGGTCGTCAATATGCCTTAGACATTGATTATGTAAATAATGAGCTTGTAAAATCTAAATTTACTGGCGCCCACTGCTGTTGCAAGCTCACGCCTGAAAACGTATCACTCGATAGAATCAACAACAGTGTAGGTCATATTGATGGAAACTTTGTAATCAGTTGTATCAACTGTAATGTTGCACGTAAGGATATGAGTATGAAAGCTTTCAGGTACAAAAAGATAATCGATTATAATGGTGACAGACTCGTGTGGTCTATTGATGAGGAAAATAAGGACATTTACCGCAAGATGAAAGCTAATATTGCGGGTGGGCCTTCGATTATCTTCAATCGCTATGCGAAACGTAATGAAACCAAAATTCGCGGCGGTAAAACTTGTAAAAAGATTATCGGGTATGATGCTAATGCTCTATATCTTTGGGCTCTTGGTAACGAAATGCCATGCGGGCGCCTCACTACAATTGACCCTTATGATGGTATCATTGATGA
>NW_008648993.1:1922524-1923853 GCF_000247585.1 Phytophthora nicotianae INRA-310 | reverse complement strand
TACCCATGAAAATCTTAACACTTTGCAAAGCCATTACTAAAGCTGGTGGAAGATGTTTACGCAAAGGAAATAAATCCGGATTCTGTTCCCAACATAATCAGCAACAGCTTATAGATATGTACAAGAAAGAGATTAAAAAGATGCATCAGCGTGTGCGAATGTATTCAGATAAGACAAATAAACTTTTTCTGAAGCTTTATGATATCGAAAAGCTAGACTTTATCAAGTACAAACTTAGTGAGCTAAACAGTGATAGATCATACAGACAGATTGCCTCTGATGTCCAGTATAAAGATCAACTAGAATATATATTCGATCTACCATTTGATGAAATCGAATCCGCATATGTTGCAATGGTGTACAGACGCAACGCCATAGTGCATAAGTATACTATGAGACAATGGAGCGGTGAAAAGGTTCCAATCGAAATCAAAAGGATTACGAGAAAGACTCGAGCAGCTTGGCAATTAAATTAATTTACACTCATCCAAAATTCATGCCAATACTATAGAGCAAAGCTTATTTTCAAGGATGTACGCATCATTTAATTCGCTTAGTCATCGCGAGACGAAGCGAAAAGCGCTGCTAAGACAGACTGAGAAGGATCTTGCAATTCGCAATCACTTAGAAGGACGTTATAAGGACGCATTATGGAGTGCTGATATTCAAAATAATCGTCTAAGTATGATCCCAACTAGAGTAACGTCATCAACTCAGACAGATGCTAGCATTCCGCCAGCTGCTGTTATTGATTCGGTGACATACTCTTCAGGTACAGACCCACCACCATCTACGACGCCCGCGACAGCGGTACCTAACCGTGTTTTTTCAATCGTAGATGAGGATACAGGAAATAATGCATCCAGACATAACAGCGTAAGCGATGCCTCAATGACCTCAGAAGTATCATCAAAATACGTTTTTAGTGAGACAGATCTCCAAGAAGAAGCACATCGTCTCCAAGAAGAAGCTCATAAGGAGGTGAAAACCATTTTAGCTGAACCCGTCGTGTCTAACCTTCCGCCGATAAGACCAATTTTTCTAACTGAATATGCTACTAAAACTAAACTCTATTATTTTGATAGCAATGGCGACTTGCACTATTTAAGAAACAGTAAAAAGATATCTGCCGAAAGACAAGGAGACTTAGAAAATAAAATCAATTGGTAAGCAACACTGAATTATCTTAATCAGAAGATACACGACTATCACGAAGACAGTCGTATTAGACTTTCAAATGCATTCAATGCATTGAAGAGTAACGTCGAAACTAATAATACGGAAAGGGTGCATGAATTCTCAACTAATGTCAATCAAAAATTCTATAAG
>NW_008648993.1:1918222-1919470 GCF_000247585.1 Phytophthora nicotianae INRA-310 | reverse complement strand
GTTGCCATATCGGATGAAGAAGACATTAGGTGTCGTAGCATGAGAAGACCCACGGACACCAACTTCGGCTTGAAAATAGCTAACGAAGTTCATCGAAGCGGCGCTTGTCGTCGCGTCGTTTTGTATCACAAGAGACTTATTTGAATTCGATCCTTTAAGTGTAAGCGTATACAGATCTGATAGATTGTTAGACGAATCGGGGATAAGAGCTTTACTCGCAGTTGCTGTACCAGGTGTAGCACTAAGTAGTGATAGCTTGGACAGATCATAGCTAGCACCATTTATTAGGAGGCTTGAGCAATTTATTGCTCCATTCACGTCAAGCTTGTATGACGCATTTATTGAAGCACCTCCAACACTTATATTTCCATTTGAATCCATCAACAAACGGTCGCTATTTCCGAATCGCCAAAAGTAACAGTTGGGTGTTGTGGCGTTTGAAGTACCTTGTACTCCTTGTTCCATTTGATAGTAAGATACAATATTGAATGAAGCTGAACTTGACGTTGTATCATTCTGAATGACAAGAGACTTGCTTGCATTAGACCCTTTGGTTGTAAGAGTGAATAGATCAGTCAAATTGTTTGATGCGTCAGTGATTAGAGCTTTACTAGCGGTTGCTGTACCTGGTGTTGCTGTTAGCAATGATAGCTTACTAAGATCAACAGCTGAACCATTTAGAGTTAATGAGGCGCAGCTGATATTTCTAATTCCTGAAGCATCTTTATTAGCATCCAAGACCAATGCCTTAAATGCGTTGGCCTCGCCGGCTACAATACCATCGATATAAGTTAAACGATAGTCGTTTCGACCAATATATAACTGGTCAGCAACTTCAATAGTCAAAGCATCACCACTATTGATGAAAAAATTGGGATTGAATATGTTAGAGTCAATGGTTGGTGGTCGAATAGATATTGTCATGATATCTTATATTTGATGTAATATAAAGCAGGCGAACTATGAATTCGATCGATGATCAGAGCGGCTTTGTCAGATGTCCAAATTTGTCTATACCCAACTATGGAGCGGCATTACCAAAAGAGTATCAATCCGGATCTCTTGGGGAAATCAAAGAACTTGGTATTAAGAGACTTTTTCGCATGCTAGTACTTGGTCCGTCTTTCAGTGGTAAAAACAATCTTGTGTTCCACATTTTGAAGAATTCACCAAATGTGTTCAGTCATTTACATATTATAGCCAGAAATCCAAATCAAGAGCTGTATAACTATCTCAGAGATAAGCTAG
>NW_008648993.1:1835058-1917475 GCF_000247585.1 Phytophthora nicotianae INRA-310 | reverse complement strand
TCAATATAACATTGACTCTGAATTGTACGGGAACAATACGTTTAAGTTGTTAATGCCTACCAATAATGCATACTCAACTATTCAGGTAACTCTAAACAGCGGATACTATAGCTACGCGAACATCAATGCTGCGGTTCAAGCTGCTTGTGTCAGTGCTGGTGCTTATTTAATAGATGCTGAAGGAAAGAACGTGTACTTCTTCCCATTAACGGAGAATCCAACATTCTATGCTGCTCAGGTGGATTTACTACCTGTTCCAACATCACTCGGTT
Organism: Phytophthora nicotianae INRA-310; assembly: GCF_000247585.1. Lineage (NCBI taxonomy): Eukaryota > Oomycota > Peronosporomycetes > Peronosporales > Peronosporaceae > Phytophthora > Phytophthora nicotianae. The sequence goes on along the minus strand of NW_008648993.1, from coordinate 1,917,203 downwards.
CGTATACTAGACCACCGTCCGGATTATATAGCTCTAGTGGAAGTGGATTACCGTTGGGATTCACCTATACACCAAAGCTTGTAATCGATAACGAAGCATTTGGATCCATTATTGGATTTACTCAAGGTCAATATCCGTCATCTAGTTTATATACTACGCAATCGTTTTTAAGCAATATCTCGCCTCAGGTCAATCCAACTTCGTGCTACCAAGTCCGTTGCAACCTAGTTAAAAACCCCTACAGCATGCCAGATGATGTGATAACAACTTTTAACACTGCTGGAACAACGATTGGTCAGCTCATAAGCTATCGACCAAATGAGTATTGCTGGGTTGATATTCCTGATGGCAGTTACAATTCAGTTAGACTGACTATAGTTAATCAGAACGAACAGTTTGTTAAGTTTAGAGACAGTAACATGTTTATAGCACTAGCAATCAGACAAAAGCCTACATAATTAAAAAAAAAAAAAAAAACTGAATTATTTAATTTTGTCAGTAATATAGAGTGATTTTCGAACTAAAAGAGTGTTTATAATGTATAAAGAAATCGCTGTTAGTGCCAATATCCCTGAGGCCAAGTTAAAAAAAGCTGCCAACGATGGCAACTTACTCTAACAAAAGCAGAGCTCAGTGGATCTGGTGCTTCGTTACACCTTCACCCGGAATCCTACGATAAAGTCCAAAGGGCTAAGAAAGCAAACAAGGGTACCCGTGTCCATATTACAAAACATGAAATTGAGTACCCAATGACTCGCCTCAGTGGTTCTGGAATCCATGGAGGATCGATCTGGTCTAAAATTTGGAGCGGACTTAAGTCAGCATGGAATCCAGTAATCAAACCTATTCTATCTGCTGCCGCTGATCAAGCTGCAACGCTGGGATCTGCTTATGTAGCATCTACTGGAAGAAACCCTGCCGTGGTTGGTGTGCTTCGTCAAGGATTAAAGAAGTTTACAGGTGTTGGCGTTGAGACTAAACCATCGCCGATGGGTCGCATGGTGAAGGGTTCTCAAGCGGCCAAGGATCATATGGCTAAGATACGTGCTATGCGAAAAGGAGGTAAAACATCTAAACACGGCGCTTCGTTTAGATTAGACTAGATAACATCAATGTCAAGATCAGTGAAATTCTTCATAAGGTTAATTTTTTTATGCTGACGGCAGTATAGCCAAAGCAGACAAAATATCCCACAGTATTCATCTGACGATCCTTGGTATTGGAAGTCTGAGTACTCAATATTACCCATCATTCTCGGAGGCGGCACGCCTGTTGGATCGTAGTATATATTGTTATGAATGCACACCCAATGACCAATCCCACCATCCTTACGCAACAGAATAATGAATGTACCGCGCTTCGGGAGCGGTGCTTTGATTTCGGAAAGCTCGTATATGCCATTTATATTGACATTAATGACTTTGGCCAGTTCGATTAAATCTGTATCGCTAGTGACGCCTTTAATGAGATGGGACATTTATTTAATTTTCGTTGAAGTATAGATACTCTTATATACTAATAAGATTATTATTTCATCATGACTGACGTAACTCAGCTGTCCGATGAATTTCTTCTACAGAGTTCTTTAAAGAATGAGTCAGTTGTTGACGTATCGAAAGGTAAAAAGCTAGTAGTGCTTCCTGATCTTCAACAAGGTAGCTACACTTCGGGAACGGTTACGTATGACGCGACTGCAACTGCTGGTTCTCAGGGTTATGCTTCGCTTAAGGATGCTTACATTACGGTACCGTATGTTGTTAGTGCTAAATCAACCGGAGGAACTGATATAACTTCAGGTCTGAAGCGTTTTGCTACTACTCTAAAATGTAATGTCACAAATATTGTTGATAGTCTCAGTCTGGAAATGAACGGACAGACTGTTCTAGCGGATGGTGAATACCGCATGTTCTGGAATAATCTACGGGCTCAGACGGAGCGTTCGCAAAATGATATTACGAAGCATGGTGCCGATGCGTATCTATACCCTGACGACTGGTATTCTATTAACTTTAGTGCTAGCGCGTCTGGTGCTGGTGATAGCTACTCAAACAATCAGGTTGATAATGCTGCTAATCTGGATACTACGCTAGCTCAATCACAGGAAAACAGAGCATTTAATAATGGTTTGTTCAATCGTCTATGTTCGATGCTACCAACAGTAGATTCTACTGATGCCGTTCCTTCTTGGAGTTGGCCATCCTTAGGTACTACCGCTACTCGTAACATCGTTCAGCAAAACGCCAAGGGGTGTTTCAAAGAGTCCGATACCACTATAATTTCTGCTACTAAAGTACTAGGTCGCTGGATCTACATGCTTAAGATTCGCCTTGTTGATCTTCACCCAATTTTCAAGGAACTTAACCTTGTATCCAATCCTCAATTCAAACTACGTATACGCTTTAACACTGGTACGGTTAAGGTATCTGGTACGGCTACTACAATGCAGCTTGATTCTGTAACAATGACTAGCGGACAGACTTGCCCTATCATGGTTTCTAGTGCAGCAGCAAATCAACCTATGAATGGTGTGTTATCTACAGGAGCTCAGGTTGGTTTCGGTGTTCTTCAGAATGAGTACACGTCAGTGGCTGAGGTTGGTAATTATGTTCCATATACAACTACACGACTAAACATTCCTTTCTATGAACTACGCAATCCTAGCTCTATTATCAACAAGCCTATTAAACACATTCGCTTTAATGATGTATACGCACAATATTTCACAAAACGCGCTGGTGAAACCCCTGATACTATCACTGGTCAGCTAAATGTTGACTTCAACTTCCAACTATCCGGTACTTTCAAGAATATCAAGTATGTTGCACTGCTACCATTTGCTGAAACTTCAAAAAGCCATTTTGCGAGTGCTCATGGAACACAACAGTTCCAATCTCCTTTCGATAGCGCTCCATGGACTGTTATGCCTGGGGCTTCCATCCGTAATTTCCAAGTAACGATTGGCAACTCAAACGTGTTTTCTAAGACACATGAGTACGACTATGAAAATTTCCAAGACGAATTTTCTAAGCTAGCTGCCGTTAATGGTGATCACACACGTGAAATTTCTAATGGTTTAATCGACGCTAATAAGTGGGCATACGCGCACAGAGTTATGGTTGCTGATTGCCCACGCATTTCTGAGAAGGATGTCCCCCAAAGCATCCAAGTGTCTGGAATTAATGGTAATGCTACTGGTATGAATATCTTGGTGCTTGTCGTATACGAACGTTCGATGGATCTTGATCGTCTAACTGGTGAAGTAAGCAACCTTTAAGGTTAATTAAATAAATGTCTAGATTTTAATAAATACCTACATATATAGATACACCATGAGTACGGTGCTAAAATTCGGTAAGCATAAATCGCGCACTATCGAAGAAGTGTATGCGACGGATATTAACTACTGCCGTTGGCTTTTTAGTCAAAAGCTAATGATTGAAGAAGATTCTGATATTGGCAAGTTCCTAAAGAAAAAATTTGCTAACGATGATGGTTCTTACGTGATGACGTACGGAAAATATAAGAACAAAACAATCAAACAAATTCTTAATGTGGATCGTCAATATTTAGAATGGTTATTCAAGAGTTCATGTATTAATGAAAAGGCCCCAAAACTAAAAGCTGCGCTAATCGAAGCCCTAATGTAAACCATATTTTTTATAAAAAAAATAGTGTTGTTTTACGCAGCTGATAGTAATACTCTAGCTGCTCGTCGTTGTTTGTACTTCTTTTCCTTGTGTCTAGCTGAGTTTTGCTCCTTGTGTTCGTCGTCGTACTTCTTTTGTTTCGCTACTAATTTTTCTTTGTTCTTCTCATAGTAACGTTTTTGGTAGGTTTTGATAGCCTCCTTGTTTTGTTGATATTTTTTGGGAGAGTACGTCATGATTTATATTATATACTTTATATATTTTTCGCTTAAGATGGACTCACTTTTTATACGAAAATTGAAGCGTTGGGTATGAGGATTAGAAGGGGGGTTGGCGATATGATTAGGTTAATAGAAGTTTTAACGTGTATGAGATATGAGACTGGTGGTTTATGTTAGGTTAGATAGTTTTGAATTGTTTAAGTGAGTTTAGGTGATTGTAGGAGATTTTTAGAGATTTTTGGAGATTTTTGGAGATTTTATAACATAAAGTATAAAGGAAAAGGGTTTTAAATATGGTTAGGTGACTAGGTTAAAAAACGTACACGTAAACAGACGTAATTACTACTCGTACCATTTATCACGGCAAACATGTAACCTGTCTAAAACACCTAAACGCGTAAATAGTTTTTACGAAGCTTAGAAATGTCAAGTATATCTCCAAAGAAGATGCACTTTTTACGATGTTACATGTTCGCCGTGATATGCGGTATCCACTGCGATGTTCACGAGTGTATCTACCATCCGATTGAACTGTGGGAAACGATGTCGCCAAGAGAGGATCATTAGTTGGTCCGCAAGCCGGTGGTTTGCCAGTATAGATCTGAGGGTGCTGCGCTTTCAGAGGGTATTTGACAAGAGTAGTACACATTCGATCTTAATTGACATGATCAGTATAAACGGATGGTGACACAAGATTACTGAATGCGGACAGTACTTGCCAGTATCAGTAAAGGCCGCCCTACTTGTCTTGGCGACGAAATCCTGTAAAGTACTCCGCTTATGTCAACAATAAACAAACATATTTCTAAACAACCTCTCTATAGTTGGATTTAGTTACCCTTTCGGGCCGTTAATTTAAGCCATGTCCAAAACCTATCTATAGTCCAAAGCCTATCTATAGTCCAAAGCCTATCTATAGTGTACAGTAGCATGGCGATGTCTACTACCTTAATTGGCCACAGTTTATATTTGTAGATCGCGACGGCAGTCTGTGCAGATTCAACGCGTCTCCCTTATAGCAGCGCAGACAACAGCGGATTATTGTTTTAGTGTGCTAGCACAACAATTACACAAATAAGTAAACAGCTTTGATGGGTGGAGTGCTCGTACAACTCATGATACTCACCTAAGCAGTAAGCTGATAGAGCTAAGTCTTTGAAACGGCTACGAAATGGTTCAGCAACTTCGTGCTGACTGCTGAATTGCTTTAAGTATGATACCGATATGGAGCGCAGCCAATTATACTCTACTGTTTCTGTCGAGATTCTAGTATCTATATACTACTTTTGACGGGACAAATTACTGCTCGATCCCTTTCTGGTACTGTCGGAGATATTACTACTGTTGTCAATTAAGATTGAATCTATACTACTCTTGTCAAATTCCCCTTGATTCGTATTCGTCAGTTTACTAATACTGTACGAAACGAAACTCGATTCACTTATGTTGAGTATGACAAAATTATTTTGAAAATTTTGAAAACTATTGGGCGTATACCAACATGGTTTTTAATGTTTCCTTTATCCCCCATTGAGCATACGAGTATGCTTTCCATCCTACGATCATTTCGAGAATAGATTATCGCTCTTTCACACTGATTCAGCGACATAAACTCCGTCGCGACCTCAATGAAATCCAAACAACAACATACTTAGTTTTCGGCTCAAACAACGCACTATATGGTGCCGAAGATAGAATGTTTGGAGTTAGGCAACCAAGAACAGTACCATAGAGTCCGGATTGAGTGAGACAAACGATTGAGTGCGACACGCGTAAAAAAAATAAAAGGAACAGCATACAGAACCCAGTACAATGGTACTTTTTACAGTTTTCCCCGCCTAATCTGGAACTGCAAGCTGCTACGTACCTTCGAGAGCTTGTGCCTGCGTGCAGTAATGACTTGAAACTGATTCGACTGATGTACTGAGTTAAAGTAGATTTAGCGGGAAAATGTCGCCAAACGGGAAGACTCCATGCAACCAGTGGTTGCTAGATTGTAGTAGTAAATGAAAGGCTCACAGTGAACATTATTTATTGTAGTACTAGTTCACTCGCATAAAGGTAGAGACCAGTATCGATCGATACATCGCCGGTCTGCCTCAAGAAAAAATCTCTATTTTGACAGCGTTGCAATGGGCCTCGCTAGCTTGGGAGGCAGTTACCTCAAGCACTATTAGGAACTGCTGGGGGCATTCTGGTATCACAACTTCAATGTCAATGACTCGCATTATCAGCAAACGACTCGATCAGATTAATTCAGTACATTTTGCATCTATGTGAGCCCTGTGCGAATCGTGAAACCTCGCAGCTTTTATTGGTCCCACCTTTCCAGATTAGGCGGGGAAAACTGTACCACCAAAATGTGCCGGATTTATTATTTATTTTATTAGGCAATGAACTTTTTACGACTGTTTCCTATTTTACGGTATAGTAGACGGTTGTTGAACAACTTGTTCTGTCTGTAGGATGGTGAAAATAATCCTCTTGACCTTTTTAAGCAAATCAGCTGTTGCTCCTAACAAAGAACTATCGTTTATGATCGTACGCGTAGGAAGTTTATCATCAGACCCGTACTTAAGTATGAATTTCGCCTGAGGGATAAAGGTTAATACTTGGTTATGTTTCGTCGTAATCTCCAGCTACATAGCGAACACGCTCTAAAAGGATCGTAAACCCTACGGTATCTCGGTTCATCATCATCCCGCAGAAAAAAAAACGACGTGTGCTGACCTACCATTTTCCAAGTCGCGGAGTGAGGGTGGGAGGCTACTGTCGCACCTCTCGAAATCAAGTATCTGCCAAGCCATGCGACATCAGGTCGCTGTGCTGGTAGCAGTCGCCTTGCTAGTGGCTACTTCGACAGCTACGGGGTCGAACATCATGACAGATACTCTGTCGTTCGAACGTCGACTCGATATTCCCACCAAAACGAACTCCAGGTCTCATGAAACCCTCGAGGATACGGCCGAAGACGAACAAGAAGGGAGAGGCGTTCTTCCCACGACTGTGGAGTCGGTCGCAGCCTCATTAAAAATCACCACTGAACAACTACAGTCTTGGCTCAAGGGCGGAAGTAAATCAACTGATGACGTTTTCAAGGCATTGACACTTGACAGTGCAGCCGACGCCGCCATAGCCAACCCGCAGCTGCAGACTTGGATCAGCTACATGAAGCTCTTCAACAAGGAGAATCCAAAGCAGCAAACGAGTTTGGTTACGACTCTCGCTTCACATTTCAAGTACCATGATCTGGCCAAGGCCATTGAAGCTGCCAAGGCTGTTCCACAGACTGCCAAGTTTGCCAAATGCCTTGAATTCGAGCTGATTCAACGCTGGTTGGCTCAAGAGAAAAACCCCGACGAAATCTTTCAGCTGCTGAAACTTGATATCATGAGATATGATCTGTTTGAAAAACCTGAATTGTTCACCTGGGTGAAATACATGGACGATTTCAACGAAATGTACCCTGAAAAGAAGACAAGTTTGTTTGCGAGATTGTCGCGGCTTATCCCCGACGAAAGTGCCTTGGTAGACATGCTGATCAAGGCGAAGAGCATTGCGAGTACAGAGAAACTTGCGCTGCGAGTACAAGAAGAACAGACCAAGTTCTGGCTGCAGAATGGGAAAACCCCGGAAGACTTGTTTACTCTGTTAAGACTGGACAAAGCTGACGGCAGTCTTCTTGAGAACCCGATCTTCGACGCCTGGATTAAGTATGCGGATGATTTCCGTGAGATGTACCCCAAGATAAGTTTGGATCCCATTGCGACAATCGACGATTATTACTCGATTCCAAAGGTGGCAACGATGATTGTGGAAGCAACAGTTTCCCCAAGTACCTCCAAGATCGCGTACAGATTAAACACGGAGCAGTATCGGGACTGGCTTAATAGATTTCATCCAGCGGAAGTTTTCATGAAGCTTGAGTTGGACAGAGCTGGAAAAAACTTATTTCGGAGCCCACTCCTTGTCACTTGGCTGAAGTACGTTAGCTTTTACAGCAAAAAGAGGGGGAAGGTCAGTGCGACATCGCTTCTGAAACAACGCTTTGGCAAACAACAACTTGACAAAATGCTGCAAGAGGCACAGAAGGTCCCAGCTACGGAAAAGATTGCTTCGGGATTACTTAATTCACTGCATCACCGTTCGGCGAAATAGTCTAAGAGCAGGGGGTAGTAAAAAAAAAAATGTAGGGGGCTCCTGCTAGAACGTTAATGGTACATTAAGTACCGAAAATGTATGCGGATCATCAACCATTGAAGGTGATGACAGCATGGGATTATTCAATAGATCAAAGTTCAAGCATGGGCGTCATTGGCTTAGGTTATGTTGCAATTAGTGTGGTATTTGTGACTGTCAATGCGTAGGCATTATTCAATCGTGGCAGTGGCAGTGTTCGTCAGCTGGAACCTAGACGAACATGTCAACTTTGTCCTACGTGCGAACGTGATTGACCATCGCGCTCTTATGACCTCCATAAAAGCTGAAATGGCAGTTGCCTCTACTACCTGATACCATCCGATTCTAGCTCGAGCGGTTCCTTTCACAAGAAATGTTAGAATGCGGAGACGTAGTATGAAGGTGCGATCGAGTGGAGTGTTTACCACTCGGTAATGGCGGGCGCGTTGCAAATGCATTGATAACGTTGACAGTTATCGGAGTAATATTTCTCCCGCTCCACTAGCATTGGGAAACAACGCATAACACTGTAAAAATTTCCATTACTTTTTCTTTTCAAAGAATTGCACAGACACGCATATTATTAAAGTTATTAAACTATAATGGCGTTACGAATGGAAGGGTTTGCGCAGTTTTAATGCAGAAGGAGGATCAGTCTTCGCTGACTTTGCTTCGACAATGGAGATACTTGGTGAGATCGCTGAACGTCAAGCGGCTAAGAAAGAGCTAGACGAAGACCAGGTAAGTCGGTGATGGAGACAACACCCGGAAGTGGTTTAACAAAGTATGGGGGGTGGTATCCGAGTTTATTCTACGGCAACCGGATGGACTCATGCAAGCGCGATGTATTGGTCGTAGACATTCACAAAAAATACCCTTTACCTGAACATGGAGACCCTGGCGGTGTGCTTCACCTCGGTGTAGGCGAACCCGCCCTCGGATTTTTCATTGTGAATGAGGTTATGTATGCCGGTCCTCTATTCAGCAGCTACGAGTTGATGACACCGGTGGATGAACGCTTGACCGACAAGGAATTTAAAATGAAGTTACCGTCGATGAGTGCTCCTGAATGGACGGGACAATCATATCTGCGCTGCATAGATGATTCAAGTGATGAAGACGACGAGGGCTCATCCGACAGAGAATCCGAAGAAGATTTATCGGCATAGTGACAGCCAACAAGCGAAAGTTGTCGCTCTTTCATACCTATGCTTACATATTAAGAAAAGTATTGTTTTGCTATCCGTTGACGTTATAAAAGCATTTATTGAAATAATCGGAGCTGTTGGCCATCACGCATGGACCGAATCACTGACGGAATGTCATTAAGCAACTTGGAAATTGGACTCACTGGCGGCGAGAATATCACGTACAGAGGCAATGGTATACTCCACGTCGCCAGATGTTACATGCAGGTTGGTCACCGCACGGATCTCCTCGCCTCTCCAGTATCCACCGAAAACGATTCCCTTCTCCTCCGCGACCTTCTTCACGAGGGTTTGCGTGTCAATCTTGCAGTCAGAAGAAACCTTAAAGAACAACATGTTGGTGTCCACACTGTCCACGTCGATCTCGATGCCTGGAATTGTGGACAGACCGTGTGCTAGAGTCTTCGCGTTCTCGTGGTCCTCAGCTAGGCGGTCGAACTGGTGCTCCAGACCGTAAAGCGCACCAGCTGCAACTACGCCCGACTGACGCAAACCGCCGCCAAGCGATTTGCGTAGCCGCTTAGCCTGATGAATGAATTCTTCGGATCCAGCGAGGATGGAGCCGATGGGTGCGCCTAGACCCTTGCTGAGGCAGAATGAGACGGTATCGGCGCCCTTCACCAGGTCCTCAAGAGCTACACCCGAAGCCACACTGGCATTCGCAAGGCGCGCACCGTCCACATGGAGGCTCAGGTTGTGCTCCTTACAAAAATTCTCCACGTCGCGGATATACGAGAGAGGTAGCACCCGTCCACCGCAGGTGTTGTGAGTGTTTTCGATCTCCACCAACGACGTCCGTGGGTAGTGAATGTCGTCCGCGCGGACAGCGCGAGCCATATCACTGAGCTTGATCGTGCCGTCCGGTTGGTTCGGTAGAGTAGCCAAGCTGACACCCATGTACGCTGTAAGATAAAATAGTGAGCTCCCCGTCTCAAGCAAAAAAATATAGACGAATGCAACTGGAGACTCACCGCTGGCGCCGGCGCCCTCGTAGGTGAAGATATGCGACTTGTTGCCGCAAATGACCTCGTCGCCGCGTTGGCAATGCATACCGATGGCGATCAAGTTGGACATTGTGCCACTGAGGAGTCACAGAGACAGGTAAAGTTCAGTTTGGGGATGAGCAAACTTCAGAAATGGCACCAAGCAGCAAAATGTACGTACGAGGGCACAAACATGGCGTCTTCCTTGCCAAGCATACTGGCGACCACTTTCTGGAGCTGCTTAACCGTCGGGTCCAAGCCGTAGACGTCGTCGCCCACTTTGGCGGCTGCCATGGCCTTGCGCATTCCAGGCGTCGGACATGTGATGGTGTCCGACATGAAGTTAATTACGCGGCGTGTTGCAGCCATGGTTTTGGTCTGGGGCTCGAGCTGGATGATCTGAAAATGAAGTGGCTGAAGTGCCGGCAGCGGCGCTGATGCTGACGTAGCTGGGTGGACGGACTCCCACACGCGAGAGTTTTTGCACATGCAATGGTGAAATTAGCATGCAAGTTGCGCTGGTCGCAGCGACATGACACAAACAAAGCACCAGAAAGGTAGACAGTCGAGCAAAAAGGTTCCATACAGAAGGCAAGATTTTACAGGTTTGCCATAGTTTTTACGCCCGTGTTTACGTTCGACAAAGGATTTCTATCGCATACAAACTCCAACACAAAGCAGGAAGATTCGTGTGGTGGGTGATCGATAAGGAACTTTCATGTGGTGCCGTCTGAGTGTAAAGCGCACGCGTGTGGACAGCGAATGAGAAAAGTACTTTTCCAAAGGACAACCGTAGCAGCGACCCAAAGGCCGTCACATTCGTCATCAACATAGGCAACATCAAGTTAACATTATACTGTAATGTAGATCATTCTCGCCTCAAATTCGGCAGCAAAAACGACAAGTGGAGGGGCAGTCCATGCAATGTCAAAGCATACGTTTTATTTGCTGGCCCACTAGACTCACCGCCAATAAATCCCACAGGAATTCCGTTTCGGTGCACACAGCAGAGAAACCTGAAGCTGGAAACGATCAAACGCCACTGTCAAGGTTACATCGAAGAACTTCGACCAGCTTGTTAAAATCGGGAATGACCTGCTCCACCACAACCTGAGGCCTGTTTGATGTAATTCACGTTTTTCCAGAGGCGAGTTGCGTGGCACGGTTGCAACGTCGGCGCTCTTCTTGTTTCCGCCTCTTGTATTCATCCTGAAGGTGATGCCATTCAACTAGTGCATGATTCTGTCTTAAAGTCTGCGCTCATATGATTCATGAAGGTGTTATCGTCATCAATCCACATGTGCAAGTTTGTCACCAAATACAAGTTCGTCAACATCCATAACCAGCGCTGTTCCTTCGCATACATCTCCTGATGAAACTCTGACAATTACTCCCCACATTCATGCTTCAACTTTAGGATCTTTGTTAGCCAAAACTTTCCGGTCGTGGCCACGAATCTTCATCAGCACGTGCACAGCCATCCCTCCGGCTGCAACAACTTCCTTCATGCACCTGAAATGCACTTCTCTCTTCGATAACCAAACAACGCAGTGAAGTCCCCCACGATCTCAGTTCAACAGCGCGCGGACCGACGATACGGTGTACTCAACATCTTCCGCAGATATGTGCAGGTTGGTCACGGCTCGCACGCGGTTGCCGTCGGCGTAGGCCCCAACGAGCACCCCCTTCTCGGATCCCAATTTCTGCACGAGCGTCGTCGCGTCCAGCTTGGCGTCCTTGGTCAATGTAAAGAAGACAATGTTCGTATCCACTGTGCTTGGGTCAATTTCGACGCCCGGAATGCTAGAGATGCCGTGCGCGAGAGCCTGCGCATTCACATGGTCTTCTTCGAGACGGTCGAACTGGTTCTCAAGCGCGTACAGCCCTGCCGATGCGATGATACCGGCTTGGCGCATGCCACCGCCCAGAGACTTGCGAAGCCTCCTGGCGTGATGGATGAACTCTTCTGATCCGGCAAGGATGGAGCCGACCGGAGCGCCCAAACCTTTGCTCAGACAGAGTGAGACCGAATCGGCACCACGTGCCAGTTCGTCCATGGGGATGCCGGACGCCACGCTGGCGTTGGCCAGTCGAGCTCCATCGACGTGCAGGCGAAGGTCACGCTCCTGACAGAACTGCTCGACCTCGCGAATGTAGGACAAAGGTAGTACCCGTCCTCCACAGGTGTTCTGCGTGTTCTCGATCTCTACGAGTCTCGTGCGCGGGTAGTGCGGGTCGTCGTCTCGGACGGCGTTGTGAATGTCCTTAATGTCGAGGGTCCCGTCCGGCTGGTTGGGTACGGTGTGTAGACTCACTCCCATGTACGCTGCAGAGAACAAGAAAACCTCAGTCAGCTACATTGTAGTGTAGTAGTCGTGGTTTGCTGTACCGCTGGCTCCACCGCCTTCGTAGAGGAAGATGTGGGCTTTGTCACCGCAGATAACCTCATCCCCCCGGCGGCAGTGCGTGCCAATAGCGATGAGGTTCGACATGGTGCCACTAGTTGCAGAAACACACATAGAAAACGTTAGATTCCAAGTGTCATGTGCAGTGGATCGAACATACGAGGGCACGTAGAGCGCAGCAGGCTTGCCCAGTCGCTCGGCCGCCACCTTCTCGAGCCGCTTCACGGACGGATCTGCGCCGAACACGTCGTCGCCCACCTCAGCAGCCGCGATCACCTGGCGCATGCCGACGGTGGGGCACGTGACGGTGTCGGACAGGAAGTTCACGACAGCACGCGGCACCTTGGTCATCGTAAGTCTCCGCTACGCTTTGACTTGATTTGGTTATGACTTGAGCCGTTAGCAGCAAGATCTGCACAGCCCCACGTTCAGTATCCGGAAAGTTGAAGTTGACGAAGGTTTGTGTTGTTCTTGTGTTCACTGAGGTAAGATGGTATATTTTCTAAGAAGAACGCTGCCTTATAATACACGCTAGCAAAATGGTCATCAAGTATCCTATATATCCCGGCTCGCAGCGCCCCACAGACAAGGGGCAGCGGCGGGCAAGGCTTGCGAGGGCACCTGACGTTACTTGTACATCGAAGGAAGCTTTCTTCCGACTCTCCGCGCTATGAAAAATAGAGGAGCTCCACGACATCGCTCGCTCATTGCTCCAAGTCTTCTAATGGCGGACAACTGCTTGCCATCTTCGTGTCGCCCGTAAGTTACCAGGCGCTGTTATCGTCGCTAAAGCCTCCGCCACGGGAGCCACCGCTGCGGCCGCCACCATAGCCACCGCCGCCACCGCCATAGCCGCCGCCGTAGCCGCCACCACCACCGTAGCCACCGCCACCGTAGCCTCCACTGCCACCACGGTTGCCACCTCCGCCACGCTCTTCGTTACGGTAATCCCTAGCGCCGAAGCGAGAGCTGCTACGTCCACCGCGGCCGCCACGGCCACTGCGGCCTCCACCACGGTATCCACTGTTGGCCATCTGGTCCAGGAAGGCTGGGATCTCCTGACCGTTCTCCGACATCAACTCGTACATCTCGCGAGCGATGTTACGGTTCTTCTCATTCATCATCGAGAGAGCGTAACCCACGTTACCCACACGGCCGGTACGGCCGATACGGTGGACGTAGTCGTCGATGTTGTTGGGCAAGTCGAAGTTGATAACCTGCGTCACACCGTCGATATCGAGACCACGGGCGGCCACATCCGTGGCCACAAGCACGGGCGTACGGCCCGACTTGAAGCTGGCCAGGGCCTGTTCACGCTCACGCTGCGAGCGGTCACCGTGGATCGACGTGGCCGGGAAACCCTCGCGGCACAGCATGTCCTCCAGGAAGTCAGCACCACGCTTCGTCTCCACGAAGACCAAGATCAAACCGTCCTGCACCTGGTTCAGGAATCGCACAAGGTAGTCCTCCTTGTCGTACTGTTCAATGTACTCCACCGTCTGCTTCACATCCTTCGAGGCCGAACCAACACGGCCGACCGTCAGGAAAATGTAATCACGTAGGAAATCGGACGCGAGACGCTGGATCTCGCGCGGGAACGTGGCGCTGAACATGAACGTCTGACGTTCACGGGGCATGTCCTCCTGCTCGACAATGCGGCGAATCTGGGGCTCGAAACCCATATCAAGCATGCGATCGGCCTCGTCCAGAATCAAGAAACGGATGCAAGACAGAGAGATGCGGCCGCGCTCCATCAGGTCCACGAGACGGCCGGGAGTGGCCACCAACAGGTCGCAACCGCGCTCCAGCTCACGTAGTTGACGGCCGACCTCAGCACCACCATAGATAACAACAGGCGCGATACCCGTGCAGTAACAGAACTTCTTGGCCTCGTCGTGGATCTGCGACGCCAGCTCACGCGTGGGCGACAGGATCAATCCGGCCGGGAAAATCTTGCGCGAGCGGCCGTGGCCGACATCGGGCGGGGGCGTGCCGCCCACACGCAGCATGGCCGCCAGCGTGGGGAACAGGAAACCGCCCGTCTTACCGGAACCTGTCTGGGCGCAGGCCATCATGTCGCGGCCGGCCAAACCGATCGGAATCGAGTATTTCTGCACGGGCGTGGGCTTCGTGTACTTGCACAGCTCCAAGTTGCGGATAACCTCCGGGCCAAGCTGTTCCTCTGAGAATTCAGTGACCGGCTCGGGCACGTTCTCGCCGCTCGTCTCGACGGGGATGTCATCGTACTTGTCAAAGTTAATGCCGGACGACTTGGCGTCGCCGAACAGCTCGTGCTCTAGACGCTCATTACGGCGAAGGTCACCGTGGTAGCCTAGCTCATTAACGCGAGCGCCACCGCCACGACCGTAGCCGCCGCCGCCGCTGCCGCCTCCATAACCGCCACGACGGTCGTCGCCGTATCCTCCACGGCGGTCGTCGCGACGGTCCGACTCAAATCCAGACCAGCGCGAGTTCATAGCACGAGGCGGGCCATCGCCGCGCTCGCGGGAGCCGCTGCGGTTGCCATAGCCGCGTTCGCGCGAGCCGCCACGACGATCATAGCCGCCGTAGCCGCCGCGACGGTCATCAAAGCCTCCGCGACGATCATCGTCGCCACGGCCGCGGTCGCCGCCGCTTCCGCGCATATGCGGCGGTACGTATGCAGATCTTCCTGTGAAATTATATAACAAATAAGAGAGATAGAGAGGGCCACGTCAGTCAAAGGGGGGTTTTCTCATCATAACGAAGCTTAGACTGCACGTAGAGCCACGCGCGCGCCATGAAAAGAAGGCCCAGTCAATAGACTTTCTTGCTGACGTGACGACGCGCGGGTTTTCGAGCTTAGGATTGCGCAAAAGACCCACCTTCCGCCATATTTGTTGCTCCTTTCTTCTTCCTTGGGGCTTCTTGCTCTCAAAAGCGAATGGGGGGTCGCTATCGCCTGCGCGCCATTCAATTCCAAAGAGGTTTTGTGTCGAATTCCGATTAGTCAAAAAGATCGTCGTAAAAGACGGCGATTGGCCAGAATGTTTTATTTGAGGTGCTAAGTGATTCGAGAAAAAGAATTTCGACCAATCCAGAAGCTTCATGTCGCATACTTTGCATACTACTGCCACCGGACGGACAAACAACTCTACAACGTGCCACAGAACACCATCTGACAACACAAGTGCGTGGCAGCAGATATCATCTCTCCCTTTCTGGTGCTAACTTGAGTGGAGGCTGCTCTTGGCTGCTGATCGTCTCTCCCCACCTCCATTCGAGACGCCGCCATTTAGCAACATGAAACCAACCACCTGGCATGCCTATCAATAGGCAGCTCTGCCGGGGGTTACCATTGGCAAGATGAAGTGTTTCCGTTGGTCCATTCCAAAGCTCGCGAGTTGAAGTGAAGCATGCAGAGCCTGGACGCTGACAGCAACCAGCACGACGCCGAGACGCATTGCACTGGTGGTGGCCGGGAGATCACGATCGAGGTGCTGCTGCACGCCACCAAGCTCAGTGTGGGCAAGAAGGAGCATCTCTCCCACTACCTCAAGCGGATCACGCATCTGGCGTTGAATGGAGACGCCAGCAAAGCCTTGATGAAAGGCGGCAGCGACCCTCATGCCATTCATAAGATCCAGAATCTGCACCACTGCCCCAACCTGAAGGTGCTTTACCTCTACGACAACGAGATAGAGACCATCGAGAACCTCGACGTTGTTCCACATCTCGCCCACCTGCATCTTCAAGGCAACTGTCTGCGAAGAATCGAGAATCTGGAGTCTTTGAGGCTATTGGAGAAGTTATATCTTGAGAAAAACAGCATCGTACGGCTCGAAAGGTTGACGGGCTGCTCTCGGCTGCAAGAACTGTACTTGGCGAACCAAAACGTACCAATTGATACACATTTCTCGTTCGAAGAGGACACGATGCGAAATTTGGCGGTACATTCAGTGCTGCCAATCGATGGTTAGCTACCTGTACCTTTGTTGACCTCTTGCGTGTTGTTTACTGTGTCCATGCAGTGTTCTTTGCGAATATTGGACTTATCCAGTTGTCGCGTGGCCTCCACTAAACCGCTCACGTTACTTCGCTGTTTGGAGCAACTTGATCTCTCCAAGAACCTCATCAGTGACTTGGAAGAGATTTTTGCGCTGGTTGGTGGGGTCACTTCGCTAGTTGAGCTAGATCTGCGAGGGAATGAAGTCACTGCAGCCCCAAAGTATCGTGAGAAAACCATCACCTTCTCCTCCGCACGTTTAGGTACGTATCCTCTGCGGATAGATTCATGAGGATTCAACTCACGTGTTGCCTTGTCCCGCAGCGTTACTGGATAAGAAGGACATCGACCCAAATCAGCGACGGATGATGCAGTCTCACCTTGCACACAAGTACAGGAAGCGTCTTGGCCCAAGTTCACGTCGTCAAAGTCCGTCGTCAAGCGAAAGAAAACGAAGCGATCTGAGCAGCGGGCCAAGCGAATCGACCAGACCATTGAAACATGGTGCGACCGTCCACCAGCTGCGTAGCATGCAGTTCACGTCGACGCACTCGAAGCTCCAAAGTGACAGCGATGGTCTGGGGATTGCAGGTTCGTCGTGCAATCCTAACAGCACTGCTTTACTGAGATCCTCCAACAACAAGTACCACTAAAGCATTCGTTAAAGATGAGAGGCAATCACAAATTTGTGTGTCTTTAGTCAATTTAGTTCTTCTTGACTAGACCGAATGCCAGCACAGACGCCACGCCCACCGCGACGCCCACCGCGACGCCCGCCGCGAGGCCCAGCACAAGCTGCTGCTGGTCCTTCGACAGCGTGCACGTGGTAGGCTTCTTGGTGAACTGCGGGGTCGAGCGCGGGTTCTCGAGGAACTCGGCGATCAGCACGGCGTTCAGCGCCGCACCGCGTAGGAGCTGGTCACCAGACACGAACAGCTCCAGGCCGTGGTCGCCGAAGACCAGGCTCTTGCGCAGTCGGCCGGCTTCGATGTTGAACTTCTTGGTGGCGTTCTTGGGCATGGGGTACAGCAGCTTCTCCGGCTCGTCGACGAGGTCCACACCGTCCGCCTTGGCCAGGATCTCGCGGGCGCGGGCGATGTTCACAGGCTTAACAGTCTCGATAGAGAGCGCCTCCGAGTGCGCGCGCATGATGGGGATACGGGCAGCCGTGCAGCTCACAGCGAGGTTGGGCTCGCCAAAGATCTTGCGCGTCTCCCACGTCACCTTCATCTCCTCCTTAGTGTAGCCATTCTCCTGGAACTTGTCAATGTGCGGGATGAGGTTGAACGGAAGCGGGTACGAGAAGACCTTGTAGGTCACGGGCTCATCGGCTAAGAAGGCCTTAGCACCGTCAGCCAGTTCCTCCATACCGGCGGCTCCGGCTCCGCTGGCCGCCTGGTATGTGGACACGATGAGCTTCTTGATGCCAAATTCGCAGTGCAGCGGCCACAGCGCCATGGCAGCGATGGCCGTGGTGCAGTTGGGGTTGGCAATGAGCTTAGGCTGCGGCTTTCCGCCGTCCTTCTGGAGGAGAACATGGCCGTTGATCTCCGGGATCACGAGCGGGGTCTCCGGGTCGCGACGGAAGGCCGACGAGTTGTCAATAACCACGGGTCCATTCGGAACGGCGGCCAGTTCCTTGGCGTATTGCAGCGAGAAGTCACCCGACACGGCCAGGAAGACGTAGTCCAGTTTGGCCGCCTTCTCAATGGAGAAGAGCGAGATGGTCACCTCTCCGAATGGCGTGTCCACCTTCTTACCGGCCGAACGGGAGGACGCGAACAGCACCAGCTGCTTGACCGGGAACTTGTGTGCGGCCAGCACCGAGATGATCTCGATACCTACAGCACCTGTGGCGCCGCAGATACCGACCGTCTTTCCATTGGGCGTCGTCATGGTCAAGTAAAGCGCTGCGTGCCCTTGGCGCAGGAATTGGATTATGATGGGCGCGTACGGATCGATGGACGTCGCTCAAATAATCTTGTGGTGTGACGCACCTGAAAATTGTAGCCATATGAAAAGTCTGCTATATGTCATATCAAATGCTTTATGACAGAATTGAAGTTGACACACGTCTCACGTCGGAATCCCCAAGATCCACCTCGCTCCAAGCAGTGCATTCCCGAAGACCCCGAGACGCTGACGATGCTACCGACTGCCATGAAGTCTGCGCTGCTGCGTACGTCGCGTCTAGGCGCACTAGCGACGCGCGCCTTCTCGTCGTCGAGCGAGCCGTTGGTGCTGGTGGAGAAGAAAGACAAGTACGCGGTCGTGCGCATGAACCGGCCTCCCGTCAACTCGCTCAACACGGCGGTGCGTCCAGCTGTAGGGACGTATTGGAATGTATCGTAGCTGATTGTGTACACGGTGTATTTCATAGTTAATCAAAGAGCTGGATGCGACCATCAAGAAGCTCGAAGACGACAAGAGCGTGCGGTATGATACCAGAAGTATATTTTTGTGCGATGATATAGTGTTTAACGAATCTATCTGTATGTTTGTTTTTGCAGCGGCTTCATCCTGGCGTCTTCTAACCAGAAGGTCTTCTCCGCCGGCTTGGACATCATGGAGATGTATCAGCCACAGGTAGAAACTACAGTGAACTAATACCGAAATGCCTGTAGTCGTAATCTAACCGCAACAATATCATTCCACAGCCAGCGAAGATCACTAAATTCTGGACGTCGCTTCAGGATTTGTACTTGCGTTTATACACGACGCGTCTTGCTGCAGTCGCTGCCATTGAGGGCCATAGTCCCGCGGGAGGTTGCCTGCTGGCCATGTGCTGCGACTATCGCATCATGACTAGCGGCAAGCCCATGATCGGTCTCAACGAAACGCAGTTGGGTATTGTGGCCCCCACGTGGTTCCGTGACACGTTTGTCAATACTATTGGCCACCGTGAGGCCGAGAAGATGCTGGGACTCGGACTGCAGGTGGATGCAACCAAGGCGAAGTCAATCGGCTTGGTGGACGAGGCTGTGGCGCTGGAGGAGGTTTTCCCGCGTGCTGAGACTGCGATGGGCAAGTGGCTCGCCATTCCGGGTATGTTACACTGACTTTAAGGCTAGTTCAGAAAGATATGCATGCTAATGCCGTATGACACTTTAGATATGGCGCGCGTGAAGACCAAGCAACTGATGCGTCAGGAGACTGCGGACCGACTGATTGCCATCCGTGAGAAGGATCTGGAAGCTTTTACTGACTTTGCACAGACCGACAAGGTGCAGAAGTCATTGGGAATGTATCTCGCTTCTCTTAAGAAGAAGTAGAATGCTCCAGCATGTGAACATGTAAAGATCGAGCTTATCTTCAAAACAAAACAAAACCTTGTTCTCTGCTTTGCTGTTCAGACGTGCCACTCTACCTTCAATTCCTCCGTCTCCCACATCTTTTACAGATTTGATAACCTCATCTTGGCTTCTTATGCATACGCTGAAATGTCAACACATTTGGTAAGACATCCCTCCAATATCGAGCGTAGTACAGGAATCAGATAGCTATCGTCCAATTCTACAAGAAGGTTTCTTGAAGTGACTCAAAGCGCGATGCCATGCGTGCAAACGACGTCACAAACACGCTTCCGAAGCTCGAAAAACGTGGTGCAACTTTCACCGTTTGCTGCCAGCTCAGCCTCCTCTTCAGATTCAAGTCGAAAGTCGTACAACCGATTCTGCTTCAGCGAGCAGAACTTACATGTCATCATGTGAACTGCCCATCAGCTTTCTCTTCGCAAAATTGTTGAAGATTTCTAGCTATCAGCGTACTACTCGTCGACGACGGAGTGAAAGGATACCGCTCTAACAGATCCTTCGGAGTCAAAGACGTTCCAGTTTGCACCAATGCAGCGGTAAAGGTGTTTACAGCAACCCCCTCGCCCATACTAAGTGGTGGCTTTGCACGATGCTATCGGATTCGAAGAATAGTGAGAATGAACGCTTTATCGTCTCGGAAATTACATCCTCGATGGAATCGAGTAAATTTCACTTTGTCTGAAGTACAAGAATTTTCGAATTGAATCTAGGCAGCTTCCAAATACGATGCTCAATATGGCAGTCGTCTTTCAGGCACATCGCATTACTTGTAGGCAAACATTTCTTGGAACACACTGACGTAAACGCTAATACCATGCAGGAACGTATCCTTGGAGAGGCACTCATTGTGTTCGTGTAGCAGAATCTCGGTTCGCTTCATAGGCGAGAAGCCGATAGCTGGAACACCCACCTTGCGCAGAAAGCGACTGTCAGTTGCTGCTGGGAAAATCTCCGTCTCCAACGTTTCACCAATCTGAGCACAAGCCTTTTGAAAAAGCTGCCACCAGACGTTGTCAGCATCAAGTGAAGTGACGTAGTGGTCGTGCAGCGGATCCGTCCACGGGGCAAACTCCCAGGAAACCCCCTCGGCAGCACACCATTCGTCCAGTTTCGCCTTCATAGCCTCCATATCCATCCCGGGCGACACGCGAATGTCAAAACCAGTGATCGCTTCTGTCGGGATCACATTGAGAGCGTGCGTTTTACCACCATCCTGGGAAACTCCACTCTGCAGCGCAGTAATGTTGATCGTCGTGACGTCTCCAAGCTTTTTCTTCTTCATATCGCCGTGTTTACATCCGCTATCCGCCCCAAGTGCCTTCTCCTGTTCGTCACGGAATGTCAGTGCCTTGTTGCAAATGCCTATGATCTTCATAGTCGCTGTGTCCTTGATAAATCGACTGCCGTGACCGGTCGGCCCCTCGGCCTTAACGTACACCCACCACGGAGATCGTTCGCCGTAGAAGACGGTGAACGCATCGCCCGGGTTAGCCAGTCCCTCGTCAAATGCGAAAGCAACGGGCATGATGGTCTTGAACTGCTCGGTTTCTAGAAAATTAGCCATTCCCTCGGCACCTCCAATTTCTTCGTCCGGGACAAATAGCAGGTAAATGTTGCGCTTGGGCTTAAATCCCGAGGACATGAGAGTGTGCACTGCTTCCACGTACTGAATACACACACACTTCATATCCTGAGCTCCTCGCCCGTAAATACGCCCGTCCGCCAACACTTTTGCCTATGTAGGCAAAAGTGAACGAAGTAAAACAAACCATCGAATTAGTCAGCTTTACAGCATTGGGAAGTCAAAAACTTACATCGAAAGGGTCGTACTGCCAGTGCTCGGCCATCGCCGGCACCACGTCATAATGAGAGTTCAGAATGATCCCTGGAAGCGTCGGATCTTCGCCTTCCCATGTTGCCTACATCAATTTAATACATCGTTAAACAAAAAGCACTGACCTCTGGAACGGTGACACACATACGAGAACGATCGGCTTGTTCTCAACGGGCGAGAAAACCTGCACTGGAAGGTTAACTGGCAAAATAAAAGCAGCAAACATTAGTAAAACAGCCACTCCGGTTCTAAAGTAAATGTTCAGTTTGACGCACGCTCCTCCAGGTATTCACGAAGCCACTGCGCACACTGATAATTGGCACAATAGTTAGCTCCTAACAACACCGATAGCGCCAAATCAACACCACGTTTACCTCGTTATAGCTGCCACTTGGTCCTTCCGCGCTGACAGTGCGCAGACGCAGGAGATCTAGGAACCTCTCGACGGGGTCCTTCCACGCCATCGTACCGCGTGATTGGCAAAAGTTAAACTTCAAGTGGGAGAAAATATCACAAAAATTCAGCTGAAAATTTTAGAAATGTTTGCGAACAAACAGATATTTCATCTCTCTACAAGAGCACTTGACCTTTTGACCAATGGAAGACACCCGTCATGCGATCCGCCAAGGGCGCGTCTTGGCGGATGAAGGGCTCTATGAGCACGCGATGGAGACGTGGAAGGCGGCGCTGAGCGGTGCGTACGCTTTGCAAGACTATGCAGGGATGTTTGTACTTTCCGGGAACATCGGCGAGGCCTGTGTGCGGATTGCAATGCAATCAAAGGAGAGCTCCAGAGCTTCGAAGCTGCTGCACGAGGCCGTGGAAAATCTGGACTACGCGCTGCAGATTGTGGAGCAGTGTTCGCTCCGGGATGTTCTTGGTGGTTATCGAGTGCTGTATCAGGGTGTGAGGCGCGCAGAGATGTTGAAAGTGAAAGCGCAGAAGTTGATCAACAAACTGCAGGTGGTTGAGGAGGAGGTTGAGGCGAAGAGGGAGGTATTGCCATGTACGACGTGTGGAGGGGTGGGAGAGGAGATTGTGCTGGACGAGAATGATGGTTGTTACTACTGCAAGAGGTGCTATGATGAGTACTATGCTGCTAAAGACGACGTTTCGGCTCCAGTAGACTTGGCTATTGGCAAGGAGAAGAAGGTTGATACATGTGGCCTGGATGTAGATGACAGAGCCACCGACACTCAGTGGGCAGCTCAGCTTGATTATCAAGACAGTGGCAATGATGCGATGCCTACGGATGAACAAGTTGAAGCAATTGAAGTTGCCCCAATTCGCAAGGATAAACAGATAGATGAGGTTGCTAAAGAGACGAGCGAGGAAATAACGCAAAGGGTTATCGAGGGGAATAATGCTGAGAAGTTGACGCAAGATCGAGTTCGATATGAGCGTGTGGAACTGGGATCGCTAGCAGATTTCCTGGCAGGAAAGCTCCACTTGGAGAATGAACCGCAGCAGCTCGAGACCCAACGGAACAGTGGTTCGAAAGACGCAGGAGTGTTTTCGACGAAAGCGACAGATGGATGTGGACAAGAAGAGGTTAGCGAGGAACCTGTTGCCAACACCAAGGATCAGAGCGATGGAACAGCAAATCCAGCTGAATTGGATGAGGATGGAGCATGCGTAGAAGAAGCACCGGCTCTGAGTGAAACTGAAGATACAGCAGAAAATATCCCTGACAAGCTTGAGTACTCGATAGCCCAACTACTAGAAATCCGGAAGATTTCGCCCAGTGACTGTCCGGAGACTCTTCTGGTATCACCCGTGCGCGACGACGGCACAGCTTCGACTCCGGCTCGTAATAAGCCCAACAACTCGCGAAAGAAGTCGAACGCGAAGAAGACTTCGAGGTAAGCACCTTATGCACTGTTGAGCTGCATTTACTTGGTGGTCAAAAATGCGGTCGACTGAATCTGATTTGCCTTGTGCTTCCTTTTTGCTAGATCAGTGACCTCACATAGGGAGAGCAACGCGGACCCCAGCCACTGTAGCCAAGCTGCAACATCAGAGAAGCCAACCATCTCACCACTACCGACGTTGGAGCTGTGCGCTGCGATGCGCAAGGGCCTGCAGGAGCACCAAGAGCGCCAGGCAGACAGCGGTGCCATTTGCGACAACTCGATGGCTCCTGGCTCAACCGAGGTTCTCATGACGGCGGCGGCGCTGCTAAACGGACCCGACAATGGCGTTAGTGTCCCATAGTAGCAGAATGAGGGGAGCCTTGCTGTGAAAGGCTGAAGTATCTTCGATCTCGTCAATCACGATTCCGTAATCACTGCGATCACGGTTGTAATTAATTTGGAGGCTTAATTAATGCGGTGCTGTGATTGGCCAATCAGTGTCGGCTACAAAAAATTGACGTCATCCTTCAGAACAATCTGCAAACTATTCGATATCACAGTCTCCAATCAATTGTTCTTCTCCAAATTAGAAACTTCAAGATTAATTCTTCCGAATCCTTTTAAGACTTCAAGCCCAAAATATCAAGTATATCGGGGTCTGTGATTTCATGTATCGCATATCAAAGTAGAGACTACCCAGAGTGATGGTCCCTCCTCACACCACACACGAAGAACGAAGCGCGCACAGACAACAGGCAGGACTCAAAGGCAAGAAGAGAGCCCGTGATCTTCCGCCCAGGCACTCAGAACCAGCTCACCGCGATGGGGGACCAAGAGGCCAAGAGTGCCGAGCTCACGCGCAGTTTCCTGTCCTTTCGGATGCTCAAGGAGGTGCTTCAATCCACAAACATTAAGGACGATGAAGAGGTGGGCGCCTATCCTTTTCTAGTTATATGCCCGATAGATTGACATCTAACTGTGTGCATGTCTCTAACATAGGCCGTAATGGTCACGCGTATGTGTGTGGACCCACGCCACGTGGAGGAGTTCGAGCGCCTGCTACGTATGATTCTCAAGACCACACATACCGTGGGTCACGTGTCCACGTGCGTGGTGCGTCCGCCACCGGGAGAATTCACTTATACATCGATCGTACGTGTCTTGTTGGAGGAATTTAGCCTCATTTATTCGTATTATACTAACGTTTTCTAAATTATTTTAGGTCAAGTACTCGGGATTGCAGGCAATGCGCCAGATCTATCCATCTACAGTCGAGAGCGGCGTGGACTTCTACAAACTATTAGCAGCACGTGATTCGCTGCTATTGGAGCCGCCTACGTACCAGATTGAAGCAGGTTTCGGCACGTGGATCGAGTCGGACGGCAATACCAAACCCATGAGAGGCGATGACCCTGAAGAAGATGATAATCTCGTGTACCAGAGTGTCCCTGGTCCATGCTGCAATGATTCATGTGAGAATCCACACGGACTGAATGTCCGTGCGTCATTCGTGGCGCCTACTAAGGATTTCCAGCTCTTTCGACCACGCTACCAACGCAACAACAAGAAAGGAGGACAAAAGAACTTGCGCTGCTTCCCATGCTGTCGTAACGGTCGCCACGTGAGCTCAGGATTCTGTGGAGATTCGATCCGAGTGCACGTGGCTGTCAGTCGCGTGACGGAGTCAGGCGGAGTCAAGATTTGCCCCATTCAGACGACGCGTCCAGCTGTGTTGGCCTTCGCGCGGTTCGTGAACCTCGAGGGCACTTTTGATCACACAGTTTCGGGACCTGAGGTCTTCCCTGGACAGACTATTGAGAAGACGGATGTGCTCGCTTGGGTGCGTGACAAGCAGCATCCGATGAATCCGCTGTTTCCTGGAATATTACGTGGTGCTGCTATGGAGACCTCGTCCCAGTCAGCAATTTTTGAGTTTAACGCCGAATGCAAGGCCTGGCATTACGGCTGGACTGCACCTCGTGGTCAGGGACTTTCTGGTAGCGATGCGCAACACGTATTGGAGGTGCTCTTCATGAAACCCATGGGATCTTACATGTACTGTTTGGAGCGTCTACGATCAGATGGCTTCTCTATCTACTCCAGTCGGAGAGCTAGTCACGCTGCTATCAAGCCTGAGACCGAAGCGTTCGAGAACCAGGAGACCGCAGACGACAGAAATCTCAAGCGGAAGCGCGTGGTCCGGACTGAGGCGGCGTCTCCTTCAGCACACGCAGTGATGTCCCAGCCCCCAGCATCCCCAGCATCGACAGTTGTTTCAAGCTGCTCAACTGATTCCCCGATCTTTTCCCCCTCCAAGGAAGACATGACGAATGGACGCGTGTCATCCGGGATGCGCATGACGGCACCTCCGACGTCCACGGGTTTTGTGGACATCACGTCGTCAATGACAGATGTACCGCCGTTCAAGATGGAGAATATTTTCGGCTCGGTGTCTTCGCCTATGGCCGTTTGTCCTCCAGTGTCTTCTGTCCTTGTGGACAGCGCATCGTCGGGCTTTGACTACCGTGGCCTTGACAACTTGATGAGTGGTGGTAGCATGTTACAGAACCAAAGCCTACAACAGCCGCAACAACAACTTACCCACCAACAGCAGCAACTGCTGATTGACCAGCAGAATCAACAGCTCCAGCGACACCAACGCGAGCAGCAAGAATTACTGCGGCACCAACAGCAACTAATCCAGCGACTTGCGGAGCAAATGATGATCAGTCAGCAGCAGCAGCAGCAGCGCCAGCAGCAGCAACAGTTACATGTGAATCACTTGCAAGCGCCCGGAGGACTCCAGAGTCACTCGTTGTTCCAGGAAGAGCAGCCCGCTCGACGAGTAGTTTCGACGGAGGAGCTACCGTGGTCCGAGCTGTACAATCTGTTTGACCCCACGCCTCTATCGCCGTCTAGTACTGACGATGACCCCGATCACGACGAGGAGAGTCTGCCGAGTCCTGGAAGCAGCCCGGGACCTTCTGTTGCCAGCTCGGGGATGACTTCTCCTTCCGTGGCGCTGACACAGCAGACCGTGTTGAATTACTTATAGCCTAGTTCAGGAGATACCCTCAAGTTTTTTTTTTTTGCCTGGGGAGGAAGTGAAAGCACGAGGAAAGAAGACAAGGAGTCTCCAAGGTGACAGGGAGAAGAAGCAAAAGTGCAAGAGGGCAATTGCAAATCTGCAGTATCTGACGCGCTCATATTTTTGACGTATACTTCACGAAGTATTCCTGTTGCTGTTTAGTGTATGCGCGCTTTGTGCCTGTTGTGACGTGATGTGGAATATGCACAAGGCGTGTACTCAAAAGAATAAGGCAGCAATAACCAACAAAGATCGGTGGTATTTTCGAATTGGTGGCGTATTGTACTTGTATCGTTTTTTTTTATTAAACTCTGCAGGTCAAACCAAAACACGAAAACAATGCAAAAAACCCCGCTATATTATCCTCTGTAATACCCTGGCCATAATAGATCCTCCGTCCTCCCTCAATAAGAAAATAAGCTGAAGACAACCCCCTTCAGACAAAATAAGCTTTTCCATCATCACGTTGCCGCAAACTCCTTCGCGTGAGCCATACACCATCCTTTGCGTTGAGCCCACTTGGAACATTTTTCAAACTTACAGCGAACGCCCCCACCGTGTGTACGACACAAGTGTTTCAGATGTGCCTTTTTGTTGCAACCTTCCACGGCACAGTACTCGCCGCCACCATGAGATTTGCACAGACCTTTGGACTGCGCTGCCCGCACACAGCCTTCCCTCTTGCAACGAGAGCCACCGCCATGAGCGATACACAGTCCACGGCTCTGACTGTTCTTCGTGCATCCCTCAAAGACACACTGGTGCGCGCCACCGTGCTTCTTGCATTTTTGGTGCGATCGAGCTCTGTTGGGACAGCCTGGAAACTCGCACTGCCGGCTGCGCGGACGCTTCACTGACTTGGCAGTTGCAGATTTTGTCGTCGACGTCACTATACTCGTAGGTGTCGTAGATGTCTGGGAACCAGTTGTGGCCACGCTTGTGGGTGTGAGCATTGCCAGTGACTGTCCACTGTGATACGATCCCAGCGAAGGCATCACTGCCCGCTTTGGCTCAATAGTTGGATTCTTTGTCAAGCTCCGGAACGAGGTAGCACTACTACTCGGAGTAGATCCAGCTATTGTGCCACTACTGACCGGTGCAGCTGCATATGCATCGTCGTAAGCTCCACGAGGTCTCTTTAAGGTACGTGCAGACGTGTCCAGCCCAGTTAAACCACGATCTCGTTTCACTAGAAACTCCGCTGTAGCAGTTGCAGCCGCCGGAGCGAGCAACCTCTCCAACTGTGGTTCCCTGATACTCAGCGTCGTTAAATTGGTACCTGTCCTCCTGTCCGTCGTCACTAGATGGTCCATCTTCATCATATTACTAGCAGTCGACGTGCCAAGTGGTGTCGTGGGTGATGCACCGGACTCCATGGCGTCGTTCAGATACGAATCCAAGTCCTGGTTAAACTCCGGAAGCTGCGGATAATCCATTTTCAACTCGTCATCTGCTGTCATGTATAGCGGCGGCTGAACCTGTTGCTGCTGTCCCTGTGCTGCGTCATTCTCCGTCTCGTAACCCATCACGCTGCCTCCCCCAGGTGCATTCCAGAGCGAATACAACGACGTATCATACTCTGGCAAAAATGAGTCCACACCTGCAAACATCGACGTCCCATTCGGCGACGAGAAACCGGACCCAATTCCTGATAAATTTGACGTGGTAGTAACGTTGCTGCTGCTGTGGCTGGTCGTTGTCATGGTCGCACTACTGGAAATCGGAGCATTTGCCGTCGAAGTGCCAGATTTCGACACGTTTCGACTGCTAAAACCCCAATTTGAGCTGAAATCTGGTAGCGGGTGTTCTGTCTCGAAAAGTGGAGACGGAAACCCCAAAGGTGTTAAAAAGCTGCCAGTTGTGCTGTTACTGGTACTTGGACGTGGTCTTTTCCCTGTAGACACAGTACCAGTGTCGGTAAAACTGCTCGTTTGGTTGAAGAGCAACGAGTTCGTGGAGCTGTTGGTGTTGCTTCGGTCCAGAAAGTGGTAGAAATAGGGTACTGTACTCGACGAGTTGTTGCTGCTTCCGCTCGTATTTGAGGACGGGACATTCTTCATCCTGTGAGGCAAATGATGGGAAGTTGTTGCTGTTGCCTGTGGAACCTGTGGCTGGCCTGTTATTCGATGCGGCATTGGCATGCGCAATTGCGCGTCGCGGTCGTAGTTGCCCATTGAAGGAGCGTCCGCGCTTGGCAGCGGCAACAAGTCGCCGCCCCCTTTTGTTTTACGCACACTGTTACCACTGCGGGTGGGGTTGTAATTGCCACTTCGAGTGAAAATGTTTTCTGTTGCTGTTGCGGTTGTTGCCTGTGCAGGGTTGGTGCCGAACCAAGTGGCGTCGGCTGAGCCCAACGGGCCGCCGCTTCCACTGCCGCCCCCGCTGTTGCTGCTCGTAGATGACAGTCCTAGTGCCCAAGGTTCGTCGGCGGCGCCTCCGGTGTGACCGAAGAGCGCTTCGTTGGCCGCGATCTCCAGCGCCGTTTTGTCCTTCGCTTGCGTCTGCTGTCGGTGCGCGCTGCGCCTCGTGCTGCCGCGGAGGTCTCGCTCGTCGATAAAGAGCTCCGCTTGGACTCCTGAGTTTCTTTTCAAAACAAGGGGAAGAACAAATTGAGAAAAAGATGGCGCTTTTATATGGGTGTCAGAGTCGGTACGTACCTCATCTGGCAATAGACACGCGCGAGTACTTCATTTGCGTCAGATCACGATTCGTATTTAAGAACAATTTATAGAGGCTTTACTTTAATCGTGTAAAATCATTAGGTAATTGTATTCTTTGAATACGATGATGAACAGGGTATAATATATGAAAGTGGAAAAATTTGCTACCGACTACGGTACTGCGGACAACCCATCACGGCTTTCATCGGAGTTCGCGATCAATAAACTTGACCTTCTCGTTCTCGATGCGTGCAATTTGAGACCATCGCCACCTTCAGAAGGCGGCTTCCTTGCCTATCCTTACGTGAGGCTCGTGGCTGAGCCTAATGGACAATTGAGAAACATGACCATTAGAGCACATGTTCAATTCCGAGGAGCAATGAACTGCTGATTGTACAGCATCACAAGGTCGGAATGGCCACCTAAATTGTCGATACAATTGGAATTTCCTTGGATTTGAAGTTTTTCCCTTCAACACAGCTCTACCACCGGAAATTAGGTTTCACCTAGTGCAACCTCAAGAATTATAGTAAGTACTAAACTAGAATATGCATTGCCGTTGTCAAGGAGATGCACACAGGAATGACGGACAGTTTTATTGCCTTCCCACCAAAATGGCATGACACTAAGCAGAGAAACAACGTGCGAGGAGATTGGGCGTCAAACCAAAAACAAAACTTGCCAATTCGATGGTTTAGCTGTTGTAGATTACTTGATTGCGCACGCCGCGACCAGCTCATATTGAAGTATGATTCGCCACAGTCCTTGGCGTGAAGCGCTTGGGAGTTGAGTTTGGAACTCCTGCCCAGCAGCCGCTCGACTACCGCCAGTGTGTGAGTGCCTCGAGATGCTGCACGAGAGGGATGCCCTGCACGTGAAAGCGGGCAAGGTACTCTTGCTTCTTGGTTCGCTGCTCGATGTTCCACCTACGGGCACAGCAGATACAGATATGAGGTTATCGTGCTCGTGATATTACCACTTCTGCTGCACGCATTACCTCCGACGAACGCGACGAAAGCGGACCCGATGCTCCTTTAAAAGTTCCGAGTGGGTGAGATCACACCGCGAATTAATAATGTCCTGCTGACAGAAAATAGGGATACAAACGTTAAAATTACTAAATGCAGCAAAATTCAATTGCTTCAATGACGTACTGCTGACTGCGTAGATGCTACCGGTCCAAACTCTTGCTTAACATCGTCTCGATCGCTGCTCTTATGTGCAGCTCCACGGAACGAACACGCCTTTATCTTCGACTTCGTCTACGATACCAACAACAAAACATTATCACAATTCAATTCAAAAATAAACATTTTTAGCGACCGCATCATTTTCATACTTGCAAAGGCGATGGATAGTCAATTCTACAAAACACACAAACCATTTTCAGCCTCCACAATTTCAACCTTCTCCCAAGTTCTCCGTACCTCTGCGACCGTCCACTTTTCACTCTTGCTTTTGCTACTTGCTTCTCAGCCTCTGTAGTCTAAATGGCAGAAACACACGCAAGCATTTCCCTGTAAATCACTCGTCTTTCTAACCTGTCCTAAATCCCCTCGTACATGTTCAAAAAAGCCCGAAATGTTGGAGGGTGAATCGTTTGGCTTCTCATCCATTGGAGACGCCGGGGCCGCACGACTGCTCAGCATAATGAGCTCTTCTGCCACTCGGAACGTCTCGGCATCGTGTCCGAGAGCTCGTGATCCGCTATTGTTGGTATCGAGCATGTTCTCTCGGTTGACCAACACGATGCAATCCGCTGTACTCGCTACTTGTGACTGCGAGGAGGGGTTCTATCCGCCTATAGAGCCTTTTGACGCGATTGCCGCTGCCTGTCACACCCCACCGTCGCTGGAAGACTGGTGCTTGAAGGTCTCCTTCCTGTCGAGTTTGAATTTGGGGAGGGAAACGTGACCATCGACCTGCCTAGCTTTGTAGAGCTCTTCCATGGAATAACCTACCATAGTTTATACAGGTAAAGTAGATTGGCGGGAAAGTTTTGAACGATACCCGCGTTTTTTTTCAAAAACTTATTAAAAAAAACTTATCAACGACTTCAAAAACGTAAATACATGCTTGGCCTACACTTCGTGAGTGAACGTTTGCAGCGACGGAGATGGAGACGAGTCTGCAGCGGACGGAGGAGGCGGCGACCTGTAGATAACCACATCGCCAACGATACCAACGGCGGCAGGCTGCGTTGCCACCACCTTGGAGTGCGTCATGCACATACCCTGGCGCTGAGCCCACTTCTCGCACCCCGACACACAGCACTTGGCACCGCCACCGTGTCGACGACACAGTCTTTTCAAATGAGCCTTCTTCTCACAGCCAGCCACGACGCATGGGCGTCCACCGCCGTGCATTTTGCAGCGTCCGTGGCTCTGCGACGCTCGAGTGCAGCCAGGCTCCTGACATCGAGAGCCACCGCCATGGCGGATGCAAAGCCCGCGACTCTGCACACTCTTGGTACAACCTGGACTTGAACAGCGCTTCGATCCGCCGTGGCGCTTGCAACGGTTAAAGGCTCGAGCTTGACTTTTGCACCCTTCCACACAGCATAACTTGCGTTTGTCCGGTGAGAATTTGGGCTCTTGTGCTGTAGCCATTTCGGTAAACGGTTCGCTTAATCCACTTCCTCGCTTGGCTCGACCGATCGGTGCAATCACAGGGGAATAATCTGGTGGTGTGTCATCGCTGATGCTGGAGCTTGGTCGAGCAGGGAAGTTCACCATCGGAAGCGACAGCGACGTTTGCAGCGAGGTGTCTTTGTCGGTGGGGGTCATTAGTAGTTGCGCATTAAACATACTATGACTTGCATCATGAATGGCACTATTGTCATCCCCACTCTGATCTTCCATTGTGACCTGCGGTTGCTGTTGTTGCGTTTGCTCCAATGAGCCGAAACTCGGCGTCAGTGTTGGCGCTGAATCTTGCACGCTGTGTAGAATTGAAATACCTGCAATCACAACAATATACACCAAGTCAACCATATACTTCGCTGTAATTCTTTCAATACTGATCTTACCTTCAGGAAAATAGTCCACGGACGATCTGGTAGCAACCTGAGGCGTTGGTAATGGAGGAATCGGCATTGGTGGCGGGTAATAGTTTCCCGGCTCTGCTGTAAACTCGGAAAACTGCGAAGAGAGCTGAACTGGGAGTTGCGCACCATATTGCTGGTCCGACTGCTGGATTTGGGAAGGCAGTGGGGGCAAACTTGGCGATAGACCTTGATTGACCGTAAACGCAGGATTCTGGGGCAAAAAGAATGACTGGATCTCGGTCGAGTCTTCAAACTGCGGCATACCCAGTGAGCTGAACGACTGAAGCAGCATGCCACCATTCCCATTGTCGCCACTCGCATCAGAAGTCTCAATTTTGAGCGAGGGAATCGGCGGAGGTGAGGCTAACTCGTTATTTGTGTACCGGTTTGATTGCGGAGATGCATCACGCTGCCAGGCTTGTTGAGTTTCTTCGTCTTCATTGTCGTAGTACCAGTATCGTGGCCGAAGCGGTTGATGCAGAAACGTTGAATGGCCTCTAGAGGGTTGGTAGCGTGAGTGATTCCACTCCATCGCAAGCAGCACTGTTCCCAGATTTCAGTTGACGTGACGGAACTAGAACCCGCGTTTACTTGGTCCTCAAAATGATCCCCAACGGGAAGGGGGTGGAGAATTCCGCGACCAACGCTCTGCTCAAACTTGTCGTGAAATCGCTCTCAATTCAAGGCGGTCAAACACCTGTCCCACAAATTGTCGAATGCATTGCATCGCCCCCGAACCAATAAAAAATGTTTGTCTACATCGCCGTAAATCCTGCAAAATATTAGCATGGCGGACGTCGTCAATGCCACAATGTCTCGAGCTCTTTGGAGTGCGTTTAGTAAGGATAACGTGAGTTGCTGGATAAGCATAGATGGAAGTGATCAACAAACATTATCACGCCAGCACATTATTTGGCTCTTTGAAAAAGACGAAGCGCCTATTGCTCAAAGATCAGGTTGTATGCAGCAAGAAGACATCTACAACGTCGACAGACACAAAACAAATAGGATCGCCGCTTAGTGGTGTAATGGTTCTTCATGTTGTTCTCAATACTGTACCAGCAATTCCGTACATCAACACTTTCAACATTTTGAAATTTGTACATCAACATTTTCAAGATTTGTACCCTACTGTCATATTCGTTTTGCAAATTTCATGATATCTATCTTCACAATTTAATTTGTGCGGACGGCGTGGCATCGTTGCTCATGGCTGCCCGATTCCTGCTCGCTCGTGCTGCAGGGCACCACCGTGCAACCCAGACAGCTCTTCAGCTCGTTAACTCACCTGCAGCGCGCTCTGGTATTGCACGCTTAGCCACTTCGTCCTCCGTTGCGCTGCATCCGTCCAAGCGATGTGTGTCATTCACGTCCGCTGGAATCCAAAAAACATGGTTTAGTACTTCCCCGTCGCCCTCATTGCCCCACACCAAGCAGGACCATGAACAGGATAAATCGGGAGATTTAGAGTCTAAAAAGGACGTGTTCAAAATCGAGAAGGACACGTGGGCTGAGCGTCATGCGCCGGAGTGGATGCTGCCGTACATTCAGGTCGCCCGCATCAATCGCCCGGCACCAACCTTTTTGCTGCTGTGGCCTTGCTATTGGAGCATTGCCATGGCCGCTCCCGCCGGTCAGTTGCCGGACTTGAAGCTCTTGGCGCTTTTTGGCACCGGGGCCTTCATTATGCGCAGTGCCGGATGCACCATCAACGACATGTGGGACAAGGACTTTGACAAGCAGGTGGAGCGCACCAACAAGCGACCGTTAGCTGCTGGAAAACTCACGTATCCCCAGGCGTGGGGGTTCCTTGCGGGTCAACTGTCGGCTGGTTTAGCGGTGCTGATGCAGCTTAACTGGTATAGTGTCGCTATGGGTGCGTCCTCGCTCGCACTTGTTGCTACATATCCGACGATGAAGCGATTCACCTACTGGCCACAAGCAGTCTTGGGACTGACGTTTAACTACGGGGCGTTGCTGGGATGGGCCGCAGTTCACGGATCGTGCGACTGGTCGGTGGTGCTGCCGCTGTACGCTGGCGGTGTGGCATGGACGCTGGTGTATGACACACTGTACGCCCACCAGGACAAGAAGGACGACGTCAAGATCGGTGTTCGCTCGACGGCTCTGCTTTTTGGTGACAAGACGAAGCCGGTGCTAAATTTCTTCTCGGCTGCTGCAATCGCGGGCTTTGGCACTGCGGGGTACATGGCTGGTCTGGACTGGCCATTCTTCATGGGACTTAGTGGAGGAGCTGCGCACTTGGCGTGGCAGGTGAATACTGCCAAACTCGACGACCCTATTAACCTTCAGGCACGGTTTGGTTCGAACAAATGGTTCGGAGCGCTCATGTTTGCATCTGTCGTGGCGGGTAACGTCGTGTGAGATGTCAGTGACTGCACTCCACGACAACTTAGATCGGTCCGATATGTCGAGGGCTAAACTTTTGTGGGTAGAGAGGACTGTTTACATATGCACAACTAAACTAGAATATAGCTAGACTGAATTAGCAAAAAATGTCGAGTATGCAACTGGTGGTAGTATTTTAATTCGCTAGAGTGGGGTATCCGCCACCGCAAATTTGGTCAAAATTGACAATATATGTATCTCGTAGATTTTTTGAAATTTTTAAATAGAATAAGAAATACACACAAAGAAACAATAATTGTAAACGTGGGCAATTATTGCACGTAAAGAATTTAGTAAATTGTCAGTGGTTATTTCTGCTTTTTTGATTTAAAAGATTTTCAAAAATACGAAAATGGCAAAAAATCAAACTTCGGATGTTCAAGTGTCTAAAATAAAAATTAGGTAACGAACAACCAATTTTTGAATTAGAGAAATATTTCCGACCTAAAAATTATAATTTTTTTTCGTTATTAAGCAAAAAGCTTTTCTTCTGCTGAGATAATGGAGCTAGCGTGGGAGAACTCGTGTACGTATGCCTATCTACTTGCGTCCCCACTAACGCCCGCGTGCTGCAAACTGCGTCTTCTCCTTCCCAAGTCGCTTGTTCCTCCGTCGGTTTTTCTTGCACGCTCTAATTCACTCTTATTATGTCACTGCATGCACGTGAACCAGACTCAGAAGGCTACGGCCTGAACCAAGGGTGTGTCTCGACTTTTTCAGGCACAATTCACCGCTTCCAGCTGCCAATCTAGACGCTAACGAGCCTGTTGTGTTGCTCTAACAGCTACGGCGATGAGGCAACGGCTCTGACGGGCGAGAACAAGCCTCGCATCCTGCTCATGGGTCTGCGCAGGTAGCATCACGTTGTTTATTCAGCTGCTACTGTACTCTACTAACTTTAAGACATCTATCTCCCTAATAGGAGCGGCAAGTCGAGCATCCAGCGCGTGGTGTTCCACAAGATGTCGCCCCACGAGACGCTCTTCCTCGAGGGTACCAACAGTCTCGACATCAAATACATTGCCAACAATTCGTTCGTGCAGTTCCAGATCTGGGACTTTCCAGGAGACTACGACTTCAAAGGTGACTGAACTCAAGAGAGAAGGTTATATAACTAGCAACTTACAGGGGGTACTGCTTGTTAACGCAGAGGACCTGGTGTACGGTGGCCAGCTCGTGAACGAGGAGATGATCTTCAGCAACTGCGGCTCCATCGTGTTCGTCATTGACGCGCAGGACGAACCGTATGCGGAGGCATTGGCGCGTCTGCATGACACAGTCACACGTGCGCACAGGTACAACCCGGACATCCTGTTCGAAGTGTTCATCCACAAGGTGGACGGCGACCTCTTTCTCTCCGACGACCACAAGATCGGTACGGTTAGAGAACCGTGTGAAGTCCGTTGAAAACCGTTCTTAATAAAGGGATCTCGGTTGTATGGCAGACTGTCAGCGCGAGATTCAGCAGCAGATCATGGACGAGATCAACGACGGAGAGCTCGACATCCACATGAGTTTCTATCTGACCAGCATCTACGACCACTCCATTTTTGAGGCATTCAGCAAGGTCGTGCAGAAGCTGATTCCGCAGTTGCCGACTCTTGAAAACCTGCTCAATATCCTCATCACGGTTGGTATAGCACAGTTATTGTTACTTACCACCATAGATTTCGCTGACAATGTGCATGTTTTATACAGAGCTGCAACATGGAGAAGTCGTTCCTGTTCGACGTCGTGAGCAAGGTCTACATCGCAACGGATAGTAACCCTGTCGACATGCAGTCGTACG
Organism: Phytophthora nicotianae INRA-310; assembly: GCF_000247585.1. Classification (NCBI taxonomy): domain Eukaryota; phylum Oomycota; class Peronosporomycetes; order Peronosporales; family Peronosporaceae; genus Phytophthora; species Phytophthora nicotianae. The sequence goes on along the minus strand of NW_008648993.1, from coordinate 1,880,582 downwards.
AACTGTGCAGCGATATGATCGATGTCGTCATCGACGTCTCCTGTATCTACGGGTAAGTGGTGAGCGGCATGGCACGACGTATCTTTCTACTAATTCTTTGCTACTTCATTTGTTACAGAATGAAAGACGACGGGGAGGGCGACGGGTTAGCGTACGATTCCAAGTCATCGTCGGTGATCAAGCTCAACAACGGAATGGTTCTGTACCTCCGAGAAGTGAACAAGTAAGACGCACCTGATCACCTTGCGAATAGTATTGTTTGCTAACTTGCCGCTGCATTTAATTCTTTGCATCTTAGTTATCTGGCTCTGGTGTGCTTGTTGCGCGCCGAGAACTTTATGAAGCAAGGAATTATCGACTACAACATCGACTGCTTCAAGTCAGCTATTGGCGACGTGTTCAAGGCACCGAAGGCGATCGAATAGATCGATTACCTCTAAAACGCCCCGTGTTGAGTTCCCAGATCACCCCGGGTGGGCAAAAAGAGAGGCACTATCGCTGTTATTCTGCTAAATCGAACTTTGGCTGTTTTCGTTTTTACAGAACTCGAAAGGTTTATTGACTCTATTCCGTTAATTCGGCGTCTTATAAGATTGGGCTCTATCTACTCTACCCGGATAGCGACGTCATTCGACTGTGCACTCGTGGCGTTGCTGAGTGACATCGCCATGGACTGCATCACCACATCGCGGATCCGTGTGTACAGCGCTGGATTCTGCTCCTGCATCGCCTCGTACGTCTCGCGACGCATCTCGAACACCACGCATGGTTCCGTCGCAGTTGCCATCGCTTGCCTCTGTTGGCGACCGAAGTAGTCCACCTCTCCGAAAAGAGATCCCGACAACACATTGACTACATTGGACTCGATCGACGAGCTGCGGTCGAGAGCGACACAACCAGCTGCGAGGAAGTAGAAGCGGTCTGCCGGTTGTCCAAAGCTGTAGAATTCATGCCCTGCAGGCACCTCGAGTTTCTGGAAAAACTGGTCGGCTGTCAAGTCGTCAAGAGCGAAGTACTGCAACAGCTCACTAATGCCATCGTCATGGTGGATACTGCTGCGACCTGGCGTCGCCTTGGCGTTGCCGGCACTGGCCAAAAGTTGGTTCTCACAGAGCTCGAGAGCCGAGTCTGCACTCGAATAGAAGCTCTCCTCGCCAGTGATCTTGTTCTTGACCAGCACGCTCTTGACAGAGGGCAGCGCACCAGCGTACACGACGGTGATGTCGTGGTTGTTGCAGTACTTCTGCAGGATCAGGAACGCGCTGCGTGCGGCCGTCGCGTCCATCGCCGTGACGTTCGTGAAGTCCATGACGACGTACTCGGTCGGGACTGCGTCGGGGTTGGTAGCTGGAGTTCCATCCAGACACTCGATCAGCGGTATCCGGTGTTCAGTGGGAGTCAAAGGCATGTCCGCGTCGCTGAGATAGTCATCTCCACCTTCGACGCCCGGTAGTTTCTTACGCACATAGACTGCCTTCTGGACGATGTCGAGGATCTGCACTGACGAACCGAAGAAGAGGAAGCCGCTCAGTTCGAAGTACGCGATCACATCTTGCTTCTGGTCCAGTACCTTGCGCTCCGAGAGAGTGCGAGCTGCACCGGACGCGCGAGGCTTCCGACTCACTACAGGCAGACGAATGTAGCCCAGCAGGAAGTTGACAATAGCAATGCCCACACCAATGAGCATGCCTTCGTCCAGCGCCACGAGATTCACGGCCACGAACGTCATCCACAGCACCGCATACTCGCGCAACGACATTTTCTTGAAGGTGAGGATGAGCCACTCGATCATGAGGTCGATCGCGATGAAGATCAACGTGGCGGCGAAGAAGAAGCGAGGCACGTAGCTCATGACGGATACAGGGGCCAATACAATGGCGAACTCCGAGATGATCACACAGACACCGACGATGCGCGAGTTGGTCTTGGAACGGTACGTGAAGATGGTCTGCGAGAAGATGTAGGAGCCCGTGTATCCTCCCAACAAGCCGCTCACGACGTTGGACCAGCCGACGGTCTTGAGTTCGTGGTTGAAGTCTAGTTTGCTGCCCATGTCGAGCTCGATAGCGGCGATATCCAAGCAGGACGAGAACGCGACGATGAAGACCATACCGATCCACGTGCCGAACTGCTTGGGTAGTTGTTCCCAGTGAACCTCATTGAAGTCGAAGAGATCGAGCAGCTCCGAGACGGTGGCGGGGTCTTTGGCCGGGTCGATCCAGCCTCCATCACGTGCATCGTCCATGGAAATGCCGCCCACCAGCATGATGAAGAAGAAGACGACGGGCATGATCATGATCGCTGCAGACAGGATGAACGAGTTGTCGTAACGCTGCGAAACGACCAGCAGGAAAGCGCCACCGAGGACACCCGGGACACACAGCAGAACGTCGTGTGCATTGCCGAAGACGCTGATCATGGACTCCATATCGTTCACGACGAGACCCGTACACAACGCGAGACCAGCGTACAAGCAGAAGATGCCGATGAAGGCCAAGTAGCCACCGATCACGGGCATCGGCAGGTACGACGCAAGTGCAGCCAGCTTCAGCTTTCCCATGATCACAAGACAGACACCGAGGGATGCAGTAGCAATACCGATGACGATGATAGAAGTGGTCACTTTGGCCTCCAGCGGCACGTCGTTGCCCAGCGAGTCACAGATCGAGGTGGCCATAGTACTGAGAAAGATGAGACCGGCATCTTGCACCTGTCCGATGGAGAACGGCAGCGAGCTCATGAGCGTGAACATGACCTGATGCACGACACTGGAGAAGATGACGAGCTTGGATAGCGCCGGCATGAAGTCTTCGAAGTCTTTGTGGCTGAAGAGGATAACGGCGTATCCGTACATGGTGGGGATGGTCAGGATGGAGTTGATAATGCCGTACATGACCGCGTTTGTGATGTGAGCTACATTCTGCGAGCCGCCCTTGTGTGGATCCGATTGCATTTTACCATTGGTCTGAAGCAGCACGTGCGACGGAGACTCGAGGTTTGTTTTTCGTGCCTTCTCACGCGTAATGGAGACCACCGATAGCTGGGATAGTTGAGAGATTCTACTGTTGCCATGGTTCAGGGACTCCATCGTTGATAGAATCGGGCGAGCAGCACAAGACTATCGTAGACGATTCTCAGGTGGCGCGAAGGAAAATGGCAAAAACCAGAATGAGCAGTAGCTCAGAGAGACAAGCTCTCGATGACACCGTTGATTTGACGGAGCCGCAATTTTGTTTTTGTTGAACTGAACGATCCGTATGGCTACAGTCTGCCTCGGTTCGTCGTCGATTAATCGATCAAAGCGTGCGCAGAAGCACATGTATAATAGAGGCCATCCGTTTGAAGCCAGGCGATCAAATTGATCTTGTTTAGATGCCAAGCAGCATCATCTGCATGTAGCTGGCTCAGAGCCAGTGACTCGTTGAGAGCTCTAATCTGGATGGAGTCCAGCTGAGTAAATGCGTGCATTGTCCACTGGACAATGTCCAGCCTGGAGGAAACGCATCCCCTGTATCAAAGCGTCATCTTAGATCTTGCTCCGTCTCGTTCGCCAATTAGCTCTCTAACGTGTTGTGCGCATTTCCCACTTGTAAACAGGTGATTCTTCTGAACACGCGAAAATGCTTTAAAATTATTTATAATTTAGATTTATTATTCTAAATCTTAATTTAAAATGTTTTCTTGTGCTTTTATTTTACATGTTAGTAACATATTTAAGTGAATAAAAATAATATATGCATATCTTATAGTAGTAGCCTAATGTAACTAGCCCAATATTGCTTATATAAACTACGTATTTTGAGTACTTGTAGTAATACATTATTTTTATTTTATTTTGGATACACGCTTTCCCAACATCAAGCCGGTTTTGTGCGCTCCGTCGCATATTGTTGTTTGTTTACGCCTGCGCTCATGTTCAGTGCCGCTTGGTCGCAACTGTAAACACATCACGAAACTTAATCTTCACGGTGCATGAAAAGCAAAGCAGAGCACACAAAAAGTAGTCCTACAGCACTGTACACCACACATGAAATTGAAGGAACAGTAATACTGCCTCGTCACTTACAGAGGCGTGCAGGGCTGTACAGTGTGCCGTTTACACTGTACAGTGGACAATACGTGTACAGCAGCTGATTCCATAGATCTCGTCGCGTATATGTCGTAATCTAATATTGCTTACGGTATTTCATACATATAGCAATCACGCCTGCGGCACAGCTCACTACACTTTTCTTTTTATAAAAATGGTAGAGTGAGCTGTTTCGAAGTGGTGCGTTGTTAGTTTTAGAAACACCACTTCAATTATGCTGTATTTCATGTTACTCTGGCCAATGGGATTTTATATTGCTACTGTATTCATAGAAGCAAGAAACATGCATATACTTGTACCAATAAATACTTCGTAAAATACAAGGAAATCGGAATCGGAACATCGTCTATCGATTCAGATAGACGGTCGTGGCACCACCCATCTATTATGCTTCTCGTTGTCTTGGAAGAGAAATTTAAGGGTTACTTCCCTTAGAGTATTGTGTCTTTCCCGTACATGTACCGTAGGGCCAGCGCATCTTCGACGCAAGACCAGAACGCTTCGTCCCCCCACCATCAATGCACCAGAACTGAGGTTCAGCCTGAACAGGTACCCATGCACAAAGATGCTGATTGAATAATTCAGCCACTCTAAAACTGAGCAGATCAATTTGAGTGAAAGTTTTCGGGATTTCTCTGAACTGTGTGATTTTAAACGTAAAAGTTAAGAATGTTCGAAAAAAAAGTTATTTTTAAGCTAAAAGACGGAGTACAGAGTTCCTGATACTGGAATGCTCTTCCGACGAGCAAATCGGGTACTACTATATATATACTGTGTTCGATATGCTTTATTACATTACAGTGCTTATGTACTTGTACCGGCGCCCTGGCTAGGCAAGTGTACATGTAGCAGTTAAAGCTTATTGTTATTTTTAGTGGATTTTTTTTAAAGTATTTGTAAAATACCAAAAAAATCAGTTCCGTATTGCTCTGTTCAATAAGCCACAAAAACATAGAAATGTGTTTAAAGAAGCATCGGTACGAAAACTAGCTAACGTTACAGCTATACCTCTCGATAGTAGTACTATCAGTGATAATCTATCACTCTTAGTAGTGATTCGCTATCTAAAAAGGTTACATGGCAAAGTAGTAGTAGAATAAATAATAAAAGAGTTGTATGTGTACAGTACTATTGTCAGGTGGTTGCAAGTTGGGAAAGAAAATTTTTTTTCGAGAGATTTGATTGGCCGGGATGGCATTCAGACAAAAAACCCCATTAAAATTTTAATGGATTTTTTCGTCTGAATGCCATCCAGCGGCAAGCGACAGAAAGTTCTACAACTGGCAATTCGCGCCAAAACGACTTGAAAAGTGTACCCATCCAGTTTGCAAAACATGAAAAATGCACTTTTTGTGGTTGTACACAAAACACCATTCTTTCACACTTTGCAGTTTGGTTGGTAAAATTTGTAATTTGGCCGGGAAATGGTGTACACACTAAAAAAGTGGGTTAAAACATAAAAAAGAAAAAAACTAGTAGTGCCTTCAAAACAAAATCTCCAGTTCCTACGGATAGTGGCACGTCATCATTGAATTTGCCTTCATGCTTTTCAGATTGTCGGCTCACGTGACAAACCTCGATCGCGTCAGGGGCCGTCAGCTCCCATGGATGTTGACCATCAAGATTGAATGCTCTAGGCGCCGGACGTAATCCAGATCGATGGCTACAGTATTCCGTTGCAGCAGATCTTCTGACTGGTCATCGCAAAAACGCAATCTCGGATTCCGAGGCGCAACCTCGGAATCCGAGATTGCGTTTTTTTCGAGTCGGAGACAGGCATTATCATGCTGCACCTCTATTGCATTGTATCACCACTGGGCCAGTATCACTGTCTGCTGTTGATAGACTATGGATCATCGCCTACCTATCTTGCTTGTAAAGCGATCATCTACCTATTTGGTACTTTTCTCCTATGCGAAGCTTTGTACGTCGTATTAGCTCTAAAAATTAGACCCATTCAAACGTTGTGTGCATCACGCAAATATATGGTCACTACACCAGTTTACCTCTTAGCCAATCAAAACGCTCTAATCTCCGCTCCAGTCAATTAATTAGGCGGTCAGTTGACTTGTTGACATCCACGAAGTTCATCATCGTCTACCATGCCCAAGCCAACAGCTTCAGCTCCTTCCGAGGCACCGGCCGACGCCAACAATGAAGCGGCCGAGGGTTTCAGCGGATCCAAATCTTTTGCGGAGCTCGGTGTCGACTCGGCCATCTGCGAGGCCATCGAGGCTGTTGGCTGGTCGGCGCCCAGTAAGATCCAGCAGCAGGCCATTCCGCATGGCCTCGCAGGCAAAGACATCATTGGTCTGGCCGAGACCGGCTCAGGAAAGACTGGCGCCTTTGTGATCCCGATCCTACAGAGTCTACTGCAGAACCCACAGCGTCTGTACGCGCTGGTATTGGCCCCCACACGAGAATTGGCTTATCAGATCGGCGAACAGTTCGAGGCGCTAGGTGCGTCCATTGGCCTTAAATGCGCCTGCGTCGTGGGTGGAATCGACATGATGCAGCAGCAAGTGGCACTGGCCCGCAAACCTCACGTGGTTATCGCCACGCCCGGCCGACTGGTGGACCACTTGGAGAACACGAAGGGCTTCAGTCTCCGCACCATGAAGTTCCTCGTCCTGGACGAAGCTGATAGGATGCTCAGTATGGACTTTGAAGAAGAGATCAACCAGATCGTGCAGCTCATGCCGGCCGACCGCAACACTTATCTCTTCAGTGCCACCATGACGTCCAAAGTGCGCAAACTGCAGCGCGCGTCGCTCAAGGACCCGGTCAAGGTGGAAATCACCCACAAGTTCGCCACGCCCGAGACTCTAAAGCAGCACTACCTGTTCATTCCGGCCAAATTCAAGGACTGCTACTTGGCCTATGTATTGAACGAGGTGGCCGGCCAGTCCGTGCTGATCTTTGCCAGTACGTGCAACGGAACGCAGAAGGTGACGCTCATGCTGCGGAATTTGGGCTTCCAGGCCATCTGTCTGCATGGCCAAATGCCCCAGCCCAGTCGTCTTGGAGCTCTGAACAAGTTCAAGGCAAAGGCCAGGAATGTGCTCGTGTGTACCGACGTGGCCTCGCGTGGCCTGGATATCCCGAGTGTCGACGTGGTCATTAACTACGATATCCCGACACACGGCAAGGACTACATTCACCGTGTTGGCCGAACGGCCCGTGCTGGCCGAGCTGGTGTGGCTATTTCATTTGTGACACAATACGATGTGGAGCTGTACCAGCGTATTGAACACCTGCTAGGCACAAAACTAGATGCATACCCGTGCGAAGAGGAGACGGTTCTAGTCATGTCTGAGCGTGTGAACGAGGCGCAACGTATAGCCACCATCGAGATGAAGGAGGCAGCAGCGAACGGAACAGGTACCAAGCGTGGACGCTACGCTCGTGATGATGACGAGGGCGACGATGAGGAAGGAGGCGAGAAACGATACAAATCCGCCAGCCGAGTGCAGAAGGGAGGCCGAGGTGGTCGCGGCCGTGGCCGTGGCCGAGGCAAGCGGAATTAGAAGCAGAAGAAAGAAAATGTTTAGATATTTGCTCTCATATTCTCGGCGGCGCGAGTGCGTCGTCCGTGTTCAAAGGTGTTGATCTCCTATATTGACTTTCATCGGATCTCGCTGCCAACACTCAAGGGCAGCATCAAGTCCGTTCCGAGGCGACTACCGCGCTGGGCTTTTGTGCTTGGGAAGGCGTTCCAGAAGCGCAGAGTTTCGTCTCCTGCTCCAGTGACGATCGTCTGGCCGTCCGGTGACATGGCCAGATACAGCACGCGGAACGTGTGACCTGTGAGTGTGGCCAGCTTGGTCATGGTCGGATACTTCCACACGATGATCTGGTTCAGCGAGTAACCGTGCGTACTCACAACTTCATTGGCATTCTTCGACCACATGAGGTTGCACACCTGCGAGCCTGTGTCTACGAAGGGCAGAGCTGTCAACGTCTGCGTGTTCCAGAAGCGGATGCACCGGTCAGCTGTGCCGCCGCCAGAAGCCAAGAGGCCGTGCTGGTGTGGCGACCACGCGATCGCCTTCACTGCGGCCGAGTGCTCGTTGAAGCGCGCTACTGGCATCGTGGCATCCCCGCGTAGACTGGAAGACATGGACTGCACGTTCCAAATGAGCAGCTTGTTGTCATTGCCTCCAGAAGCCAATTGCCGACCGTCAAAAGACCATTTCAAACCGCAAACTTCTTGCTTGTGGCCGGCCAGTTTGTTCTGAAATGGCTCCTGCGCTCGCAGGTCGTGCATGAGAATCGTGCGATCTCGACTACCCGATGCCAACGACTGACCGTTCCAGCCTAATGTCCCCACGCGAGCTAAATGTCCACTGCGCAAGTAAAGATAATCAGTATACGAGCGGGGATACTGTGTCAAAGGAGCAGTATTTCGTACGTCATGGTGCGAATCTTTTTACCCGCGCTGACGTCCCAGATCTGCACTTCACCGCTATTCGTCCCCACTGATAAGTGTGTACCCTGCAAAGATCAACGAAGAGAACGATAAGAACGACGAACTCGTGGTTGAAAGAGCTATACGACGGCAGACGTACCCTTTGACTCCAGCAGACCGACGTGACCGAGTCGTTGGGTCCAAGGTTGCAGAGCATTGTCACCTTACTAGTGCAAGCACTCCAGAGATAGACACACGAGCTGAGACCCACAGCTACGATGTTCGTAGCGGACCAGTCTACGAGATTGAGATAGAAATCATCCTGCAACGACGGCGCATCCAACACCTTGAAAGGTGTGCGTGCGATCCGTCGGCGGCCATGCTCTCCGTCCTGCAGACCGGTGCCAAGATATCGATGCGTAGGATCTGTCAGCCCCGAGAGAGGAATGAAGGGTTTCACGTCTCCATACAGCGATTGTCGCGGGGCTTTGAAGCGTAAGATGTTGCTGGAACTGCCGCTGGGTCGTATGCATGCTGTGGTGCCATTGTATGTTCGTACACACGAAGACGATAGTGGGTCATATAGTGCACTCACACTATCAAAACTGGACGCACTCGAAGCAGCCGTGGATTGACTACCGCCGAAATTCGTACGTGTGGGTGAGTGCAGTCCCAGCAGCTCTCGCTTCAGCATCATCGAGTACGGCGAGGACGTTCCAACCTGGTTTTTTGAATTGCTATCCATAGTACCAACGGCTCCTGCAAGCGTCGAAGTTTGCATTGAGCCACCCTGGGGTCTACTGGGTCCATTGTCACGGTTCTGGTTAGCGCATTGGCGTGGTGAATCTGTCGTAAGCCCGAATCCAGTGTCGAGCTTCGTACTAAGCCGCGACGGAATAAAGCGATCACTGTAAATGTTCTTTGATCTGTTTTTGACAAACATAAAGAAGAAGGCTTAGTTATCAGTATATGTCCAGCAGATAGCGTGATATGCCTTACCGTTTGATAGTCCGATGAGGAAGCGTCTTGCCATTTTCATCCGAGAACCCAGACAAGCGCGACTCGTACTGGTGGTGAAGTGACTGAGCAGTCGTTGGCATAGTACTGACCTGACTGCTTCCACTTAGCCGCCTCTTCCTGCTTGAAATGCAGCCGGAGTTGACACGGAGGCTCGCTAGAGGATCCAAACCCTTTGCGCTGGCTATGGACGGGCTGATCACGAAGTGTGAGGCATTTTTCTCGACACAGACCATGCCGAAAATATCGCGTTGGGATTGGGCTTGGCCGGACAATTTGGATCTGGAGAATGGGCCAAAGCTGTAAATGCTCACGCAGTCGAGGTAGGAGCCACACAACGGCTCCACACCGGTCAATCGTCCTCTCAACTGCTCTGAAAACCAAAGAAACCAAAAAAGAGCAAGTGGGGGCACAGTTGGGATCCCGTGCGCGGCCACTTTGGAGTCTGCTGTCGATCGATAGCTGTGTCCTCGTGAAGTCAATAGCCGCTGAAGGCGATGGCCTGAAAATAAAAGGCGTGAAACAACCATGAAACCGAAGTTTGTCTGCCTTTTCATCTCTTGCCAGATCGAAGACGAGGAGGTACGAATCGCGACATGCCGCCCCCCATCACTCTAAGCCTTCGCGGCGCCCCCTATGTAGCACCTAGCGTGTCTTAAGCTGTCTATCAGACATATTGATATCTTTGAGACCAGAAAACACGAGCTGAACAGAGAGCGATTTGGGCGTAACTATTATGAAGATAAGAGAAGAACGAGCTTCTTTGATAGCGTCAATTCGTAGTCTCTCTCTTGATCGACCTAAGCAGACCGTATCGACGACGCGTCGTTTCGCTATAAAGTATCGAGGGGTATATTAATTTTCAAAGATTTAGTGAAATCAACTTCACGCAACACCGTCACTATGCTAATTCTCCTATCCATCTAAGACCATGCCATTCTCTCCTAGCTGTAGCTGCAACTGCTTGCGGAACGACGTGATGGCTTGCTGGTCGACCTCCTTGTTTATCTCCTCTCCAGTCTGTCCGCGTCCGCACTTGTCCGCGTACAGCAGACACGCCACGCCACAGTCGAACCCGCTGACCTGCTGTTTGTTCGTGATAGCGCTTACTGTGCGCTCCAGCCAGCATTTGTGCTGCGGATAGCACACATCCAGCCACTCGATCACCGCTCGGGGCACCGATCGGTACGAGATGCCGGATCTCGACCCCAATCTCCCCATGGGTTCAAACAACTGCAACTTCGGTGTGGGGCTCAACTGCACTCGGAACAAGTTCCAGTGAATGTGGTCGACGTTCACAATGAACACCAAGGGAGTATTGTTATCGTAGTCCACGATGCGTCCGAGAACGTCTTTTACTTGGTAGTCTCTCTTGGTTCTACGACTGCGACATCTACGTCGCCATGGAGACCCCGTAACTTTCATAGCCGTTTCTAAATGGAAGTGGTAGAAGGCTGTGGGTAGGAAATGCACCGCTGGGTACTCGTTGGCGAACTTCCAAAGCATTAGGTCGATAAACGTGCCCGTGATCCAATTGGATTCGTTTACAAGATCTTCAGGCCCGAAAGCGGACTGCAGCAGTCGGAAACGCCGTCTTTTAGCCTCCTCGGAGTCCTCTTCACCACTCGAAAGTCGTCGTTTCTTGACGCTCATTGCACTGCGAGGAGTACGTAAAGGGGTGCGTTCTCGACGACCAGAAGGACATTGCCGTTGCATTGCGAGCTCCACGGCATCCGATTTTGGGTCGTGCAGCAGTGGGGAAGTCACATGTTGCAGAGCAATCGACATAGTTGCAGGTGGTGATGACGGTGCCATTGCAGACCATTTAGCGGGGCTGGACACGAGTCGGGAGCGGAGCTGCATGCTTGATGCGACGCGGCGGATAGTGGAGAAATTGCGATACTTTTCCGAGGATTGGAACATTATGTGGCACACACCCAGTAACATTTTGAGTGACTGACCAATCAGATTGCCCCGCCATCCGGGTGCGTAAACGGCAGAGATTGCCTGGTCCAGTGGGTCGCCTTTCATTCCTCCAACGTCGCTGAGTCTCACGTCTTGCTACGCCCGGGGATACCTCGTCGCGGCGTGATCATTTGAACCTCGTTCAACGACCACCTCATAGCCTGACGTCTTGCGTACATTCCATATTCCTGTTTTCATTCCGACGGTGCTGCAGTTCCGTTCCCAGACGTTAAACACCGAAAGATGTCCAACGCCACGTACGAACCGGAATCGGCTGTCGAGGCCTCACAGATCCACGCTCTCAAACAGCGCGTGCGTCACCGCAGCATAGGCGACGGCAAGTCCACATACTTTGGCAAGTACGTGTCGCAAGAGGGCTCCGAAAAACTGCGCACGTACGAGTATCACGGCGCTGATAACTCGCTGGTGTACAAACACGTGCTGACCCCCATGAATAACTTCTTGGTGGAACTTTTGCCACTCTGGTTGGCGCCCAATCTCATCACTCTTATCGGACTCATACTCGTGGGCGGTTCGCACACTCTGTTCGTGTTCTTGTGCCCGTTTCTGGAGGGCGACGCTCCCTGGTGGGCCATGGCGGTCGCGGCCGTCGCGCTCTTCGGGTACCAGACGCTCGACAATTTGGACGGCAAACAGGCGCGCCGCACCAAATCATCGTCGCCTCTAGGTCTGCTATTCGACCACGGATGCGATGCTCTGAACGTGTCGGTAGGCACTATGACTATGGCCAGTATTCTGCAGATGGGAACGACGTGGAGGACGCTGGGATTCGTGTTGAGTGGCCACTTTGTCTTCATCTTTGCCACGTGGGAAGAGTAAGTGGATAGTATTTATTTATTTGTTTTCTTTTATTTTTTAATGGTAATGTTGGCTGTTAAAGGTACTACTCTGGATCGTTGGAGCTTCCGCTCATTAACGGGCCGACGGAAGGAATTCTCATTGGAATCGCGTTGAAGTTGTTCACTGCGGTGGTTGGGGTCGATTTCTGGAACCAGGAAATGATTGAAGGCGTGCAGAACAACTCGCTCTTTGTCATCGTGACGATGATCAGCTCGTGTTTCACTCTTCTGGTCAAGTATGTGGCAGCTCGGCTCTCGCTTTCCTGGTGTGTGCTTTAACTAATCTATTGTATTGGTAGTGTGAGGAATGCGCTGCATGCCGTGCGTTTGAACCAGGACTCGGTTCTTGTGGCTTTCACGCGTCTGTTGCCGTTCGTCATCCTCAACACGCTCGCTGGACTTTGGGCGTTGTACTCGCCCTCGGACATTTTTTCGACGCACCCGCGGATGTTCCTGTGGATGCTCGGACTGCTGAACAGCAAGCTAGTGGTGCGTTTCATGACTGATGAGTATGTTTTTATCGGATATTGTAGCGTTGTGCTAATCGTTGTCCGTTGCTTTGTGCCGATAGCTGCACTTGATGCTGGCTCACTTGTGTGGGGAGGAGTATCATCCGTTTCGCAAAACGCTTGTGCCGATCTTTTATGTCGCTGGACACTGCGCCTTCTGCATGCTCGAAGGCATCTACGACGCCATCAACGAAGAACTTATTGTGCGTGAGTTCTTCTTCCTCTCCCTTGCTGCGTACGTGCACATCGTCATCACCGTCGTGTGGGAGGTCAAGAACGTACTGGGCGTCTCGGTATTTACGATCCCTCACAGTTTGAAGCCCAAGTCCAAGACCAGCAGCAAGCCAGCAGCAAAGTCATCGTAATTTGCTGTTGACCACCGCTTGTGTTCCCTATACGTTCAATAAAGCTAAGAGGAGCAAGTTTGGAGGATTCAAATTCATTCTTGAAAATGGATTTTGTTTTTTTTCCTCTTACCAAGATAGTTTTCATATACAATTGGCACGACCGAGGATGTCCAGCTTAACTATATTTGCCTCCCGGTGTCATTCTGTTATGGTAGAAATCCCAGTAGCCCTGGTAGCGAGGATCTTTGATGTCTTGGGGTTTTTTGCCTGTAAAAATCCACCAGTTGTATTTTGCCAGTCTCTTTATCTTGTTGCCCAACTTCTTAGCCAAAGCCGGAATCGAAAATGCTCTCTCCTCGTTATCTTCATCAGATGTGCTTGTCTCTCTCAGAAAATGATTCACAGGAGCGTCCTTCGTGGTAGCGGTGAGCGAACGATCCCATTGTGGTGCTACGAGAAGGGTGGTCTTAGTCTTAGAGGTCGAAACAGCTTCGATACCAGCGGCGAAGAGGATGACCACCGCCAACAGTATAGCGTAGTATTTACGCATGTGTCTTGGTTGTAAGAGATCGAAACGTAGAGTGAACAGATCAAGACCTGATCGCATGCCTCGCTGTGTTCGAACCATAGGGGAGTGGAACAAATCTCAGTTGCAATTGGTCTATTATTGAAGTAGTCCAGGATGGAGAATGTGTCTTCATCAGCGGCAACGTCAAGGTGTCAATAGATAAATCCTCCTTTGCTTTTTCTTGCAAGCGCAAGGTTGCTTAGCACCTCGACGAAACTGCGGCAGGACTTACGACTTAAGACAGCCCTTTGCTCTCAATCCACGAATGAAATGACTTTAGTTAAGAGATGGTAGATGCATTACCATGATTCACATAGGCTTGTGAAAAGCAATCAATGGCAACCCCATAAACTGTACTTCTCTGCGTTGGCCAGTCTTACAAACCCAAGATATTACCGTATGGTCTTAGTAATAGGCGACGTTTGGTCCTAAGCGACATTCTGTTTTGACCAATAGTGTTCCAGAAAAAAAAACAGTTGGTTACAGATTACAGTGTGCTATTTTTAGGCTTTGAATACTCTAATTCCTACGTTGCGGGTCATTTGGTAATATACGGAAGAAAACCGGTGGCCCTCCGATAACCATAGGGAGAATCACTGTGAACTGGTCGCGCTGTAACATCACGATGGTCCACCCTACTACAGACCTCCTTAAAAAAGGCATATAGCGGAATGTGTTATATTAGCTTAATACAGGCACCATAGAAATCTTAATACCGGCACATCGGCGGTTTAAAGCTACCCTGCTACTTTCGCTCGCTTAGTTTGCTGAGTTGGTCGAACTGTTTAGCCTGGAATATACCCTCCAATGCCAATGACGTCAATGCAGTGCGACGGTCGTTCAGCTCCCACTTCAGTACCGAAAAGTCGGATTCGACTGACGCCGTGTTAGCAAATACAGTTGCCAAACCACAGCAGAATTGACGAAGGTGCGAATATGTTTTAGGCTTCACTGCCTCTTCAAGTATATCCCAGCCATCATTGAAGCTCGTGTTGTAATCCTCTTTGTCCAACGCTGATCTTACTGAATCATCAATCTTATTTGCAAGGAATAATTCTCGATGCTCGCGTTCTGCTGCTTCGATTTGGGTAAGCGACCAAAACTTCATCAGCTGAGCACGGCGGGGCTCCAAAATGTTCTCACCAAAATCCCGTGGGTTCACCAAAACCAGTTCTGATGGCATTACTGGCGGTGCAACTTTTTGCGCCGGTTTGTTGTTACTATCTCTCTCTGCTTGTACAAGTTCCATTCCTTCAATAACGTAAACCGCAAACTTGCCTAGTTGCTGAAGAGTTGATTGTTTCTCGGGTAGTGTTAGAGAGTCCAGGTAGTTTCTCACGAAACTTCCCTGATCTTTTACAAAGTTGAGTAAATCTTGCTGCTTTAGCCAAAACTTATCTGTAACTGTGTCATTTATCCCATGTGGGATCATGGAATCAATCCGTGGTTGAATGGACAATAGGCTCCGCAGACCCGCCACCTAATCTTTTTATCTCTTTCATTTGCTGTGACAGAATCATATCTTTGGCTTGAATTCTCGTAAAAGTCACATTAACCACAGAGGTGATGCCGTAGACAACAGCAGCATTAACCCACCAAGATGAAGATGGTGAAGCGGACTGATGACCTTCAAATGAGTATTAAGCTGGGCGTGATTCCGTAAGATCCATTCCAGTGCGTTGCCCATATAAAGCCATCTATTGGTTAGCTTCTTTGCAGCAGTGCCCATGTCTGCAATCAATAATTTCTGTCTGCGGAGATGGACGATAAGGTCTTTCGTATTTTTAACGAAGTTTCCGTCGTCTACAATTGCAAATGCTGCTTTCATGACGAGATCCATTTGATGCGCTGCACACCAGACGCGTAAAATTGGATGTGTAGCCTCGTTTTCCAGAAGAGTGACTACACCTGCATGGCGACCGGTCATGGTGTTCTCACCGTCGGAGGCAACTCCAATCATCTTGTCTCTCCATTGGCCATATAGAACATCAAGAGTTGTTGAAATCAGATTGAATTGCACGATTGCAGTGTGGCGCTCAAAGACAGGAATAGCAAGTAAGTGGATGTTAACTAGAACACCGTCAACAGCAAGCCTGAGACGTTGGTCCATGAACGAACGCTCGTAGTGTGTAGATATATCACTTGCAAAAGCAAATACCCACATGTATGAATTGGCCATGAGCTCACCGATCCGCTGAAAAGAAATAGCAACGAGATACCTAGCGTAGGTACTCGCCAGCGTATCCGTCATCCCGTACAGTTTATTATTTCCCGTTGCTTGATAGTGCTGCTGGATAACGGTAGCAGCTTGACGAAATGATAGCCTAGCACTCATGTGCTGAATAGCGAGATTAAATCGGAAGGGCGTTTTAATTTGTAGCCTGTAAACTCCTGCATCAGCGTCTCCAAATGCTCGAAGTGCGACAGGTTCTGAAGCGCCTTCATCTTCGTCATTGAAATAGATTTTTCCTATCAAATCAGTCACTATATGCTCCGGAATGTCAAAGCTCAGTGTAGAAGACTCGACTTCGTAGTGGGAGGATAACTGATTGTTGTGTGAAATTTGACCAGAGAAAAATGCCGATTTCTCGTCTCTGCTCAGGGCCTGATACTGCGCCCACTTAATACCATGAGCTGTTGTGTTATGATCTGTGTAGTCTTGAGGTCGATATGGGGGCTTGTAAAACTTTTGGTTTTGGATTCGTCGTCTCTTGCCGTTCTTCGATTCCTCTCTCCCAAAATATTTGCAAAACTGACAGCGCACGGAGCACACTACACCGCTAGCATCCTTCGCCATGACTTTTGGTCCATACTGGAGCTCATGAGCAGGCTGGAAGGGTGTCTTACGCGACGGAGGCTTACTGGAGACGCTAGGCTTTAGCCTCTGCATTGTTTCGTCAGCAGTTTTCCTATACTGAAAGGTCGGTAAAATGCGGCACTTCCAAAAGGTCTATTTAAGGCGCATTGCCGCTATTTATAGCGAAATGCCGCTTTTAAGGAGGTCTGCCCTACTATCAAGGGGATCAAGAAGAAGCGAAAGCAGTACAAGCGCGTATGTGACCCACACAAAACGGGGTTGTAGAACGTTCTTCGGCCGTTGGATGGGAAAAAAACATTAAATTTTTAATGTTTTTTTTCGTCTGAATGCCATCCCGGCCAATCAGCATGCGTACCGACGAGATTTTGGCACTATGTTTTATAACATAGTTCCTTACTGAGCGTCAGTATCACTAGTACTGATCTACTGATTCAATTACCCGCCATTGTAATTACACACTTCTTGGAAGCTTTTTACCCCAAAACGTAAATCTTACCGTATCCAGCTATTGTCAAATTAGCTGACCCGTATTGCCATTTTTGCTTCAATCAGGCCAATGGACGCACAAGCTGGATGGCGTCGACAT
This sequence comes from Phytophthora nicotianae INRA-310, assembly GCF_000247585.1. NCBI lineage: Eukaryota > Oomycota > Peronosporomycetes > Peronosporales > Peronosporaceae > Phytophthora > Phytophthora nicotianae. The sequence continues at coordinate 1,863,414 of NW_008648993.1, read as the reverse complement.
GGCTTATCGAACGGCGTCTTGCGACGATCAGGAGCAACACCAGCTACTTGAACTGCGCCCAACTCGTCGAGGACCTCCCCAGCTACAACGCGTGTACGAGCCACGTCAGTTAGAACTCAGCAACCTAAAGTATTCGCTTTGAATTTCTAATCCGATTACAAATCCGACCATTTAAAGCAATATAACTAAGACTATGGATATAAATATCCAGAGAACTTGTCTTAGTACATGTTTGTGGTAGCTAAGACTGTACCGGTAAGTGAACCCCTGTACCGGTATTCGAAGCTCGGTTTTCGAGGGGCTTCAGGTTTATATGCTCCGGGCTTATAATTCCGCTTTTACAGCGGTACAGTGAAGCGTGAATTAATTTGCTGTTCAGACCGAGCGGATAGCCGCATGTACCCCATTTTACGTCAGCTCCACTAAGGTACAAAGATAGTGAATTCGGTTGTACATTTCAACTGCCAGCGGCGACATGTATTATGAAAACCGCTTCGAATGTCTAATCCGATTACAAATCCTACCATTTAGAGGCTTAATTAGATATGAAGTTAGGTTTTATTTATAAATCAGACCAGGTCACAAGTATTTAGAGACATTTCCGAGGCGATTTATGCATTGGTGTGTTTGGCTGATTTGATTTACAAATCCATCTGAACGGCCGATTTATCTCTAAATCGGTCTGAATGTTCGATGCCTCCTCGGCATTCCAAGACCAGGTCATCGCAAAAATGACGACGTGCATAAAACAGAGACCCCTCGTGCATGCATTTCCATAGAGATTGATGCAGTTGCGGAGGCAAACCGGTCAATTACTGTTGTGAAATTATTTCGGATGGCTCCTTGGTAGCAGGATATCGATGCATCCAAGCTGTGCTTGCCCGCAGGAGACAATTGAGCGCTTGGTTAGCTTCAGCTTATCCATCGAGGGCATTAATGAATTAGTTTACACAATTCAATTATTCGACATTTACCACAATTATATGTCCTTTTTAGTCCCTCTGTTTTAGATTTATGCGCTGTTTTACGCGTGCAAATCGTCGGAGAATCGAAGCAGTTTTCACAATACACTGTGCCAGTCGTCAACTTCAAGGTAAGATTATCACAAGGATTCATCTTGGCGCTTTGTAGGAAAATGGACGACGTTGCCGCAAATTGCGGCCCGCAATATTGTGGAAACGTCTGAAGTACTTCTTCAGATTTCATACTCGCTTTTCTATCATGAGTGGTGCTAATGTTGATGCGTATGTCAGGGCCTTCAACACTAGAACCTGCATTGGTACACCAGTAAGGGGGTACAGTATTGCTCTTTGAGTTTACAAAACTAAGCAGTATTCGGATCGGTCATTACTAATCACAATCGTGCCGAGATCACAGCTGTTGAAGCTCCTCATTCCAGGAGGAAATTTAAGATGGTGCTCGGCATTATTAAAGGGAGTGGGGTGGATATGGCATCTTACGTGGTACCTTACTTTGAACGACAGTATTTATTAGTTCATGAGTACTACTGTAGTACAGTGCAGTCAGTGTACAAATGAACCGGTCTACGATGAGCCCGTATATCATGATATCCTGTCGTACTTGATAGGATGTCATTCCACCGGACTCGTGTTCCATTTTTTGTAACGTCCCTCGATAATACAGTCTATTGCGATGATTGAAAATACCAGTCAAATGTGGACAAAACCAAAGTTTTTTTACCTACCGGTAGCAGAAATCCGTGGAACGTATCGACATGAAATCATGTGCTCGTCCATTCTAAGCCGGTTTTATCGGAAATCAGCTTCTGAAAGGGTCACCGTAGAGACTTTGGAAAGTCTGGTGTATCGTCAGATATTTCCATGAATTTCTAGAATAGAAATATTTCGTTCGAATCCCACTAAATATCAGAACTGTGCACCACAACAACCGCCATAACATGATCAACTTGCCATACTTGATCAAAAGTTATTCCGCCGGCTGTATTAGCTAAGAGAAGTTAATCTGTGCTTACTGACATGGCGGGTGTGGGGATGGGGGGCGCTTGCACGGGAAGCCTTCAAAAAACATGTGAGGATTAGTAGCCAGAAGTGGTAACATCGACCTATGCACATCTACGTCACGGTCAGTATCAGACATCAGACGGCTCCGAAACAGATACAGTAACGAAAAAGAACAGATTCTTATAAAACGTGCAGTATTTACTTTCAAATAATGTTTTAGCATATTTTCGCACACAATCGCAGATTGAATATTGCATTGCAGTTGTAAGCAAACTTGACTATCAAATCTCCAACGATAGAAGGGGTTGTTTGTGAATATGACTTTCACATGATTTTCAATACAAACTCTTATATAAACACCTTTATCGTACAGGACAACTTCGATCATTTTAAATATCGCTAATTTTGCTGCGTACATAAACAAACACGGCGTAAAAATAAAATGTGATTTAAGAAACGGGAACGTTGCAGTCCATGTTTTCTGAAGAGAGGGGTGAAAAAACATGTACACACAAATATTCCAAGAGCGCACTAAACCACAATGACACTATACGTAGTGGCGTTTGATAGTCATGGGCAACCAGTCATGGGCAGCCAGAAGACTTGCCCACATGGCCTTGCTTGAACCTGTCATGTTTTGCGCTGGATCGGTGTTCTAAAGGCTTTAAGTGCCTACACTGTACCTATGTACAAACAACACTTGCTAGCTACGATTTACTAGTACAGAACATCTACCCCACGTGATTTGCAGCATTCATGGCTCAGTGACTGAGCCTCAGTCATGACACCTGTCCCATAAGTCAAGTTTGGAACCATGATTCCACCATATGAATATTTCGAAGTACTTTTTTTAGTTAGAACGTTAACCTAACCGTTTTTTTAAAACGTGAATTGCAGCAACCCTTTCAGAAACCATACAACACATCTTCCAAGGGTATCATAAACTTCATGGATTGAGTGGTGAATGTACCTACTGTAGAGACGGCGGAGATTCACAGTCCACGATCAGTCGGAAATTTGCTGCTAGCTTTTCAAAGCCCAAAAATCAACCAAGCACAAAACGCTTATGCGCCTCTACTACATCGCGTTTCTTGTAGCTGCTACTTTCCTCGCCACTACCACCTCCGGCCAGGCAAAAAACAAGGAGATCGACTCACTTCGTGCGTCTGCCGTCTCGGAGTCGGACATCCCCATCAAGCGTTTTCTGCGCAAGAGGGAGACTACGCATAATGACGATGACGAGAGAGCTTTCAACGTCAAGGTGCCCGTGAAAGTGAAGAAGTTTGGCGGCAAGTTGAAGAGACTGTCAGTTTACAATGTGTTTCTTGTGTTGGCACGGAAGGATCCCCAATGGGTCAAGGAGCACTTTCCTCAGTACTTCGAAGGCTTTCGGAAATTCTATAACAACAGAATGACTGATTGGGGTAAGTATGGGTAGGCATTGCTGGTGGGCGTTTGTTTCTTCTTGTGAGTCATGTAATGTAATGAGATACAATAGTTTCTTACAGCTTCGAGTTATTGCCGATAATTCGATAACTTTTGTAGTTTCATAGCTGCTGCCGATGGCCCCGAGTTTTAGACGACTAAACATTGTTGTGTGAGCACTCTAAAGCTCGGTTGTGCAATCGTGTGCACCGGCACCTCTCGTCCATAGTTTAAGTTTGCTTATTGTTGCTGCCAAAACAAGGATAGCCTGGTGCGTCAGCACTTACTGTGGTGGTATTCCATGCCTGTTGGAGATGAAGTTACTGCTGATCAGGAAGAAGATCACGTAAGGCGTGTTACACCCAAAGAATATTTTACCCGTAGATGTATTTGTTATCGAATACCGGTAGGTAATACTACTTGTAGTACCTCGCATGAAGGTGAGGTATCCATCTATTAGTCCAAAATAGATTTTACAAAGTATAGTATTTGCACTTAACCCGGACCCATCCTCCAATGCATTGGCGAAAGATTGATCCCCAAAAATGGTTGATATGATAAATCACAAAAATTCATGTTGCTTCGCCCGTCTAGAGGGGCGAATCCACCTCGCCTTATCCTCTTCCATTTTACCATGCTTATTGTCAACAAATTCCTCATCATTATGTGCTTTTAATGAGACCGATCCCATAATAGTATTCGTTCTCCTGCCCCGCTCGTCGAAAGCGCAAGCTCTACACACCTCATGGCCCACCAAACCGATCGTCTGTGCGTATTTCATTTTTGGTGAAGTAGTTGTCGGGTTTTTCTTTACAAAACAGTGAATTGGTGCTAAAGCCTATTATTAGTAGTTTTTTTTTAAACTACTACTAGAATGGTGCTGAAACCTATTAGTAGAATTTTTAAATATTACTAGTAACTATTAAAATAGTTAATGAAAATTCTGGGATTTTATACCGGCTTTGTAAAACTATTTAAAATAATTCCGAATATGTTCATTATCATTTTTGGCATGGAACTTTAAACAAGCCCAAGTTTGTGATGGACGAGGTGCTGCGCCGCCACTTCGCACTGGTAGACGCAAGCTTCTGCTTCGTGGCGAAGCGCCGCGCAACACCCACCGTACGCAGCGTGCTACGCGTGGCCAACAGCTTCGGTATCTCGCAGCTCACGCGCCAGAGTCTTTTGGAATTAGCCACCATCGCCCCAGACCTCCTAGTCTTAGAGCGTCCTACAGCAAGCACCCAGTCTCGATCAGGTATATTATCAACAAGTAATATGAAATATTGTTATAGCTTGAAAAAATCGACTAATATGCGCTTGCCATTTACTTGCAGATGATGTTTTCAGTCCGACGCCAGAAAACGAAGAGGATCTTGAAGTCGTGACATTCCCTAGGGCACCGCAAACCAGTCAACGAGCAAGCACCAAGAGAAAAGGTTTATTCGACGCGGCTTTGAAAGCAAAAAATAACGAGGTGGGAAGCCAAAAGCAAGCCAAGCAGCTTCAGGTCTCTACTGGCAACAGTGATAGTGAAAAATCCTCTACTACTCCCACAAAACCCACAAATATCGTTCCGAACGAGCAGGCTCCATTTCAAAATGATTGGGGGTCGTCAGTGCTGACGATGCTACAGCAAATGGATATATACAAGAACCAGATAGTTCACGTGGAGCGCCGCAGCGCACGACCAGCACAGTATCGAGATCTGGAGCCGTTGCAGTTGTCCAAACAAGTATGTGAAGCGCTGGAGAAGTGTTACAGCATTAAGCAGCTGTATTCACACCAGTTCGAGGCGATCGAAGCGATTCGTTGCGGAGAGAACGCTGTGTTGTCTACTGCTACAGCAAGCGGGAAGTCACTCACGTACAATGTTCCCATGCTGGATATGCTGCTGGAAGACCCCAGTTCTAGGTTCATGTACTTGTTCCCAACGAAAGCGCTGGCTCAAGATCAACTGAAGTCGCTCAGGCGGTTTTTGGAGGCTGCAGATCTCCCTCTTCACGTCGGATCGACCTTTGTCAGTGTTGTTCTTTAGTTATGAGCTTTTTGGACTACTCTAGAGCTTCTAACATTTTTTTCTACTGATATGCAGGATGGAGACACGCCTATGAAAAGCCGCTCGATGGTCATCCGCGAGACGCGGATATTCCTCACCAATCCTGACATGCTTCACTTGACAATCCTTCCGCAACATCGCCAATGGAAGCAGGTGCTTTCAAACCTCAGGTATGTGTCGCTTGCGATACTTGACTTAATTTTTCTAATCACAAGTTGTATTCTCGTAGATTTCTAGTTGTTGACGAAGCACACATGTATCGCGGTGTATTTGGGTCACACGTTTCTTGCGTCTTCCGCCGGCTTTTTCGTTTGTGCGCACTTTATGGTTCAAACCCGCAGGTGGTCTGCTGCTCGGCCACAATTCAGAACCCAGAAGCGCACTTCCGTCAATTGATACCAACTCTTCCACACCAGCCAACGGTAAGTGACCGTGACGATGACGATATAGACAATGCAGAGGAACACATGGGGCCACCCAGCTTGCAGTTTTTTCGGCAGAGGCCACTGAGGGTGATCACTGAGGATGGCGCTCCATCCGTAGAAAAACTATTCTGTATCTGGAATCCAGAGGTGGCGAAGACGAGTAATAGTCTCCAAGTATCGCCGCCATCTGCTGATGCCTCCAAGTCTTCTTCGGCAACTCTCAGAAAACGCAAGCGAATAGAGGATACAACGCACACCCAGAAGTCCGATAATACAGAGCAGGGCGCTGAGGTCAACTTCAGTACAAGTGCGATTTATCAAGGATCTCGAATTCTCTCTCGATTAGTGGAAGCAGAAATCGCGACGCTGCTATTCTGCCGAGGCAGGAAACTGACCGAACTGGTGCTTATGAATGTCCATTCAATTCTAAAAGCTGATCCCAAGACTCAGAATCTGCTTCGCCGAGTGAGCTCCTATCGTGGTGGATATACGCTTGAAGCCAGACGACGAATCGAACAACGGTTGTTTAGCGGAGATTTGCTTGGTGTGGTGGCAACGAACGCTCTGGAACTTGGTATCGACATCGGCGAGTTGGACTGTACGATACACCTGGGACTTCCATCCAGCATTGCGTCTTTGTGGCAACAAGCAGGTCGTGCAGGTCGGCGACAACAGCAGTCCAAGCAAAAGCAATCCGTCGCAATTATCGTGTGTTTTGATGCACCTTTGGACCAACATTTTGCACAGAAACGACACGCCATGGAACTGTTCCAACTGGAACCAGAAGCCGTTAGTTTGAACCCGATGAACCAACGAATCCTCGGACAGCACTTGTTGTGTGCTGCTCGCGAGTCCGCTCTTTTTTCTTCTCAATCTGGAACAGATTACGTCGACTCATTCGTATTCGGAGCCTTGAACAACACAAACATCACAGAAAAGGGAGAACCGGCGACGTCCGAGGTCAGTAAAGTGCTCTTCCCTCTCTTGAAGGAGAGAAAGCTGGTGAAATGCCCTGAGAACGGTGGAAACCAAGGCTATCGTATCCATTCATGCATGCCGAAAAAGTTCCGTGCTGTGAGTTTGCGCAGTATTTGCGATGAAAACTACACGGTAGTGGCTACTAAGAACGATGCCGCCAATGACACTATCGACGGGGAAGTATTGGACGAAATTCCAGGAGACAAGGTGTTTTTCCAGGTGTACCCCACAGCTGTATATCTTTATCAAGCGCAAGAGTATTTAATAACCCGCTTGGATAATATCCAGCGCATCGCATTCGCGAGAAAGTGTAACCAGCCGCTCACATACTTCACAACTTGTCGTGATTTCACCGATTTGGAGGTTGTACGTATTCACAGCACCACGAAACTTGGACGCAGCAGCGAGAAACCGAAGTGCGAGTCTGCTCTAGTTTGTGTGGGTACTGTCTCCATTCTAACCCGGGTTATCGGATCGACGATGCTGGAAAAGCGTACGATGAGATTCTTAGGAACGAACGACTTCTCCTTGCCACACATGCAATCTTTCGGAGAAGCTGTATGGCTTGAATTCCCAGTTGCACTACGAAAGCAAGTTGAAGAAAGGGGTGGAAGATCGTGGACTGCAGCTTTGCATGGAGTGGGTCACCTCTTTGTGGCCCTCGTTCGTCTGTTCATACTCTGTGATGCGGAAGATGTTGGTACGGAGCACGTGAATGAGTTCGAGCAGCGCGTTAAGTACGGTGATGGTATTTCGCTTTTAAGCAGCAAAGATTGTCTCTAACATGTTTTGGTATTCTCTGTCAGACCAAACCGTGTCACGATCTTCGAGCGACGAGAAGGAGGGAGCGGATTAGTTCCAGAAATCGTCAAAGTGCTGCCAAAGGTGCGTGTCAGCATTTCTCCTATATTTTGTATTCGGCTGCTCAGTGTCGTGTTGATGAATCAGTTGATTGAGAAGGCATGGGCGATTGCAAGCGAGTGCTTGTGCTCTGATGGCTGCCCGGCATGTATTCAATCCTCTGGATGCTCCGAATACAATCACGTGTTGGACAAGCAAGGAAGCCTTCAGGTACTCGAGTATCTGCACAGTATAGTTACCACATAATACATCGAACCAGTTACATTTCCACCATCTCGCAAACATCACACATTGAGCGTGGCGATTCTCACCACGCTTTACCAGGACTATTCGTACAGTTTACGTAGGAACATATCGATAAAGAATTTACGCAAATTAAAGCAGAAACGAAAGCGTTCATGAAGTAAAATAAAAAATGCGGCCAACAGGAAATGAAGGATTGCATCCGAAGCAAAAGAGATATTACTTTTTGTCCACCAACGGGGCTCCTCCTTTGTAGTAAAAAAAAAAGTGTTTCTTGAAGGCTCACGCGTTGACATTAAAGCGCACTAACGCAAACAAACGAAAGCCTAGAAGTATTTTCCTTCTGGCGTCATTCGGCTGTGATAGAAATTCCAATACTCTTTGAAGCGAGGATCCTTAACGTCCGCCGGCTTTACACCGCTGAAAATCCACTTGTTGTACTTTGCCAGTCTCTCCAGTTTGCCACCGAACTGCTTCGCAAGTGCGGCAACTGAAAACCCTCTTTCCTCCCCTCCGACAGTGGCTGCACTCCCCTTCTTCAGTATGCGTGTGGCAGAGGCGTCACCCTTGTTAACAGCATCGTTGGTAGTGATTCTCAAATTCTTGGTCTACTCGAAGGTTGATAGAGCGTTAACACTGACGAGAAGAGCCGCAACAAAAAACGAAGTAGCGTAAATGAGACGCATTGTCGTTCTGCGAGGAGGGCCTTAGGGTAGTGAGCTCTTGAGCTCTTGAGTTCGAATTGAGAAGTGTGTGGACAAAGGACAAACTTTTCGTGCGGGAGCAGTCTAGCTTTTTTCGCGTTGGAGCAACAAAACCTTGAATACTATCAGTAGCGGTAGTAAGCTTATACTTCGAAGTATTATAGAAAATAACTTGACCGCGCAGACCCACCAGATCGTAACATGTACTTTGCGTCAGCTTCCCTAAGGGACAAAGATAGTGATTTCGAGCAAACGTTCTGTAAATTTTCATCCTAGCTGTGTCTGCCGTCAACCGGAAGAGAAGATTACAAAACAAGGATTCGTCTTGACGCTTTGCAGCGATGTGGACGACGTCGCTGCGATTATGTGGACACTTTAAAAACACTTTTTCAGATTTCATACATGCAAGACTTCGCTTTCATCCGAGAGCGGTGCCAATATTGAATTCTCTGTATGCTTTTAATAGTAGGCTAAATCCTGTATGGTACCAATAGGGGATATTGCTCTTTGAGTCTACATGTTAGAAAACGTATTCTCACTGATCACAATTGTGCCGATGCGACAGCTGTTGAAGCTGTTTATTCAAAGAGGAAATTTTGAGATGGTGTTCCGCATTATTATAGGGAGTGGTGTGGTTGAGACGTCTCACGTGATACATGTGCAGAACTGACAGGGGGAGGGGGGTTGTGTGATTGCGCGCATGCTTTTCAAGCTTATTTGTTACCTTTGTGTATTCTACAACGAGAAATTAAACTATTTAAGTAGGTTGGAGTTAAACGCAAGTAGGTGAGTGGACCCCGTACGGCGTATTTGATAATCCAATAATGCTCGCTATGAGGAAACGTACGTTCACAAAAATGAACTGCAACCCCACTACAGATTTCCTCAGCATAAATTTTCTGAGAATCATTGGTTTCAAGCAGAACCAGCCACTCTGGGTCTCTGAGTGGATACTGTGGCGCTGTAAGCAAAGAAATCTCTGTATGTGTCCGTGTACAGTACGGAACACTTTTGTCATAAAACAAGGAATGAGACAAACGGCGTTAGAGGTAACAAAGGGCTCTTAACGTATTTCGCGAAACACTTCCGTCAGCATATTAGAAAGATTCTAGTTTGCCGGCTGTGGGGCTAGTTTGTGAAGCTGAGACGTGAGTTCCCATTATTAGTGCAATGCTTCGGAGACTATTTGTCAACGCCGAACCACATTCCAGCATCGTGTTTCTCGGATTAACCTTTGTGTCTACTGTATTTACGTGAGGGCCTTTGCTATCCAATGCAGTAAATTACAGCCGTAATACGATATACTGACTTGCTGCAGGCTTTAGAAAGAGAATCATGGGCCAATAAATCATGATCCTTGATAGTGTCAGTATCTGAAGCGCTGCTTTCGCAGGCTAACAGACAGTGCTATCATCCTAAGATGGACGGAATCTACGTAACCTCGTAAGATGCTTCAGGCCATTCCTCTCGTGGTGAGCCATCTCTGGTGGAGCTTAGCTTACTTAAGCAGAAAAAATCAGTTTGTGTTTCCTTTATTGCTATTTAGCTTGTCTTAATGTTCTTGTGCAACATTGATTGCCATCTTCATGAATGGAATCAACTTGTAAGTAGGTCCGCTCAATAACTTACGTTTTGCAAATCTAACTTCATCTACTTGGTTAGTTATAAATCTCTCGTTCTACAATATTGCAACTAAATCCCTTGATGGCTACCTTTTTCGTTCATTGCACATCTAAAAAAGCGAAAGCTCCTTGGTGGTAAGTAATAAGCAGGAGATGAGCGACGTCCATGGCAATGTCCAGAACATTTCAATGTTCAGGACATTTCACACCGTTGAAGAAAAAGCATGCCTCTTCAGCATGTAGTATAATGCTCTGGTCATACACTCGTTTAAGCGGATGGTCTTCCACAAATTCAGGGATAGTAGTAGTAATTCAGTGCGTTGAATGGGCAGCAGAATGTTAGTTTTTTATTATTATTTTGGCGCTGCCTGTAGAATGAAATCAGACATGCTTCGCCTGTAACTGCGCTTTTCAACGTCGATTCAGAATTCTCTATTGAACTCAGAAAACAAAAGAAAAGGCTTTACGCGAAGACCGAGTTTTTTTCCTCTCTATTTGGCGAAGATCTTAGATCGAAGAAGGATTTTGCTTTAAATTTTTTTAACTTTGATTTAGGTCTTTATTCAGTAGCAAGTGCAATACGTGTCTTCCCAGGAGTTTCGCCTGTAAAATTAGCAAGCAAAAATGCTGAATGCATTCGTTATGCAAGAGACTCTACTCGACGCGTCGCTCCCTGCCTGCGTACTTGTTCTTGTCTTGCACCTTCTTGTTTGCATTAATCTCCATCAGACACCAGGATGTCCAAGACAAAGAATAAGGTGGACCAAATGAGCACTGCTGGTACGCATTAAACTGCAGTGTCTACGTGACAAACCATCCTCACTAACCACTTTTAATGACAGACTGGCAACAGTATCACCAGTTGCTGTCCAACCACCAGCTCATGAAGTACTTTGCCGATGAGGTACATCGCTTCGCGCGGTGCCCCATGAAACCAGACGACGTGTTGCGTCGATTTAGCTTGAATGGTGATGGCCACCTTGATCTCCGCGAGTTTCAGCTAGCAGTGACTCGACTAGAGATTGTGGCTCCGTCTTCGCTTCAGAGCAACGGGTCAAGTCAAGAGCTACAGCCCGATCGAGATCTAGAGAGGGCTAAGGAGCTCTATTTGGTGTTTTGTCCTACACAAACACGCAAATTAGGTGGGTACCAGATCTCAAGGTAATTCCAGTACACAGGAGCACTAACAAGCGAATTATACTGTAGATATCGATCTCTTTTGCCGTATTATGACGGAATGGTCTTTGCAGCTAATGCGATCAAGTTATCAGCACGATCCGTCATCCCGATTGGCCTCACCAATGCCGACACTATCGATGAACAAACGTATTCAGTACTCGTCTCCCCGCACACCATTGGCAACTCCGTACGCCACCCAGGCCACTCTCAACGCGAGTCGCACTATTGCGGGTAATGAAGGCAATACCGATTCAAATGGGCATAGTACCCACCTCCTGGAGGGCGAAGCTCTGTGGCAAAGACTAACGACGTCAATCACGCAAAACGGTGAAAAACTCCGTCAGATCTTCTTCAAGATGGACGTAATGAGCTCCGGCAAGGTCAGTCCGGAGGAGCTCGAGTTGGCGTTGAGTCATATTGGCGTATTTCTTACTACACGCGAGTACGAAAAGCTATACATGTCGCTCGGTGAGGACGTGAAAGAGTATACACGAGATGGTGCAAGCAATGGAAAATGGCGCGGAAGGGGAGGCAATGGGAATGCATTTACCATCAAGTACGCTGCTTTCTTAGATCTGTTTCAAGAGAAAGATGGGGTGGATCATCGAACGCAAACAATGCCATCCAATTCAAAACTAGTGTCTCCTCCAGTCGTGGGGATCGGCAGTGCTCGCCTTTGGGACTTGCTCGTAGCGGCTTTCGAAAAACTTCAATCGCTTTTCCACCAGTATCAACGTATTGGACAATACTATCTACCTCCCGAGACATTTCGAGACTGCCTGCTACGCTGTGGAATTACTCTTAGTAACGCTGACTTCGCAGCTCTACGTGTTCGTTTATTACCATTCTCGTAAGTAATCTATGCGATCCTGGTCCTTGACGGAAACTAAAATAAATTTTCTGTACAATAGGGATTCTGCTGGCTCAATTGGAGTTGGTCCTCTTCTGGAGGCATTGAAAGCAGCTGATCGTACAACTATGAAGTCAAAGGCATCTCCTGGCGTACCTGGTACCTCTGTTGGCTACGTCAGTCAGTCTCCTATTCGTCTTGGGAAGAAAGCAGTACAGTCGACAGCATACAGTCCCGTGATTAGTGGTAGCGAACCTTATCCAGCAGGAAAATCGACGCAGGAGAGGTATGTCCAGCATGATCCCTTCTTGGCCCACTAGTCAAAACCTCACTTTTTCTTCCTTTTGTTAGAAATGCTGAGGCAAACCGAACTATTGTCAAAATTTGTGACGAGCGACGCAGAGAGAGTGAACTCCACTTTCCCACAGCGACTACGAGTCCAAGAGCTGCTAACACCGGAGAAAGTGAGGCTTATCTTGAACATCAACACCGGCGCCAGGATCCATTTTTCTCGACGGGCAAACCCCCTCCAGCCCTGGAAGCTCGTATCTTGGCCAAGCTTCAACAGTTGAAGCAGCTCGGACAATTATCTGGATCCTCACCTCAAAGTGTCTTCCCTGGCGATCGATTTGGCCACATTACGAGAGGTCAGTTCCGCCAGAGTCTCGCGCACTTGAACCTGTTGGTTCGGTATGCCGATGTTGAGGCACTTTTCTGGACTCTAGACACCCAAGGACGTGGATATATAACGGCACAAGACTTTTACGATCATCTGAATACCTTTGCTACTCAGCAAAAAGCCACTGAATCCTCCCAGCAGCTCCCTAGCATTTCCATTGATGGGTCGATACAACGTGCTCGGCTTCGGCTTCCCCGCTCCGTCCAAAAGATTTTTGAGAAAATGTTAGTAGAGCTTCCACGCATCATCGCAATCTGTGAACGCATGGATACCAACCAGACTGGTTCAGTCTCTACAACAGAATTGCTGCAGGCTATTCATGAACTTGGTATCATGGCGTCTATAGCAGATAAACAGGCTGCTATTGAGGCTCTCAACCGTGATCAATCACAACAATCCGACCAAATCCCGTATCGTTCTCTTGAAGATCGTCTTGGAGCTCTTTGTAGCGACTTACTATCACCGAAAAAGCGCAAGAAGCACCTCTCTACGACGTCGGTACTGTTGGCTCCGTACGAAGAGCTGCCTACAGATGTAGAATCTTCGTACAACCACACCAACGACACGCTCTGGAACTGTCCACGTCGACGTATGGTTCAAGATCATCGGGCTGCGAGGTCTTCTATTCGAATTACAGACGAGATCAGTAACCCCCATACTCAGGTTCACCCCGTACAACCGTCCAGGAGATCTACTGCCGTGGATGATGTCAATTCACGTCAGGAGCGAAGACACCGTGTGGCTCTGGTGAGCATACTACAGGATCTACTGGAGCGACGCAGTGACCTAAAAACTGCTCTTGATTTGCACCGCCGTGCTGATGCTCGAGGTCATGTTACTAAGAAGGACCTTGTAGAAGTATTGCTGACTTCCCGCTTAAACCTACATTTCCCTACCGGGGCTCCAGCAGCTCAAGAACTCGTGGATGAATTGTACCCCTCACTCCATCCAGAGAGCGGCCTCGGGTTCTTGGATATCTTACGACGTATTAGCGAGCTGCTCGGTGAAGTTACCAAGGAGCTATCGTCAGCACCAACACCGTCGGGCAATCGTCCTCTTTCTACCTTTTCAACGAACCCGTACCAACATCCCCAACGGCCAACTGGGCGGAGACTGAATAATAGTCTCGATATGCACAGCTCCGTGCTGCCTACAACGTCAGGCTCGTTCACAAAGCTCTCCTTGTTGTCTAATGGAGAAACGTTGGCCGGTAGTGCGTCAACGGTGCGACGCAAACTGCTGCAGGACAGTAGACTGAAGAACCTACTGGACTCCGACTACGGGCTTCAGAGTGCTGCTGTGCTCGTTAGACATGCGTTCAAGGGTCTGGCCCCACGCGAAATGGTTGTCCCGATTGATAATGGGGAGTTCGAGGCGACATGCCGAGCGAGTGACATTAAACACGTGTGCTACCGACTTGGACTCGATTTGGATCTGCAGGAGCAACAATTTGTTGCGAGCAGTGTTGACACTGGAGACAGCGGCTTTGTGTCTTCCCCCGATCTGCTCGACTTCTTCACCAAACTTGTCAAGACTGGAGACTGTACTGCTTCAAACTCCTTCAGCAAGGAAAAAGAATCTAGATCTGACAACCGGCGCTCGGTAACGTTCTGCGAGGACCGACCAGTACTACGAGAGTATTAAACTAATCACGCATTAGTGATTAAGAAGAATCAACTAGTAGACAGCAATAACGAAGAGCTTTAAAATAAAACTTTTATTGAGGAACTTCACGATTCCATCCTATTTTATTTTTAATCATCATCTACTGGAAATAAATCGTGTTCGCAATTCGCCAATTCGCCAATTTTAGATATCAAAACTGCTTGTGCGTTGCTGAAATTCTATAGTAAGGGTACATTTACCATTTCTAGTGTCAGGACAACAATGCCGTCGGGAAGAGGCCTGCCTCGACTTAAGTACACCCCTGCAGCCTCACAGCAGCTCGCGTTAACCAAGGATGCGGCCAAAATGAACCGGGTCACAAGTGGTATCGGTGGTGCGTTGGAGGGTGTCCAAATGAGAATCGAGATGCTGACTCGAGAGATCAAGGCCGACGAGAAGGGCAAAAAGGACTATGACGAGCAGCTTTTTCGACTAAACGAGCGCCGGAAGGACTTGGAGGCCAAATTGAAGGAATGCAGAGAATGGAGCGACCTCTTCGAAAGCAAGATCAAACCTCTCGCGGGCAAGTACACGGAGACGACGGACAGCATGCAAGGACAGTATAACGAGGCCAAGCAACGCCATGCCCAAGGAATCCTCGTACTCATGGAGAACTTCGACTACCACCCAGAGTTCAAACGCTTCAGCGACACTTTCACTGCTGTCCCCTTCAAGCCAAAGTAGAGCAGACTGGCAATACCGAAGGCGCAATATATTTCTAGTGAATGGATCGTTCGAGGAATGAATAAATGATAGTGGTTCACCGTTCTGTCAAATACTAGCTCAAAACGAAGGTCAACTGAAAGGTAAAGCCTCTCTGTGGGGCTCTTTACAATCGGTCCGAGCGTGTTACGGCCATCTCCAACTCGAAAGCGGCAGGCAATCGACGATACTTTTTGTCTCGAGCTGCCCAGTCCATTTCTGAGCGAGAAAAGATAACACACCCAGTCTCGTTGTCTACAATGAACGCAAGCAAAGTTAGGAATATTTTCACAGTTTGGTTACAGCTCCACGTACCGGGATTGAGGAAGAATGTGTTGAACCAGATCTTGAAGTGTTTGGCTCTCATGCATCCGTTCACACGCTCACGATAGAACTCGAGCATGACGCATCCACGGATTTCCTCGTGCAACTCGAACTCGTTGGAGCCGATTTGTTGGTGCATCAACGTCTTGGGAGAGCCGTCAGAGCGTAGTGCGTAGATGCGCAGTCGTAACTTTGGCGGCTTTGCTGCTGTCAGTGTGTTGTTCAGCTTCAATCTCTGAATCACGAAAGTCGGTTCTAGAATGGGTTCTCCTTGCACGGAAGTCTGCGCTAGCAATGCAGCGTAGTAATTGACCCACTTCTTCTGACTTACGACAGTGAGACCTCGACGATCATTCACGCGCTCACGGTTGTAGCGATCAATGGCGTCGGTCGCAGAGGCCGAGAAGCCCATTCGTAAGAGAAGCATACACGCCATCATACCAGCCCTTCCTTTTCCAGCCTGCCCAAGAAAACACCCACATTTTCATGTCAAATATCGATAAAAATGGCGTTGATATGTATATATATATACCTTGCAATGCAGCGCCACAACATGCTTCTCATTCGCATCCAGCCATGCTGCAGCTTCGTCACAGAATGCCATCCTACGGTAACAAATAACATTGTTCAGTATTTCTCTTGATGAGATGTTCTAGCTGTAAGTTCGTACATCATCTGGAGTGTTGGGACGTTGTGATCTTCAATGGGATAGTTCTTGACGCGCCCATCAAAGATACTCGGTGGGTAGCTGTACCAACAGCAAACAGCGCAAATATTAGCATCAACGTCTCAAGGCTATAGAGCATTGCGACGATCCACCTCCTGTTGGGCCCGTCGCAGAAGTTGTAGACGAAATAGTCTCCACCATGACGCTCTTCCAGGAACTGTTGCACCTCCGACCGCGGGTTCCGGAAGAGGAGCTCGACGCCCACAGCGGGGTAGCCTGGATAAAGACATCTCGCCACTTGTTAGTTGGCTCCCATAGCTCTTATACACTTTCTTTCACGGACCCATAACGATGACGCGCGGGTGCACGTAGCCCAAATCCAGGTCGAAGCCGTCCTGTTGGAATCGGCGCTTGTTCTGGGAGACGAGCGCGCGCGGCACGGCCAGAACACAGCGACAGGGATTGGAACGCGGCGCCATGTTCTTGGTGCTGTGGCCAATTCGGGAATGAGAGAGGTGAAAACGGCTATTATATGAGAGTTTGTATGCGACCTCACACTTGGTGCTGAAAGGACGCCTGCGATACACAATAAAAGTCGGGAGTCGAACCTGCACAGAGAATTCTCATAACTTCGTGGTTGTCGACGTTGAACAATTTAACGTTGCTATAGTTACAAGTGCACGAAAAAAAAAAGTAGTGTCATGGCGGCGCTCAGCTAAACTTTAAGGAGACACACTGGATGCGAGGTTTTCTTTTCAAAAGACATGAACTGGGTCTGCTTCAGCTGTGGTCTCGATGCATTCGTCGCAATTTTTTATCTCAGGAGGTTGCCCTATAGAACAGTTACTGGCCAACATGTCCAGGCTCAGATGCGTCTTCAAGCTTTAACTTGTTGATATGATTATTTGTTTGCACAATAGCTGGTTGTCCTGATAAAAGAAATAAAATGCAACTTGTAGTCTCAGGCTGAGTGAGTGCTTCTCGATCGATGAACAACCACTAGTACACTGTAAAAAGTCTTTGTACTCCGTCTAGCTCCCCTCTCTATTCCGATACAACATGGCTACACTAAGTTGAAGAAGAACAAATCCAGACGGTCGCAACCCATTTGCCATCTTGCCCGTCAAGGATGGGTTTTCTTGCTGCTTTATCCGTGGCGCTGCTCGGTACGCTCTTGACGTACTCCCCGGTCAATGCCGAGCATTGGGCGGTCATCGTGGCCGGCTCCAACGGGTACAGCAACTACCGACACCAATCCGACGCCTGCCATGCTTACCACGTCGTGCGACGCCACGGCATCCCGGCCGAGAACGTGGTGCTTATGATATACGACGACGTGGCTTGGCATGAGAGTAATCCGTACCCCGGTCAACTTTTTAACAAGCCCACAACCAAGAATGCATCGCATGCGGATGTGCAGCCCGTGGACGTTTACAAGGGCTGCAACATCGACTTCCGCGCGGCCGAAGTGACCCCCGAGACCTTCTTGAATGTACTGACAGGCAACAGCTCCGGAGCCTTTAATAAGAAGGTGCTCAATAGCACGAAGGACGACCGAGTGTTCATCAATTTCATTGACCACGGGTCACGAGGCAGCATTTATTTCCCGCACATGAAGCCGCTCACGGCCTCGAGACTGAAAAAGGCTATGCAGACAATGCACGACAAGAAAATGTACAAGGAACTCGTGTTCTACATGGAGGCCTGCGAGTCAGGTTCAATGTTCTCGGATAGTTTCTTGAAGAGCATCAACGCATACGTGACGACGGCTGCGAACGGCTTCGAGTCTTCATGGGCAGCGTACTGCCCTCCTTTGGACGAGGTGAATGGGGAACGCATTGGCTCGTGTCTTGGAGATCTGTACTCTGTCAACTGGATGGAAGATAGTGACCTGACGGACTTGTCAGGGGAGACACTCACAACGCAGTTCCACCGCGTCAAGAATGCGACTACCAAGAGCCACGTCAAGTCGTTTGGGTTATCCAAACTCAGTCACGAAATCGTTGGCAACTACCAGTCTACATACGACAAGAGCTACAATGGCGACGACTCTGACAGCGAAGATATTGAGCCACTGTCAGCCGCAGCAGCGCGTGATACGGAAACTGCTATTGAAAGCACAGTAGATGCTCGGGATGTGGACCTGGTCGTTGCGTTCTACCGTTATCTGCGTGCTGCCCCTGGCAAGAGTCGACGTGGATTCGCGGACGAGCTCACTGCGACGATCCAAGCTCGTGAAGTTGCTGACGAGGTGTTCGAGACGATCACGGCTCTATACGAGCAGCGCACTGAATCATCTCTGCTTCAAGTTGAAGAGCCCAAGAACTTGGAGTGCCATGAGGAAATCACCCGTATTTTCGAGACTTCTTGCGCTTATAGTGGTGGGCTCACCAGTTACAGCCTCAAGTATGTTGGTACATTGATGGATCTCTGCGAATCGAGCCTGCCGCAAGATGAAGTGGCGTCCATCGTGCACAAAGCGTGCTTGGTGGTGGAGACCCGTCGTGCTCCAAGAAATGATGTGTTCAACACTAATGTAGCCATGTTGGCCTAACAAGGGAAACGGATGGACAGAAGCTGCCCGACTGGTGGAGGGGCGCAATTTGCGAGTCATTCGGCAATTTGCTTCTGTCGAACGCAGTTGAATTCAAAGTGGAGGAAAAAATTCCTCCGTGCATGTTACGTATAGGGCCCCTCGTAGGTGTTCACAATGATACTAAAAATGATATAATGAGCCTGAACCGTTTGACAGCGGGTCATGTTGACAACCTCTTGCTGAGTGAACACGATCAATCAAATTGCAACGAAAAGATTCAATATGGTAGCAGATCAACGTCGAAATACTTTTCAAAAATGCAACTATCCTTCCAGGTAGACGCCATTTGGGTAGCTCTCCTCCTCCTCTTCCGGAATCTTGTCCGATTTTTCGGCTCCCAGGTTTTCGTAAAGCGTCTTGAGCTCTGCGTGCTCGTCCTCGATAGCAACATCGTATGGCTGCATCAACGAGTTAGTTAAGCAAGAAAAAAAAAATTACCGCCACAGCCGCCGCTAACTCACCGTCTGTCCCTCTGAGTTGCGTGCATTCAGGTCCGCGCCGTGCTCGAGTAGCAGCTTGGCACACTCAACCGTCTCGCACCGATGCAGCGGCGTGTCCATATCGTTGTCTCCTGCATCCGTCAGCGCATCAGTCTCTCAAACGTCCATTCTTCCGCTTACATAACCAGGATCTCACCCAACTTGACGTCCGCGCCGCTTGCCAACAGGAACACCACCAGCTCCATGTGATTGTAGCTCACCGCCGCTTGTCTGGGGATATCAACAGCATCAGTATCACGTCCCTACACTCAACATCCAAACATCAACTCACAGTGGCGTGTATCCATTCTCGTCCTTGGCGTTGGCGTCTCCTCCGCTAGCCAGAAAAGCCTTGACGCTCTCAATGTCGCCGTCACTCGACGCTGTCCAGACGTTGACGCTCATGCTTGCACCAAATTTTAGGTCTGCGCTTTAAAAACAGTCTACTTTGACTTTACTCAGATCTGAATATACTCCTGAAATCTGATAATCAATTTCATTTTTGGCGCCAAAAGGCTAAGAAAATACCGCGGGTGTTGTAACATACGACGAAGCTGAGGAAGCCATGGCGCACCTCCCTCCGCGGATCAGCGCACCCCCGTCTGCGGTTTCTTCCACCGGTTCCCCGCTGCTATCTAGTCGCTTAGCAGAACATCCACCCGCCACACTTGCAAGTGACACGGTCGTGTTCTCGCACACTAAAACACCGTCTCGCCAATCGAGCGTCGTTGCTGGCACAACGTCACCTGTTGCTCCTTATCGACTGCCTGAAACAATACCTGCAAAACATGAGACGCAACCTCAACTTAAGAAATCCCGCGTGGAAGCGCCTCGTGGCGATTGTGTGCGGCGGGTGACAGTACGCGTCATGAAGCACGGAGACAAACTGGGGTTTGGAGTGCGTCACGACCGGTACAAGCGGCTACAAGTGTCCACTCTACAGGGTGGGGACTCGACGTTGCAAGTGGGGGATACACTGTTGTCCGTGAACGGCCAGGATCTCACGGGTCACGATTTCCTAACGGTTATCCAAATACTGAAGGCCACGCGACCGGGAGAGCTGGTGTTCGAGATCGAGAGGCCCAATGGACAAGTGGCTACATCTCAAGCAGTTCCTGCTGCAACGACATCGACTGGAAATCCATGGAGTTCTGCTGAAGTCGCAGCATCGGTATCTACTAGTGGATCAGGCCAAGCTTTTAGGTCCCCGAATGGTACCAACCCAGGTACGGTGGGTGCTGGGAGGACGCTTGCAACTGCAATAATACCTCGAACAGGAGTACCGCCTCCGTCAATTCCAGTGACATCGACGACTACGATGAATGGCGTACAGCAACCGAGGAAACGAGCGCGACCGTGAGTGTTTTGTTCTTGGGTTGATATTATAATAATCACTGCTGATGTTAATATTTTAATATTTTTTGTAGTGCTCAACGTGCAGTGACGATGTTGGACGACAACGGCCAACCTGTGAATGTTACGGCTCTCCTTGCTGATTTAAAGAAGGAACGCGCTACCAAAGCAGCACTTGAAGAAAAGAACGCAGGGCTCCGCAAGCGAGTGCAACGCATGTTGATCGAGAATGATGAAGTGCGCGTGAAGGCCAAGAACGAGGTGGTAGCTGCACAGGAGAAGGCCCAGCGTGAAATTGCCGAAGCTCAGAACCAACTGGCAGTTGTGCGCGCGAAGGTGCGACTGCAGGAACGCAGTCCTGATGTGGGGCGAATAGATGCAATGGCCGACGAGATCAAGACATACAAGGCACAAGTGGAACGTCTGAAGAAGATCGAGGCAGATCGGACAGTACTACTTACTACGCGTTACCGTGGGGAATGTCGGGTTGCTGCTGTTGACGCACAGCGTGTGCTGGACTCCGTGGTGGGAATGTTCCGAACGAAGCTTCGACAAGTGGGTCGTATGAGTCGAGATAGCACAGGCAAATCGGAGCTGGAAGTGGCGTGTGACGGCGTGCGGCGTCTCGCCTTCATGAAGCTTTTTCGTATAGCACACGACTTTGCCTTCTACGCATCGGCAGCATTCCACTCGCAGGACCCAGTGCGGCACACAATCGAGCAAGAACAGTTCTTGGACTTGTTTGGCCACTCTCTGTGTCATGAAGAACGCGCAGGCTTGTTCTACGTAGCCACAGCTCCCATGGTACGTGCAATACACAGTTGTTGAGGGCAGAAGGACGTTAGTTATTTGACGCTGTGTTTGTTTTTTATTCAGGTCGTCATGTTCGACCCTAACGCTGAAAGTATAGTACTCAAATGTGAATGGGCCGAGCAGAACGCTCTCCGTGACCTCGCACGTACTGTCCGCTTCTGAACTTGATAGCTCCCCGCTAGATTAGAATGCTGAGGATTCACTGTATGACGTAGCTGAATTTCTATGTGTGCAATTGATTCTGACTTGTTTGCCTGCTACTTAGTTAATTCCTGGAAGGTTGTTATTGGCGCTGTTGAGGGTGTTGATGGAGGTTGTGTTGGTGATTGACAGCGCCATGGACTGCATGACAACGTCGCGTAGGCGGTTCCAGAGAGCAGGCGCCAACTCGTCCATGGACTCGTAAGTCTCGCGAGTCATCTCGAACACCGTGCACGGCTCCATAGCCCTACCAGCCATGTATCGATATTGACGACCGAAGAAGTCGACTTCACCGAACATGGCGCCGGGCATCACATTCTCCAGTAGTGTCAAAGGTTTCCCAGGAACTACACTGCCGTCATCGTTCATAAAGAGCGCAACGCGGCCACTTGCGAGGAAGTAGAAGCGGTCTGGGTAGGACGCGACACGGTAGAACTCGTAGCCCTGAGGCACCTCGTACTTGCGGAAAAACTGGTCAACACCTCGGAAGAGTGGAGAGTCATCGGGCTCGCCCATAAAGCGGTGGAGCAGCACACTCATAGATTCGTGGTTATGCGTCAGATCCTGGGCGTGATTGGTGTTAACCAGCAATTGGTTCTCGCAGAACTCCAAGGCAGAGTCAGCATTGAGGAAGAAGTTTTCTTCCTCCGCGATCTCGTTCTTCAGCAGTAAGCTGCGGATCTCTGGCAGCACATCAGCAAAAATGACGGTGATATCATGGCGCTTGCAATGCTGCTGCAAGATCATGAAGACACTACGCGCAGCTGTTGCATCCATGCCAGAAACGCGATTGAAGTCCATGACGACGTACTCGGTCGGCAGACCGTCTGGGTGTGGCGCAGGACTGCCATCCAAACACTCAATGGGGACATCTCGCTTGGACACGGGCGTGAGCGGGATACCGGAGTCGTCGACGTAGTGTGGTTCCATGTCCATCCCCTTGCTCGATTTCTGCTTCATCGCAGCCCTGGACTTGCGAATGTGTACCGCCTTCTGCACGTCTTCTAGAATCTGCACTGACGAACCGAAGAATAGATAGCCGTACAGCTCCAGGTACACAATAGCATCGCGTTTCTGACCTAGAAACGTGCGTGCGGCGAGTTTGCGCACCGCAGCAGATGAGCGACACTTCCGACTCACCACTCGGACCTGCGCATAACCTAGCAAGAAGTTGATGATGGCAAAGCCGATACCAAGCACCATTCCCAGTTCGAGCGACACCATGTTGATGGCGATGAAAGACAGCCACAACACCACGTACTCCCGCGGCAAGATCTTGTGGTACACGTGCACTAGCCACTCCATCATGAGGTCGATAGCGATGAAGATCAGCGTGGCGGCGAAGAAGAAGCGAGGCACGAGACTCATCACCGACAGCGGCACGAGTACAATGGCGAACTCGGAGATAATGACACACACGCCGACAATACGCGAGTTGGTCTTGGAACGGTACGTGAAAATGGTCTGCGAGAAAATGTACGAGCCGGTGTATCCGCCCAGCAGTCCACTCACAAAGTTGGACCAACCCACAGACTTGAGCTCATGGTTGATGTTGAGCTGACTGCCCATGTCCATCTCAATAGCTGCAACATCTAGACACGACGAGAATGCCACAACGAACGTCATTCCGAGCCACGTCGTGAGCTGTCGAGGTACTTGGTTCCAGTGCATCTGCGAGAAGTCAAACAGGTCGAACATTTGCACGAAGCCAGCAGGGTCCGAGGCCGGCGAGACCCATCCGAAGTCACGAGCGTCATCCAACGAGATGCCACATAACGCTAGTACTACGAAGAATAACAGAGGCATCAATAGAATCGTAGCAGGCAATGCGAACGAGTTCTCACAGCGCTGCGACACCAGCAACAAGATCACACCGCCCAAGACGCCAGGGACGCAGAGAAGCATATAATGCGGGTCCCAGATCTGCATCATCGAAGTGAAATCGTTGATCACCAGTCCTGTACACAGCGACAAGCCTGCATACATACAGAACAGCCCAATAAAAGCCAAATAGCCTCCAACCACAGGCATCGGCAGGTACGACACGAGTCCCGCCAGTTTAAACTTGCCCAGCAGTACCAACACTACACCAAGCGCTGCTGTGGCCAAACCTATCGTCACGACTGTAGTCGTCACTTTGGCCTCCAACGAGACCTCCTCGCCCAGTGATTTGCAGATGGACGTCGCGATGGCGCTGAGGAAAATGAGCCCTGCGTCCTGCACCTGTCCGATGGCGAAGGGCAGCGAGCTCAGCAGCGTGAACATGATCTGGTGCACAACACTGGAGAACATGACGAGCTTAGACAGTGCTGGCATGAAGCCGGCGAAGTCTGGGTGGCTGAAGATGATGGCTGCGTAGCCATACATGCACGGGATCGTCAGGATGGAGTTAATAACACCGTACATCAATGCGTTTGTAAACTTGGCCAATTGGTGGGGACCGCATACGCCTCCGGAAGTGCTGGCATTGACACCATTCAGAGCCGAGTCATTGCTGACCAGTAAAGCCATGGACTCTCCGTATGGCGAGCTCTCGTGGTCCACCCAGCTGCGGTGACGACGGCGCTCCTGCTGCGATGACTCATTTTGGGCGGTTTCGGCTGCGCGCTGAGCTGCACGTTCAGCTGCTGGTCCACGTGGCGTCGAGTTGCTGCGACGCTTGACTGCGCCCGAGAGCGCAGGCGAGTACATTGGCCAAAGTCCGATGGATCAGGACCGAGTTAATGGAGTTATCTGGAAGTGAGACCGGCCCTTGACCATCTGGACCGCAACATGACATAATACAGTGCTGCTAAAAACTATAGCCATACTCATTTTTTGACGCATCGCAAGCAATTTCAGCGAATGACGCTTGGCCTAAAGACTATAATTACGACAGATAAAACCAGAGCGTTCTGTGGTTAAAGAGTATTGAAAACACAATCGAAAAATTTAGGTTGGGGAATGGCATTCAGACGAAAAAAACCCATTAATTTTTTTAATGGGTTGTTTTCGTCTGAGTGCCATCCCGGCCAATCAGCATGCGTACCGACAAGATTTTTTGCACTAAGTTATTTGGGGTTGTCACTATGTTATTAATAGTAATTGTTGATGCATGTAGTATTGTGTCGACGTTATTAATAGTACTTGTTGATGCATGTAGTATTGTGGCTAAAAGTACTAATATCAGCGGCGCACTCATTAATTGATGCATGTAGTATTGTGGCTAGAAGTACTAATATCAGCGGCGCACTCATTAATACATGAAGCTTAACCAATATTTGTCCTTGAAAAAGTACCAAAGTTTAAGTACGATCGACTTTGCCCGATTGGATCGGCACTATCGATATATCAATACAAGCGACCACAGCGCTTGTTAATGATAAGGAGGCGAACCGCTTAGTTTTATAGCTGACGTCAAAACGAGGAACACAATCATTTACTTCATTAGTGAAGCTCATCGGTGCCCCATAATGGACAAAAAAGTTTTACTAGATCCTCATAAAATGTATAAATTGCTTTCAAACTCAGTTCTGCCTAGCTAATTCCCACGTCTCAAGGTTCTTTACTGTTCTGCGTACAATGGTAGGAGATGCTGAAAGGTAAATACATGAGCTTGACACTTCCCATGAAATATACTACTACAGGTCATAATTGAAATCGGTTCCTACGCGAAGACAGAGCAGATGCTGTGGCTGCGAAGCAGGTGCAGTAGATGCGTTAGCTCGGCGGCATGCATTTTTATTTTGATAATTTAAAGACCTGTAGGGCCTCTTCAGCCATATCGTGAGTGTTTTATTGTTTTCTTGACATAGTTGCACCGCTAGAATTGCTTTTCAGGAAGCAGAATTTTTTTATATCAACAGTTGATAGGGTCCACGCCAAGCATAAAACTGCTGACCAAATATCAATGAGCTACTGCCATTCTTCCGACCTCTAGTTGAAGAGACACAGTATCTATAGTCGAGAGTTCTAAAGATATTTTCAACTGACTTGCTGACCGCTATTGGCGATGAGGATATCTGTAAAAAAAAAAAAATATATTGCACAAACTCCCACAAAATCCAAAATTAAAACGTTTAGTCTTTATCATATAGCTGAACTGCGTCACGCAACAGCTCACTACAGATTAAATTCCAAGTCGTCAGATAATTGAGACGAAAAACAAAGCAATTATTCCTCGTCTTATCTCTTCCTGGATACACGTAGCTTAGCCGCTGTCTTCGAATAAATAGTGCTCATGAGGCTGGACAGATGTGAGGGCCTTTCCATCAAAAACTGCTCGTAGTCATCCTCCGAGTAAAAGAGATCGGCTGGGTCGTAGGCCTGTTCCGGCAGTACGCGCACCTGAGGTTCTTCCTGGAAGGACACGCTCTTCTTGCGAGTCTCTGGCACTGGCTCAGTAGTCTCTGCAGGTAAAACGACGTGCCTGCTATTCCTGTTTGTGGTGTTGCCCTTCTTCTGTTCTACCTTTTCATTCCCGATACTCTGATAATAAAGCGCAGTGACCCAGCGCACGATTTCTTTGCGTTGGTGGATGCGAAGAGCGACTATGCGCCCGGAATCCTTTGCACGTACGTAGAGGCACTCGTGATCGAAGCCAAAGACGCTTTCGTTAGGCGCGGCTGGCTGCATCTGTAGCGCGAGCGAATCCAGCGGGGGCGTTTTGCGCTTGTAGTCGGTGCGGCGCCAGTAGAGCAGCAGCGTGTCGCCGCGCAGAACGCCGTAGAGCCAACGAGAGAACACCTTGCTCTTAGCACTCGCGCGGCCCTCGGGAGTGGCCACAGAGCACGGCGACGACGCTGACAGCGAGCGCTTGCGCTGTTTCTCGCCGTCTTCCTCCACGCGCACGAAGCCCGCCATTTGGGACGGAGATGAGGAGGGGGAAGTGGTGGAGTCTGGCGGCGTTTTCTGCTTGAGCACCATGTCGCTGTGGGCCTGTGCCGGTCGGTAGGGTGTGCGGGATTCTCGGCAGGTTGTGGAGTGATTGATCGAGGCGTATGGCTGAATGCTTGTTTTATCCACACGCAGTCCAGTCCAAAATAAGAAATTATCGTAATTTAGTACAAAAGTAGTGAATTGTGCACCAGCGTGATTAAAATTCTCATATTGCAGTGGAAAAAATGAAAAGTACAGCAAGCGTTTACCATGCGTGTGTACTAACTAGTCCACCTGCAGCTTACTTACTGGATTACGGTATTTTCTCTTCAGGTGTCTTCAAAGCGTGTGATCAAATATTCTGTTGTTAAAGGATCAAGGTCAGTCAACAGCAGACTATATCCATTTTCTGCTCTCCAATATGCTGGAGTATCGACCCGTTCCACGCCCTTGCGTGTCAGTTGCTAGTGGATCCTTACAATACCTCTCCAAAAGTGTTTTCACAGGTAACAGCAACAACCACGGACGCGCACGTGGCCGCATACATTAACAGATTATTAAAGTCTGTTTACGACTATGACCACGAAGCTAAGCTAACCCAGAACCTTCAATCCCACTCAGCGCGTCGGGGCGGTGCCGCGTTTGCCAGCTCCAACGCCAGTGTCAACTTGTCCGACCTAGCACATCGTGGTCTCTGGTCGATGGACGGGTTCGCGACCCTGCTTGAATACATATCGCCCACTGCTGCAAGCGACCAAAATGTAGCGAAGGTGCTTGGCGGTTGGACAGACACCAAGCAAGGTGGTCATCCACCCACCCTTGCCTGCTTTGATGACGAATCGCACCATACATTTACACGTGTTAGTGACTACGCTAAAGCTATCAGATTGCTGCACTTTGCGAAGATTTCTCCTAAGGGATTCGCTGACTGTCTCACCGCTACGCTGTTGATGTATTACCGCGATACGCTGAAGGTTTCACCGCAGCATATTGTCCACCAAGAGATGCAGCGCGTCCATGCCACGTTGTCGCCCATCTGCCAGTGCCAGGAAGAGCTCCTTGACTGGGGCAGCAAGATCCGCAAGCGGTTTGTCATGGATAACATCTTGGCGCTTCCGCTACATATAGTTAAACAAAGTCTCAGTACGGAGGAACAAGCCGAACAGTTCGTTGGAATACATACCTTTGCAGACACCCTTGAGCGTCTTTTGCTCGGACACCAGCAGCTTGTGCTAGCGAATGAGGAGCTCAAAAATATGATGCGTCAAATTCTAGATCGCTTATCTAGTACACCGACTCGCGGAAGTTCCGACCGCAGCAACGCCGCGCCTGAGCAGGCACGCGAAGCTGAGCCAGCTCCCACAAATCCGCTTCGCCCCCCACTCGTTGGACAGTCTTGGCCGGCAGGGCTCACAACCTTGAAGGGAAAGAAGCTCTCCGACTTCCTCGTCCAGTACATAATGGAGAATCTAGGGTCCCTTCCGAAGGACTCCAGCAATCGTGGGCAGAAAGACTGCTTGCGAGCCGTCGAAATACTATCGTACGTCGCTGACCTGAGCAGCATTCCGCCTCTACCTCCTTCGTCTTGCGAAGCAGAAAGAGTACGCTGGATTTCTGCAATGCAACGTATGGCAAACAGATGCGAGTTAACGTTAGTCAACGGATTAACCCGTGCAGCAAATGGAGCGCAAG
>NW_008648993.1:1818072-1833933 GCF_000247585.1 Phytophthora nicotianae INRA-310 | reverse complement strand
CTATGTTATTAATAGTAATTGTTGATGCATGTAGTATTGTGTCGACGTTATTAATAGTACTTGTTGATGCATGTAGTATTGTGGCTAAAAGTACTAATATCAGCGGCGCACTCATTAATTGATGCATGTAGTATTGTGGCTAGAAGTACTAATATCAGCGGCGCACTCATTAATACATGAAGCTTAACCAATATTTGTCCTTGAAAAAGTACCAAAGTTTAAGTACGATCGACTTTGCCCGATTGGATCGGCACTATCGATATATCAATACAAGCGACCACAGCGCTTGTTAATGATAAGGAGGCGAACCGCTTAGTTTTATAGCTGACGTCAAAACGAGGAACACAATCATTTACTTCATTAGTGAAGCTCATCGGTGCCCCATAATGGACAAAAAAGTTTTACTAGATCCTCATAAAATGTATAAATTGCTTTCAAACTCAGTTCTGCCTAGCTAATTCCCACGTCTCAAGGTTCTTTACTGTTCTGCGTACAATGGTAGGAGATGCTGAAAGGTAAATACATGAGCTTGACACTTCCCATGAAATATACTACTACAGGTCATAATTGAAATCGGTTCCTACGCGAAGACAGAGCAGATGCTGTGGCTGCGAAGCAGGTGCAGTAGATGCGTTAGCTCGGCGGCATGCATTTTTATTTTGATAATTTAAAGACCTGTAGGGCCTCTTCAGCCATATCGTGAGTGTTTTATTGTTTTCTTGACATAGTTGCACCGCTAGAATTGCTTTTCAGGAAGCAGAATTTTTTTATATCAACAGTTGATAGGGTCCACGCCAAGCATAAAACTGCTGACCAAATATCAATGAGCTACTGCCATTCTTCCGACCTCTAGTTGAAGAGACACAGTATCTATAGTCGAGAGTTCTAAAGATATTTTCAACTGACTTGCTGACCGCTATTGGCGATGAGGATATCTGTAAAAAAAAAAAAATATATTGCACAAACTCCCACAAAATCCAAAATTAAAACGTTTAGTCTTTATCATATAGCTGAACTGCGTCACGCAACAGCTCACTACAGATTAAATTCCAAGTCGTCAGATAATTGAGACGAAGCAATTATTCCTCGTCTTATCTCTTCCTGGATACACGTAGCTTAGCCGCTGTCTTCGAATAAATAGTGCTCATGAGGCTGGACAGATGTGAGGGCCTTTCCATCAAAAACTGCTCGTAGTCATCCTCCGAGTAAAAGAGATCGGCTGGGTCGTAGGCCTGTTCCGGCAGTACGCGCACCTGAGGTTCTTCCTGGAAGGACACGCTCTTCTTGCGAGTCTCTGGCACTGGCTCAGTAGTCTCTGCAGGTAAAACGACGTGCCTGCTATTCCTGTTTGTGGTGTTGCCCTTCTTCTGTTCTACCTTTTCATTCCCGATACTCTGATAATAAAGCGCAGTGACCCAGCGCACGATTTCTTTGCGTTGGTGGATGCGAAGAGCGACTATGCGCCCGGAATCCTTTGCACGTACGTAGAGGCACTCGTGATCGAAGCCAAAGACGCTTTCGTTAGGCGCGGCTGGCTGCATCTGTAGCGCGAGCGAATCCAGCGGGGGCGTTTTGCGCTTGTAGTCGGTGCGGCGCCAGTAGAGCAGCAGCGTGTCGCCGCGCAGAACGCCGTAGAGCCAACGAGAGAACACCTTGCTCTTAGCACTCGCGCGGCCCTCGGGAGTGGCCACAGAGCACGGCGACGACGCTGACAGCGAGCGCTTGCGCTGTTTCTCGCCGTCTTCCTCCACGCGCACGAAGCCCGCCATTTGGGACGGAGATGAGGAGGGGGAAGTGGTGGAGTCTGGCGGCGTTTTCTGCTTGAGCACCATGTCGCTGTGGGCCTGTGCCGGTCGGTAGGGTGTGCGGGATTCTCGGCAGGTTGTGGAGTGATTGATCGAGGCGTATGGCTGAATGCTTGTTTTATCCACACGCAGTCCAGTCCAAAATAAGAAATTATCGTAATTTAGTACAAAAGTAGTGAATTGTGCACCAGCGTGATTAAAATTCTCATATTGCAGTGGAAAAAATGAAAAGTACAGCAAGCGTTTACCATGCGTGTGTACTAACCTAGTCCACCTGCAGCTTACTTACTGGATTACGGTATTTTCTCTTCAGGTGTCTTCAAAGCGTGTGATCACGCTTTTTGAGCCCACGAGAACGCCGTGCACACGGACAGATGGAGAATGAAAGAATGAAATGGCGGCTAGAGAAGAAAGAGATTGCGAGCGGCTGCGCTTGAGGAGCGCGATCCGACCCCTTCATGGCGCTGTTGACTATTACATGTAGCCATTCGTCCACCTGGCTGGGCAGCCCTCGTCCCGTGGTTGCAAACAGACTCACGCCAGGTTTCGTCGCAGACGGATAAGCCTGCTTGTACGCACACGCAATGAGCAAGATTCACGGACTCTGCAGTGCCTGGCCAATCGTTGTTGTGTCAGAGCTCGCAAAAGAACATGAAATGGAAATTCACCCACGCCGCCCCATCTGAGACCGTCCAGCACACGTGGGTTAACTGTTCGAGTGCAGCAAAGCACTGGTCACGAAGGCCGCGGCAACGCTCTTCGGCCGCGCGACGGCTTGAGCACGAACATCAAGATGTCAATAGCTGCTGATGACTTTGCCGTACTGTGATAGGCGCCGTATCATAATCTTGTTGAGATGGATTTTTTCGGCTTGTAAACCAATTATCCGACGTCAGGCATCTGCTTCAACTGCTTACGCTGTGCCTGTCAAACGCGCACTGGCAGTACAGTGTATCAAACTGCTGTCGACTGCAGTAGTCCTGTACCATTACACCGAACTCTCACTTGTATTCAATGCTCAGTAAAGGCTCGATAGTAGACATGTAATGGCCGTACATGGTAATGAAGAGCGCCGTCATAATAAAAATGAATTTTGCCAACACTTTTGTGTTTTTCTGTACAGTAAATTGATACAATTATTGCAGTACAAAACGATAACGACAATTTTGTCGTCCAAAAAAAATAAATTAGATTTCCCCTTGAAAATTTTCCATTTTTTCGTACTGGCTTCCAGCAGATATTTTGTTACTCAACGACAACGAACTAGTAGTACTTTCATGATGAAAATGTCGCTTGCCGTTGGATGGCATTCAGACGATAAAACCCATTAATTTTTTATTTGGGTTTTTTCGTCTGAATGCCATCCAACGGTACGGTTTATTTGGGTTATTCGGAACCAACTCAAAAAAGTCAAATTTAAGGTCGTAATAATATAGGCTTGGTTGGCATTCAACTTAGTGCTTAAAACTTGTCGTTACGCATGCTGATTGGCCAGGATGGCATTCAGACGAAAATAACCCATTAAATTTTTAATGGGTTTTTTTCGTCTGAATGCCATCCCGGCCAATCAGAATGCTTTCAGCCTAAATTAGAGTCTTTTTTTTTTTACCATATTAAGCATTTATTCATAATGTTGCTGATCAGCAACTTAATCTCAACAATTGTGACCGAAAGCTCCCCCCACTTTCATGTACACGACTGGCACGATGGAGCAGCGCAAGTGGCATATGCAACTCAATGAGGGACGCGAGAGCGACTTGCCGCACAGACTCGAGCCCATCGGCTACGTTAAGGGTGTCTCGGCCGACAAGGTGCGCCTGTTGTCGCACCTCCATTGCCCTCCCTCGATCTCTAACACGCTTTCGACAGGACTCGACTGGAGCAGTCGCCATGGCTGCAACGAACACGTCAGAGCTCAAGAAGAAGGTGCGGACAATGGCAAAAAGAGTGATGGTCATTTCCAATTCTTTACTTACCGGAGTGATTATCTTTGTCATGACAGCGCGCGATGGAGATCGGTATGGCTCCATTCAAGAGCCTCCTCCAGACGGCCTTCATGATGTGGATGAGTGGCAACTCCATCAACATCTTCAGCATCATGATCACCGGCATGATCGTCATGAACACTGCCAAGTCGCTCTTCAACATGAGCAATGGTACTGCTTTTCAGTTACCAAATATTTATTGCAACTTTCCTCTGACAATAATGTGATTGTTGCCAGCTTTCGCGTCCGTGAACGACGGTGTGATCGACTTGACGCAGCCCAAGGCTGTCTACATGGCCGGAAGTTTGGTTGGTGCAGCTATGGGCGTGTACAAATGTTCCAACATGGGATTGCTGCCCACTACGAGCGCCGACTGGACGTGGCTGCTGCCAATCAAGCAAGCAGTGGAGACCTCTTCGTTCGCCCACAGCCTCGGACAGTAGCAGCAAAGGTAATCTATGGGGCTAACTTGAAGCACAGTCAATGAACACGCGATGTAAGTTAGCATAACTCATTAGCTATTCAATTAGTACACGTAACTGCAGTAGAATGAGGAAAACTACCCGCCGACAGACGACAAAACTCAGCGTGGTCACATATCCCTCTCAAAAAAATCACTACAAAGCTAGCTGCGGTTAATACTCCCACTACGACCTCCACACAGCCAGCTTTCACTGCTGCTCATGTGCTTCTGCAAAATT
Source organism: Phytophthora nicotianae INRA-310 (assembly GCF_000247585.1). NCBI lineage: Eukaryota > Oomycota > Peronosporomycetes > Peronosporales > Peronosporaceae > Phytophthora > Phytophthora nicotianae. The sequence goes on along the minus strand of NW_008648993.1, from coordinate 1,829,442 downwards.
GATATCCTCTCCAACCGAAGAGGTCTACGACACATTGCGCCCACTTGTCTGCGGTGGACACCGATATTCCTCGGGGAGCAGCGACCGCTGCAACGCGTTGAACGCGAACACTCGTCGCCCCGTGTTCTTCAGTGCGTTCTCAATGCGTACACCTTCGGATCGCATGACGGACACGATGCCGGCCTTCTTCTGCTCACGGAGACCGTGATGTTGTACGAGAATGCGACCTTGTTCCAGCGTCACTGACATTCCCGTACGATCCTTAGCAGACTTACACACCGTCACCCGTCCACCAGATATACTGCGACACAAGTCGGAACTGAGCTGTAGGATCTCGGGGCGCTTCTTCCGTGCCTGTCTTCCAGCCGTGCCGATGAGTTTATCCAGTTCGCCGAGGATGCGATATACCTCCTCACGTGACGGTCCTGACGGGGTGACAACTGCACTCGGTGCCGATGGCGGTCGTGAACGATTGGAGTCTGTGGAATCATCTCGCTGTCTCTCCTGCTTCTGCATCGCCTTCATTTGCCTCATGGACGTGTAGTTGCAATAGCGATCGCAGTAACTTCGCAGCGTCTTGAGACTACTGGCGTTGATCACGTCCTGTAGTCTGGTTACGGACGATCCCGTGTTATTTGCCAGTGTTTGTTTCTCGTTAATACCCTGAGTGAACAGCACGGGGCACACCTTGATGGGTCCGCCATGACGAAGCGCTTTCGTCAACTTCACCTTTCCGGAACGCAACTTCACACGGATAACCAGGTGAGTGAACGGGAAGAGTTTGTCCACTGACGCTGGTGCCAACGACTGTGCGTTCTCCCAGTTGTTACCCGGTCCGCCCAATAATCGATGGTTACGTGCCTTGATGAACGTACTCAACAGCCGCTGGCCAACGCCACTCAATGAAGATGACTGTGACATCAGAGTCTCTCTGGATAACGGCGTTCCATCCGTGCTCTCCGAGTCTCCTGCGTTCGCTGAACTTGTCTCCGAGAGCGCATCATCAATACTGGTAAACACATCCACGTCGATCACACCGCCGATACCTGTGGAGTTCGTCGAGTTCGTCGAGTTCGAAGATGTAGCAGACTCCAGAGATTCCAGGTGCATCGACTGCCGCTGCTTCACTTGCATCTCCCGACGTTTCTCGTCTCCACCACTGCTTGCAGCTTCACGATTACTGCCGCTGGCCTCGGAGGGATCCGATGACGATGGACTGTGCTTCGATTCCTCCTCGAGACGGTACGACACGGATCGAGGAGACTTGTTGCCACTGGATTCCTCGTCCACACCGCCGATTTCTTCTTGCTCGTCCACCAGTACGAAGCGTACGTTGCGTAACTCGTTGACAGCTCCAGCCATATCCTCCAGCATACCAGCCTCGTTACCATGTGTAGATACCAAACTCTCAACGTCAAACAGGAAGCCCAACTTGCTGAGCTGCTCCAGCATCGCCTGGCCCTGTTCGGGGCTAGCGTGCTGCAATGCCAAGTCAACTTTACGCGTGAATGCCGTCACCAGCGCTGCCACAGCTTGCGGGAAGCACACATCCATACGCTTCCCAAGCACACACTCGACGTCATCGGCCTTCTGTTCGTCTTCTGTCCATAGCGGCACTTGGTGATGTGCAGCAGTCGATCCGTGCGGCTCTCGCACACGCGGCTTGAGCTTCGCGTGCTGCTCCTCCAGACCGAAGATGCCGCCGTTCTTGAACTTGTAGACGTGAGCAGCCATGGCACCCACAGTCACGATGTCATATACAGCAGCACTGGCGTTGATATCCGAGGTGCCACTGCTCCCCATGCTCGTTTGCGCCACGGCGTCAGCGTTGCCGACCCACATCTCTTGCAGGTGCAAATTGATCGGCAGGAATCGTAGCTGGGCGTTTTTCTTGTCCGTACTGGCCTTGAAGTACATTTTACGCTGGTCACGAAGCACATACACGCGTCGCAGTTGACGCAGTAATTCCACGTACTCTTTACGTTCCTGACAACGCTGCAGCATCCACTCTCGACAACGGTTCAAGTCCCCGTCGTCCTGGATTTGTTGAATCAAATTCTCGTAGATGCCGCGGTCGGATCCTTTTTGTCTCTGACGGTCATAGGCTTCCAGTCGCGCGAGGTCGTTCTCGGCGATAAGAAGCTCCTTGGTGCGGTATCGGATGATAATCTCCAGAATCTGACGCGGGATCCAATTGCTGAAGCGGCTTTCCGTCAGGTCTTCTACAACCAACAATCCTTGTTCACGGATGTGATACTGCTTGCTAATCGCTGGAGCCGCAGCGTGGAGACCACCCTCGACTCCGTTGAAGCCGTACTTGGCACCCGCAGCCTTGGGGATCACCGTGTTCACCAGCAATTTAGGTGGCGCAGCGTTGGGGCCGAAATGCTTGTACGAGTCCTCGGTGGCCGTAAGCACAGTCTGCTCCGTCCGTGCACCTGCTGTCACTAATGTGACGCTAGACACGGTGAATTCAGCAACCACGCTGAGACTGTGAGGAACCGCGGATGATCCCGAGTTGGATTCGGATCTGCTAACTCCTGATCCCGGGCCGTCTTCAGTGGATCCAGGGGATTCCATCTCGAAGAGTTCGTCGATAACCTGCGAACTCTGGAATCCTCTATATGCCTCCATTTCTACCAAGGAAGAGTCCAGCGTGTGCTGACTGTCGTCTCCATCGTCATCATCATAGTCGCGACTGCTTTGCGTACGTTCCATAGCCGCTAGAACCTCAGCTGCAGTCATCTCAGAGTGGTCCTCGTGGTTGATAGATGCAGGAGCAGAGTTGAGTGCGTACACGACCATACGAATCTTCTCAGCCGACCTACCGACCGGAATACGAGGCACGGACAAGAACGTGTAGAGGTATCGCTGCTGGTGAGGCAGCATAACTGGCGCCACGTCCTTCACGCTCGCCATGACTGTGTCCGTGTTGCTGATCTGTCGCCACGCTGTGGACGTGCTATCTCTTCCATCTTCCACCTCCAGGCGCTGGATGGCAATGAAGCAGCCGTGAGCGAAGTCCTCGTTCATCTCTAGCGCCATGGAGAGACCAACGTAGTCGTCTGTCGGCGAGATAGTAGAGTTCATCAGCGAGCGTCGACTGGACACTGCGTCGGCTGTTGCTTCACCCTCCGCCATGATCTCCTCAATCTTCTCCAATGAGCCCTCGGTCCATCGATCCGTCGTACTGAACGTGAAACTGGGCGTCCGGATCTCACCGTAGCCCGACTCCGATAGAGGACTGCAATCGCTGGACATATCGCGGTTAGCATCGCGCAGAGATTGGGCCGTAGCGTTCCACTGCAAGAAGATCAGACAGCACGGAGGAATGGAGCACGGCAGCCACACTGTGAAGATGTAGAACCAGGGGTACGCGATGCCACGAGTAGTGCGCGAAATGATCTGCACGACCCACGAGAGGAGATACACCAACGTGACGATACCGATAAGTGCGTAGTAGAGACGCAAAGCCTTTACTAACACAACCTGGTGAGGGCCCGACGCGTTGCCAAGCAGCAACTTACCACGACGCATGACCATCACACCTAGAGCCATGACAACGAACGTCAGCACGAGGAAAATACCGTACGTGACGGATGTCGAGACCAGGAAGAAGTTGTCGTCATCTTCGGCGTAACAAGCCCACAGATAGCCCTGAATCTCCGAGAAGACCGTGGCGGATGTGTCTGCGTCCTCATTGCACTGTTGGTACGCGAGCGTAGTGACGTCGTTCTCCGAGTCGTACACACGTGCGATCAGAGTCTGGTAATTGAGCAGATAGCCGATCTGGAAGGCGTAAAAGAGCATGTTGAGCGCCACAAAGCCCACTATCGCTGTACGCTTGGGCAGCTTTCGGAGACGCAAGCTCAGCACCGTTCCCCAGTGGAAACACACAGCTGTGAGCATCGTGAACGTGAAGCACAGATACGCGTGCATGATGTAGAAGTAGGTACTGCCACGAGTGAAGAACCAGATGAAGTTGTTGACAAGAGAAGTGGCCAAGGCCAACACGGTGCAAATAGCAGTGATATCGGTCCAAATGGAGCCCAGCGAGAACGACAGGCCGTTCCTTCGGATCGCCACGCTGCAAAATGCTAGCGAACCAACGAGCACGACCATAGTCACGTAGTTGTATGGACTCGCAGTAGCGCCTGTCGTCAGATACACCGAGATCGCCGAGAATGTGCCGTCGATAATCAAGAGATCCTCCGAATTACGGATCTCGATGGCAGTGGCGCCCAGACCTGAAAACGCCACCGACGGATTCTTCACCGTGTCCACGCCAAGTCTCACCCAGCCGATCGAGATCGGTTGTTCCACGATAAGAGTCCACGAATTGTCCGAAGACGAATACGATGCTTGCGTAAAGTTGTTGGGACTGATGCTCTCCGTCTGCGTCGTGGCAGCCGCCAACACGTAAAATTCGTCCTCACTAGGAACGTCCAGTGGATACGTTTCCCAGGACCACACAGCGTCAGCAGTGAAGCCCCACTTGTCGCCGAATGTCAATTTGATCGAACTGTTCTCCGGAATGTTGGCATCCGTGTAGAAAGTGAGCGTGGCGTTGCCTGAGTTGCCTGGATAAATGTTCTCCGGGAGGAACGATCCACTTGACAGTGTCGCGCTGGTCAGGTCCGTAACACGCACGTACGTGTCGAATACGGTGTTTTCCGAGTCGTTAAAGATGAAATACACTGGCGTGAGATTCGACGTGGTCGTGTACGTCACGTTGGACGTGAAACTGGCGCTGTCGTTCATACCCGACGGAGTCACCACACCATCGAATAGAAACACGAACGTATCGTTTGTTTGATAGTTTTCAGTGATGTCCACCGTCAAGTAAGTCCTGTTCCCTTCCAAAAAAGTCGACACTTCACACGTCGTGCTTTCACGTTGGGCGTTAGGCGTCGAGTTCGCCACTCGTTCCAAGTAACACGAGCAGTCTTCTGTAAAGTTGTATCCAGGAGGGCTAGCCAGCATGATCTGGTGTACCGTATAGACCTCTCCGCCCATGCCGTCGGGGTAAAATACATCCAAAAAGTCCGTGGGTGTCACAGTGACTCCGAACGTGCCATTTGTCTGTCCTGGGTAATTATTCTCCACGCCACGCCATACATTCGAGTCCAACACGAGTCCGTTGCAGCATTCGTCTGTACATGTCCAGTCGTAGCCTTCCGTGTAGTACCAGAGGTCCTGTCCGTTGCAGAAAGCCTGTTTGTTGGTGTCGTTCTGACACGTCGGGAAAGCCACGCACGGGTACCAGGCCTGATGATTCTGGGCTTTACGTCCGCTATAATCGCAGCATGGCAGGCCACTGCACTCGCCGTGGACCGTCCCGAAGAGGTCTCGCGGCTGCTGTTCATTACAACAGACCAGGGACAAGTCCGGGTCGCCTCCTGCCAAAATCGCGCTCGCTGCGGACGCTGAGGACGTGGACGTCACGCAACAGGCTGAACAGTCGTCCGCCTCGGTCGTGTCCGCCGTTACGGAGCCTGAAGTCGCCGCCGACGCGCTCTGAGCCTGTATCCTGTTGACCAGCAGTGCCGCTAGCGCCGCCAGCAGCAGCTGCGGTCTTCGTCTCCGCATCTGCAGAGAGCTAGAGGGGAGCTATATACACGTCTAAAATGGGGTCTCGAGGACTTATCCGGCGCTGGCCGGCGCTCCGCTCGCTCGCTCACTCGCCTGCTTGTAATAGGCTGATGGCGGCGGCGCGGAGGAAGTGATGACCTTCGTCTGTCGTTGGGCAGCTCCTCTGCGTGTCGAATTTCGGGAAAAACGGCTGCTTACTGGCGCTCAGTATGGTGGACAACCCTAAATTTAGACGTGTCCCGTCGTAACGCGATAGTCATAGACGGGTCGGCTTTACACTATCAAAGTGCACTCCCAGTCTATTGAGTAGTGTATAAAATGTCCTATCCCTTAATTCCAGCTTAACTTTGTTACGCTAGAAGCTGATTGAATATTGTTTTTACAGTTAATGGATTATGAAGTGTTTTGACGTGCGGATCCTATTCAGATAGTCAGACAGCGAGCGAATTATGGCCAATCGTTGGCCCAGAATAAGTCCAAAGAGTCGGTTGCCGCGGTGTTGCTTTGTAACGGCATCTCAGGGAGGCACTGCACTGCGATCCCAGTCTACTTTATGGGCGGCAACGAGCTACATGTAGCAGCTTGGCCGCATTGTCCAGCCATGGCTGGTAGGACACTGAGAGAAGAGAGTAAAGGGAAATGTGGTATTGTACTGCTCTCGTTGAGATCGCTGCAGGAGCCACACTACCCAGTAGGTTGTAATGATATCGTGGTGTGGTTTTGTTTTTTTCGACTCCAGTTTGGTCTGTCGAACTGCAAAACGGCAGTCGGGTTGCGCAATGCGTGTTCTGTTGGATCAGAAAGTAAGGAGTACTAGCATGATGTTAGCCAAGTACTACAACGGGCAGTGTCATGACCATAGTTCGTGAAACCGAAAGTTCAGGCGGGTTCGTCTCAACTCACGTTGTCCCCCCGTGACTGCAGGTGGAAGTTGCCGTGGCGCTGAGGCGCTTGCCCTGTCATATGGATATGGCATCGAAGTCGTAAATATAAACATGATTTGGGTAACGACTCTGAAGAATGCGACGAGCGTGAAGGTATGCAGTTTTAGCTATCGATGTGACTGAAATACATCATGTCGGTGTAGACTACATCCACACATAAGGTGTAGAAGGTGTAGAGTTGATGATATCGTATAAGTCATCCTTTATGTGAAAATGCTCACTTCTGGATGACTTTTGTAGCCCTGCAAACTGACTTGGAAAAGCGCTTCAGCTGCTAATTCGTTTTCGAGTAGATTTGTACTGGGATCGTCGTGTATTCACGAGTATTATTAATATATCGTGTGTGGCGCTCAGGCAAACCGTGTAGCCTTACATATACGTCGATCAAAGATTACTGCAACTGTAGTAGTAGTAGTAGTAGTAGTAGTAGTAGTAGTAGTAGTAGTAGTATTTACTGTTACTGCAGAAGCTACAAAAAAAAATACTTAAGTAATAGTGTAGCTTGGATTATCATTTTACTTCAATCGCGATTATCACGAGATAGATTGTATGGACGCGATTGCGACCAAATTATTATGTGTATTATTTATCATTTGTGTTTCTGTGTATTGAAGACGAAGTCGTTCAAAAGCGAAAGTTTTACCTCTGCTACATTCTGAATGTTGTACGGTCGAACTTGTACCGCCACCAGCAAAACACCTGGAACAAGAATGATCAACGGCAAGTTATGTTTCTTCGAGGAATACTGACCGTGCCCAATATCCAATCGATGGTTATCGGTTCCCGTCCGCTTATTGCAGAGAGAAGTACTCAGTTAGCCTTATCCGAGGTCGCGACCGTGTACATTTCATCATCAGACTGTGGACCCAGCGAAATCGAACGGTCCATCATGGTGCATCGATACCATCAATGAAGCGACGATCGGACTGCAAGACAGATTAATCGCCATCTCTCTTAGGCGAAGCGCATTGCATACAAAAGACAGGGGAGTGCTGGTTCTGTTCAATGTTGAGAATCTCCGTCAGCCACCCCGAGAGACATACCAGTCCAGGAAGTGCAACCAGCAGCACTGGGTCAATCAGATCAACGGTGTGGCTTGTGTCATTTCAGACATCTTTGCATTTAACTTAAGGGCGTCTAGTTATAAAACTACGGGTAGTCTGACTCTCATAAAAATCAAATGAGACTATTTGCTTACACGTTACATTCTCTTACATTGATCTTTCGCTGGAGCGATTCCTGTAGCGTTTTCACCTTACAGACCGAGTTGGAAAGCCAAGATATCGTTCAGGCGGGCATAAATTCATATGGTTTCTTTGCTTTGATATGAATTTCAGAGAATTAACATCGAATACATTTCCATGTCTACTGGAGCATCTTCACGTCACGCAGTTGCAGTTGCAGATGCAGTGGTGGAGTACGTTGACCCCTGCAATCAATATGTATTAATCGTTTCAACAACAACAAAATGCAGTAGCAATGGCGTTGGCTGCACATCGTGCTTACGGGGTATGTTTGATTATGAAGATCGCTTGGCTTGAAGCCACAACAGCAAGTAGCTTAGGTCTTGGTCTAGGTATTGATAAGAGGGGGGGGGGGCGGAAATTACTGTAGGCATTTATCCTCTGAAGTCTAGGGTCTTGTTCGCCATCATGTGATGACGTGCGCTGAAATCGCACATGCCGCAGATGAATCGCACAGCAAACGTATTATAATGCAGAAGCAGGGGTTGGTAGTCTTTTTTGAAATAGAAAACTTGAGTTATACTACTACTACTATTATTCAATTGTAGTCATATTATGTAGTATTCACAATTGGTAGTAATAGCACTGTCTCGCCGTGGTACGATAGTACTATTCAACTACTATTTCAAGGCACCTTAACGAGCAAGGTAAGCTCTTATTTCGCAATTATTGATCGTTCCGTCCAAATTTGCCGACTTGGGTCTGTTTGAGGAGCGGGAGGACAATCGCCCACTTACAAACCCAAGTCATTAGTAGAACCCACCAAGTCTTTTCTTGCCACCTTATTTCGTACTTAAACGGATCAGTATAAGGAATTGGGCGATTTGGGGGAGATTCATTCAAAGAACCGTCCTGTCCAATTTTGAGTAGAATCCACAATATCAACCCCTGTGCAGAAGGCTACAGTATCTCTGTTCTTGATTCTAATCCTACTGAATATTTAATATAGAAGGTGCGCAGCATACACAATAGAGAATAACTATATCAAAAAATCAAATCTTATACGGTAATATGGGTGCGCATACTGAGAGGGATTCTGCACTATTCAAACTAGTGTACAGTAAAACGAATTGCTTGCTGATACAACACTTAAAGCAGATGCTCTAGCTTTCTGAGTTTCGTATTCACATTGTGAACACGAAATTGCTACTAGTACTCTCTTAGTACCATGCTGTAGACCGAGTGGAGAAAGTAGCATGTACATGTGGCATCAGTGACGAGTACCTTTCCAACATTTCATGTTCTGTAAATGCAAACGATTTGCGGATTGCTTGTCCATGTACCGTACATATTAACAAAGATTAACTTTTCATCAACTAAAGCTGACGTCATGGTACAGCCCTGCAATCCGTTTTCGCGGGGTTGTGTCATATAGGATTTGCAAGCACATCAGGTTTCAGGATGATTCAGCATAGAAACAAGAGCATGTTGGACAAATGAGAATGATATCCGTAAGTTTATCAAATGTACGACGGCGAAAAAACAGATGCAGTACTGTACTGTACTTAGAAAGTAAATGACGGCACAAAGGTGGCAGGGTTGTTTACGGCACGACTAATCGGCTGCGTGCAATTATTTACGTAGTACTAGTAAGTAAGATACATGTACTTCGAAGTATAATTCTTGGTACTCTAATCAATTGAAACTGCTTATTAATAGATGGCCAAATATCTTTCATCACCTCGGCATTCGTATTCGTCGGTGGATCCCGTACTAATATGTACAACTTGTCACCACGGCCGAGTACGCTGTCAATTTATTCATAAACACCATTACATCGCCGTCCGTAAGCACCTTGGCGCTATCATGCAGGTTAAAAAAAAAGCGAAAGCAGGTTTTTCAATGCTTACAAAAACAAGTAGTAAGCGTGTTTCACTTTTTTTCTTTAAAAAGAGTTAGGATAGATCAACACGCAATTCAAGGAGATGCTTCATCAGCAGATCCCAACGCTTCCCACATATACGGTGCGTAGTTCAGTCCTGGTTGCATCCGATGTGATCGTTGCTATTAACCAAACGAGATTCGGAGATCATTCTGCTATTTGACGGCCAGAGCACACCACGATCTGTGCCTTCAGCCATGGCCTCAGTGAGTAAGGGACTCGGTCGCCTATCCCGATTATCCCAGCTATCAGCAGTCTCCATTACTCGTGACAAGAGCCGAAAAACCAACCTCGAATCTCCAGTGCATATGCTGTTGTCCAGTCCTACCAGCAACATGTCGTCGGACGTACGAAAGCAAAACTCGAAGAAACTGGCTCACCTTACGAATGCTATCATGTACGGCATTATCAACTCGATCTTAGCCATCCCAGCCATATATGGTTACACCGTCATCATCTTCAGTCACCGCGATTTCCAAGATTTCATGCCAGCACTTTCCAAGCTCGTCGTCTACTCCAGCGTCGTTCACCAAATCATGTTCACGCTCATGAGCTCGATGCCGTTCTCCATCGGACAAGTACAGGATGGTGGACTTATCTTCCTCAGCACCATGGCTACTTCCATTTGCAACTCCTTGGGTGACAACGTTCCACTTGAGGCCAAAGTGACAACATCCGTCGTCACTATCGGTATCGCCACAGCTCTATTCGGTATCTGTCTTGTCGTCATGGGGAAGATGAAGCTGGCCGAGCTTGCATCGTATCTGCCGATACCCGTCATCGGAGGCTACTTGGCTTTTATCGGCATATTTTGTCTCTATGCCGGACTCGCACTCTGTACGGGTTTAATCGTCAACAACATCGAGTCCATGATCAATGTATTCGATAACCCACACGATATCCTGCTGTGCGTTCCGGGTGTGCTTGGTGGTGCCTTCCTCCTCGTTGTGTCCCAGCGCTACGACAACTCATTTATTCTATCTGCGGCGATCATGATCATGCCCGTAGTTTTTTTCTTTATCCTGTTGGTTGGCGGAATCTCAATGGACGACGCACGCGATGGAGGGTGGATCGACCCCGCCACGGAGCCCGCCACAGTCACGGATTTGATCAACCTTTTCGATTTCTCTCAAATGCATTGGAACGAATTACCGAAACAGTTTGGAACTTGGGTCGGCATGGTGTTCATCGTGGCATTCGGGTCTTGTCTGGATATTGCAGCTATCGAGCTCGACATGGATAGAAAACTAGACTTCAATCAGGAGCTCAACACGGTTGGCTGGTCCAATGTGGTGAGTGGTCTGCTAGGTGGGTGCACGGGCTCCTACATCTTTTCGCAGACTATATTCACGTACCGCTCGAAGACCAACTCACGTATCGTTGGTGTGTGCGTGATCATCGCGGAGACTGCTATCGTGGTGGCGCCAGTGTCCGTCATGAGCTACGTGCCAAGATTTTTCTTTGCGGCGACACTTATCTTCATCGCCATTGACCTCCTGATTGAATGGCTCGTGTTGGCACGCAAGCAGATGTCGTTGCGCGAATATGCAGTATTGTGGGTGACCTTCATTTCCGTGAACCTTGTGTCACTCGAAATGGGCATAGCTATTGGTGTAGGCATTGCGATTTTGAATTTCTTGTTTGGCTTCATTCGTCTACCTGCTGTGGATCGGAAAACTCGCTCTTCTGACGCGGAACGTACCCTCAC
>NW_008648993.1:1782298-1817972 GCF_000247585.1 Phytophthora nicotianae INRA-310 | reverse complement strand
GTAGGCATTGCGATTTTGAATTTCTTGTTTGGCTTCATTCGTCTACCTGCTGTGGATCGGAAAACTCGCTCTTCTGACGCGGAACGTACCCTCACTGAACGCCAAATACTGGACCAGAAGAGCAAGTCTATCGCATACTTCGAGTTGAGAGGTTTCCTCTTCTTTGGATCGTCAGTGCAGATCCTCGATCGTGTCCAGAAAGCGGTGTATGTTCGCAAGTCATTAGCTGCTGTCGATGATGACGGTGATAGGGCATACTACTATAGCGATGCAAGTGTGCTACTGCTCACTCCTAACGAGAACCGGACGCCGTTGATCGAGTGCCTAGACGGAACCCCAGCAAGTAATCCTGGCATTGTGGAGACCGAGTATGTGGTCATGGACTTCACTGGTGTCACGGCGGCAGATTCCACGGTGGTACGGAGTGCTTTCCTCATCCTACAAAAGTACTGCAGCAATCATGGTATCACCGTTGTGTACGCTGGGGCGATACCCGAAATTCAAATGTTGCTCGTCAGGAACAATATCACGGACGAGGGGAGCTTCTTTTCGAGCAGTAGTTCCGCGCTTGAGTTTTGTGAGACACAACTACTGAGTAGCTCAGATATTTCAGTGGAAATACGCTCTTGTAGTCTCAACAGAGAGTCCAGTAGCCCAGCCTTTCGCCGGTAAGTGGCAAGTTCGGTCTGTGAAGTTTGCCAGCAGATACTAGTTGTAGTAGTTGTATAGATTTTACTGATAGTAACTAATAGTTCCCAAAGTATTCGCGTACATATTTCCAAAATGCCAAGTGTAGCGACGCAAGTGTTTTTATCTCGGTCACTGAAATTATAAAGAAAGCAAAGCGCATGTCCATTATTGCAAATAAATCAAGGACGCTGCTTCAATACATGTAGTTTTACTGAAGCAGATCCTTGATTTTATCTAATGTCAATGGATGGTGCAGAACCGCATTTGTCAAGAACGATATACTTGGAAACCTGTGGAATTCCCTGGTAGTTAGGAGTGTATTTAACTGATTAAGCGTTGAAGGGATTGATAGTACAAAGCAAAATATTCAGCACATCGCTGATGACGCCGACTTTCAGATCCTTGCGGACCCAGGGAGATCTATCCTGGTTGAACACGTAGTGTTCAATACAGTTCTTGTCAACATCCGTGCCGTTACTCTACCATGGTGATCAGTCAGCTTTCTTCTGCGGCTAGCCAGGTAGGCTAAGAATCTTGTTTGCAGTACAACTTGCCATCATTGAGCGCGAGCTTTGTCACCAAAAAGATCGAGTGAACTGGAAGCACCAATCTGTTGTGCTAGCAATTTACGACTCCGTTGACAAACTGCCAAACACAGGGTACGAGTTAAAAAGCATTCTGATTGGCTAACCACTTCAACTTCGACATTTCTATCTCCTGAGTGCGTTTCTAATGTGTCATACGTAATAGTACGTAATTTAGTGTATACATCCCACAGGAAAGGCAACCTCTTGCATCAGCATCACCTGCTTGTCGCTCCGCAGTCCTTTCCTTCTTTACTAGCGACATTCACTCTGTCATCTCTCCTCTCATGGCACCGCCGCCGCCGACGCCGTGCCGGCCTCCCGCCCCTTCTATTCATGGCTCTTCATGGCGCCAACCGTCGCCTGTCCAGACTCCAGACTGCACCACACGCACACTCGCCTTCGACTCGGCAGCCTCTAGCGCAGCGGACGAGGCCAGTGCTCGAGCCAAGAAGCGCCGACGAAGAGTGGACCAAGCCGCAGCCTTCATCACAGCCAGAAGACCGTTGGACACGGACCAGGACACGGATCAGGACGAAGAGCAGGACGAAGTGAGCAAGGACGCAGAATCCATGTGGACACTTAAGAGCGGGGAGGACGCTGTACGACACCCCACGCACTCTGGAGGGCATTTGGAGGACAATAAACCTGCTACAAAGCCCCCATTGACTAATCGGAAGACGTCAACAAGCGTCCAGAAGGACAGTAGACAGATCACGGTGGACAGACTAAGACAGCTTGTGAAAATATGCAGCGCGCAGCACCACGCGGCGTCCGCACTCTTCTACGCGGATAAGTTGGTGTCCATGTCTCCCAGCAACGATAATGACGTGCTGCTCTTCGCAGACGCGTGCTACTTAAACAGAGAGTTCCACCGAGCTATCCACACCATCAAGAAAGCCAGACTCACTGACGTAGAGGCCGTTAAGGGAATTACAGTGCCTAGCCACGTGACGTTGAGAGCTTTTTTGCTGCTGGGCAGGTGCATGCTGGCCATTAAGCAGAAGGAGGAGTGTCTGGAGCTGCTGGGATCGGTGCTGCCCGATAGGGAGCATGACGTGGTGCTGTTTGCTAAGAAAGTGCAGCAGGTAAATGCAGGAGATGATTATGCTGAAGTTATCAATGTGGTGTCGTCGCTGGCGCTGTTGATGGGCGAGACATTTGAAGCCATCGGCAATCGGGAAAACGCTACGGTTTACTTCCGCATTGCGCTGCGGTGTGACGTGCACTGCTCGGAGGCGTTCTTTCATCTGTTTGACAAGCAAATGCTGTCGGCACAAGAGGAGAAGGAGCTGGTGGCGTCGCTGGACTTTTCTGTGGATGAAATGCAGCTACTGGAGCTATTGTACCAGACTCACGTGGGGAAGGTGGGGATTGAACGTTAGGCGTATTGTTGGAGTGTTCGTTGTGTACTCACGTAGTCCGGTTGATGTGGTGTTACAGTACGACACAACAACTCCAGTTGAGGAGAGATTTGCTGAAGTGGAGCAGGAGTTCGGCTTAGCAGACAACTTAGAATTGGTTAGATTTGTGCGGATTGTGGTGGTTGGTACGGAGTGATAGTGCTAACGTATCTTGACGCTGGTATATGCAGAATATCACGAGAGCTGAGACGTATTATTATCAGCACGACATTCAGCTGGCGCACGAGATTTGCGAAAGGTACTGGGATTGCTGTTGGAAAAATGCTGTCGTACGTTCACGTTGAGACACTAACCATGCGTTTGCACCTCCTTGATCCAGTGTTCGTGAAAGAGACCCGTTTAATTTCCGCGTAATTTCGGTGTATGTGGGTACACTTGTAGAACTAGGAAAGAAGCGAGAGCTTTATCACTACGCACATCAAATGGTAAGCAGCTTTACTGGCTATCATACTATCGTGCAACGCTGACACTATTTGTTGAAGGTGGATGTGTATCCAACGAAAGCTTCAGCATGGTATACTGTGGGCTGCTACTATCTCCTGATTCAGAAATACGAGACCGCACAAAGATATTTCCAGTACGTGCATGTGACTTAGCATTTTAGTAGGGTGATGGCTTACAATTGATTTAACAGCAAAGCGACATCTCTAGAGCCGAGCTATGCGCCAGCCTGGATCGGATTTGGGAACTCATTTGCTGCACAGGATGAAAGTGATCAGGCCATGTCGTCATATCGGACGGCGTTAAGTCTTTTTCCGGGCTCCCATCTGCCACCTCTGTATATCGGCATGGAGTATCTTCGTACCAACAATTTAGTCCAAGCCCTGGAGTTTATTCGGCAGGCAAGCGTTATCTGCCCTACCGACCCATTGGTTTACAACGAATTGGGCAGTGTCTATTACAAGGAAAAGGACTATCCTCAAGCGATCGAGATGTTCACCAAGGCTCTTCAGCTGTGCAAAGGTCTCCCTGAGGTAGGAATTGTACTGTTAAGTTTGTGCGGTCTCTCGGACACTCAATCTTGATCGTTTTCTTATTGTTCTTAGCGACTTATGGAGGCATGGGAGCCGACGCTGTTCAATCTCGGATATTCATACCGCAAATTGCGGTGCGTCAAGCATTGAAAAACGTTGTGGTAATTTGCAACTTTAACCTGACATTTTTCTTTAACCAGGAAGTTTGACCAAGCTATTCACTACTTCCAAAGTGCACTTCGATTATCACCTCGAAATGTACGTTTTCTCATCGATTTTATTAAGTGAAATGATGGCGTGATTATATTGTCTTCGATTCGTGCTTCCAGTCCTCCATTCTTGCTGCACTGGGCTTCACCTATCATATGAAGGGAAATTTAGAACAAGCAATCGAATCTTACCATGCGGTAAGGATCTCACTGATTTGATAGACCTTTTTCCGATGTGCTTCATCAGCTCTAACATTTTGCATAATTTAGGCACTTGCATATGCCCCTGAAGATACACTTGCGGGGTCCATGATCACCATTGCGTTTGAAGAGTCTCTGTCTGGTGGACCCGGTTCATTTCCTGAATTTGCGGAGCCGCCCCCGAAAAATGCCCCAAAAACAAGTGGTCTCACTCCTCTCAGAGCTCGTCGTTCGACAGGAAATGACAGCAACTTACGGCGTCTGGATCAGTCCTACAGCAGTATCGAACGCAGTCGACAGTCACTAGCATGCTCAAGTCTGAACTTTTCCGATGATAGCTCTATGATGAACGTGGACGAAGACTGACGGCAGTTGGCAATAGGAATGGACGTCTTACACTACAACAATCGAGGTCGATACTGACAATTGTACTATGATTCTGTTATGCCCAGTATTGCTCGCCTGTAATGTTGTTGTAGTAATATGCTGCGCCGGTGTACTGGTCATAGAATTTCTCCCATGGATCTGGTGAGACTGCTTCTCCAGCGTTTTCTGTCTCGGCACGTGAGTCTGTCGCTGGAGCCTGGGGATACTGCTGCGCCGGTTGAACCATCGCCGGGTTACCACCATATCCCATCACAGGTGCACCGTACATCATAGCTTGGCCGAATGCCATCGCTGCAGCAGCCTGATACGCATAGTTGGCTGCAGCGGCCGCATAGTTCGGTTGCATCATCTGTGGGTATCCCTGCCCATATGGAGGGGCACCATAATACCCCGCGTTGTTCTGCTCGTAGTAGTGATACTGACCGTATTGGTCGTAGTAGCCATACTCGTCTGCATAGCTCTCGGCTGCGGCTTCCGAAACGGGGTACCCATTTTCATCAACTTGTCCATTGGCGGCGTAGTCGACGTATCCTGCGGCTGCATTCTGCTCTTGCTCTTCTGCCACTCCTGCAGCTCCCATCATGTTCTCCATTGTCTTCGCAGATAGCGCTGACACCGGCCGAGTCCAGCTTGCCTCCTGTGTGCGGATATTGTAGAAATACGAAGCCTGCGCGTTCTCGTCCCAGTACTCGCCCCACTCGTCAGCTTTCGTCTCCTCGTCGGCATCCGGCTCAGCTTCACCCGCTTCGATAAGTGCCTCAGCCACCTCCGCTTCAGCAGCTTCAATTGTCTCTTGCATTGCTTTCGCACGATCCTCACGTTCTTTCTCGATTTTGTGTTGAATAGCTTTCACGCGCTGCCGAGCCAAGTACCCACGGGCACGAGACTGAATCTTTCTAGCCGACGAGTTGCGAAGAGCGATCCGCTCTTTCTCTTTTCGAGCACGTTCAAGCATCTGAAGTTCGAGCTCTTTGGTCTCCTGTTCGCGTGCGCGAGCCTCGTCATCCATCATGGCCTTCAACCGCGCTAAAGCCACCTCCTTGTGCTGTTCGGCCTGAAGTCTCAAGCGCTCCTCCTCGTCGTGGATACTTGCCATAGCTGCAGATTGAGCTTGCTGCAGCTTAACAAGCCGCTTCCGAGCCACGTGCTTCAAGCATACTGCTTGGATTTTCAACCGGGCCTGGTCCTTCTGGATCGCGAGAGCAGCTTGCTTCAAGTGCTCTGCTTCTTGTTGCAGTGTTCGGTCTATCTTGTCTTGCTCTTCCAGCTTAGTTGGCAGTAGCGTCGCGAGCTTCATGACCGCTAACTCCTCGTTCTCTTGTGTGCGCATAGCAGCCTCCTTCTCCTGTTGTGCCTGCTTCTCCGCCTCCAGCCTCTCGCGCAGCCGTTGAGCTTCCATCTTCTTTTGCTTGTCTTGCTCAATTCGAGTATCGATCTCGCGCTGCTGCATGAGCGTCTCGAGTCGAAGACGTGCTAGCTCTTGAGCCTCCTCCTTGCGACGGGCTTCCTCTTCTTCGCGTTGTAGAGCCAACTCCTCACGGAGTTTCTCGGCTTCTTCGTTTGCGCTACTCGCCTGGAACATCAACTGCATCTTGAGCTTCAATAGCTCCTCCTCCTGCTCCTGCCGCAGCCTCTCGATCTCATCGTGCGCCTTCTCCGATGCCATCATGGAGATTCTTTTCTCAAACTCGCGGCGTCGCTGAAGCAAAACGCGTCGAGCTCCAGCACGCCGGATAGCGCACTGGATCACAATCGCGGCATGGTTTTGCGTGATTCGGAGCTCTTCTTGCTGCTTACGTCTCTCCATCTCTTGCCGTTGATGCAAATATTGACAACGCGCCAGGAACCGCCGAGAGCAACATTGGAGCTTTGTAGCAGCGCGTGTCTTCGTTTGGTGAACCAAGCGCTCAAGTGCAAGACGAGCTTCCTCACGATGTTTCTGCTGGAGTTCCTGTACCATTTTTCGAGCTTGTTTGCCGCGGAACACCTTCTGGATACGAAGAGCAGCTCTCACCCGTGTACGTTGCTGTGACGCCAGCTTGGCACGCTCTAGCTCTAGTTGTCGACGCTTATCCCGAGCTAACTTGCCTCTCGTGATGACTTGAATACGCTTCGCTGCCTCGTTCTCTTGGTGTTGCTGAACTTTTTGAGCTTGTAGTCGAAGGTGCGAGGCCAAGCGACCATGAAAGCCACGCCAAAATGCCTGAATCTTCAATGCGCTGGTGTTCATGAGAGTGAAGTTCATCCATTTCAGCTTTTCATATCGAGCACGCTGTGCACGGCGGCGAGCGAGGTATCCACGATACAAGGACTGGATAACTACAGCACTGGTGAGTCGTTTAAACCTCTCCAGCTTCTGAGCTTCCTCTCGCCGTTGCTTGCCAAGCACATAGTGCTTCCGTGTGATAAAACAGCGCCATCGAGACTGGATCCGGATAGCTGCTGATCTTTCAAACGCTTGTCGTTGTTTGGTCTCTTTTTCCGTCTTCAGTATGTGCACTCGACGACGCGAGTGACAAACTCGGAAGAAACACTGGATAACCAAAGCAGCTTGTATCTGCTTCCTCATCCTGAGCACACGGCATCGCGCGAGATAGCCACGTACATATCGTTGAAGAACCTTCGCACTGCGCTCTCGCTTTCTGTCAGTTGCACGACACCATCGCTCTCGTCGTGCGAGATAGCTACGAATACAGCACTGCACCACGATAGCGCTATCGTTTTCAAGCTTGGACTGCTGGATTACACGCAGAAGCTCACGACGCTGGAAATTTCTGAAGGCTCGTTGGATACGACACGCTGCGAGAGTCTCTCGTTGCGCCTTGAACAGAGCCCGAGCTAAACGTTTGCCAGTGTAACCACGGTAACATCGCTGCAACTGACATGCAGCGTCGTGCTCCAGTTTCGCCCGACGCTTTCGACTCGCCAACGTCCGTGACAATCGCCCTCGTATAAACGCCTGGATGTGGATAATAGCGACTTCTTCTTGCATTCGGAGCCGAAGCAAGCGAGCAAGATCTCCGCGAACTACACGCTGGATCTCGATAGCTGCGGAGTGGAGTTCGTTACGAGCTTCAACGATACACTCGGTCTTCCAGCACACAAATTTGCGCCTTGTAACTTTCCGTCTCCACTTGTTCATGATAGCTGTCATCTTCTGACTGCCTTTGCATTTCAGGAACATGTTGGCCTTGATCTTGTTACGCTCGAACATGAGGAATGCCGTCCACTTACGGAAAGCTCGAGAGATCTGCTGTGACTGAAGTCGTAAGAAAAGCTGATGAACCTTCTCCATGCCCCATCGATGACAGAAGATCTGGGCCTTGAGAGATCTCACAGGGCAATGCTGTTGAACCCATTGCAGTCCCTCGCGCACCTTCGAGTTGAGCTCTTGAATGCCATATTCGGACAGTGCGAGCTCTCGTCGGAGATCACTAATGTCGACTTTCGCACCCGGTCGAAGACACGATGGCGTCGAGCGAGCGGCAACAAGCGCGCGGTTTTGAGGCTGTAGATGGCGCTTGGCTTGTCGTGCTGCGAGCTTCAAAGGGGGTAGAACTTGTCCGGCATTCCTTGTAAACCCATTAAACCCAGGGCTAGCTGTGCTGATAGTACTTGTTAGTCCACTGCCCGTCACTCCCATGTGGTTAGCCACACGAAGAAGTCGCTTGCGAGCGCGCATCAGAGCGATGAACTCGCGGAAGTTGATCTCACCGTCATGGTCCGTATCAGCTTGCTGGATGACTGAAGCGAGCTCAGTATCGTCCATATCTTCACCCGACGCCAGTAGTAGCTGCCGAAGCTCATCTGGGGATATTGAGCCGCTGTTATCGACGTCAAACTCCTGGAATTCTTCATAATACCGCTCTGTCATGGATCGGTCGTCCTCCGAAGAGAGACTAGGCTGCGAGGTGTTCCCGAAAGCTGCATCCAACCGCTCGTACTCTTCCAGCGTCAAGTTTAAATGTGTAGCAATCAGAGTCTTCTGTCGCTGCTCTTCGTCAAGATCTTCAAACGGAGTCTCAGGCTTTTCCGCTCGTTCTTGGCCGTCCGAGTCGTAGTCGAACGCGTAATGCATCGCTGGTCTTCGCCTTGATCCTGGGCGACGGTCTCCTACAGGCTGCAGCGTGTTACTCTTCCTCGCCTTGTTTCGAGTGCGCTTAGTCGGAGACAAGTAAACAGCAGCAGCATCTGTGTCATTTAGCTCTTGAGTGGATGGTCTCACCTTGGCCGAGTCAAGTCGTAGAGCCTTTCGACGAAGCTTCTGCTTGGATGCCAGACCCATTTGTCGCCTTCTTTTTCGAGGTCGATGCTTCATGTCTATCGCTTTACTCGTGAGATTCAACGCCTCCAGTCGAGCCGGTAAGGCTTGTCGTCCTCGACTGGAAGATCCACGAACGCCTCGATAGTTGCTATAGCTCTCCTCGCTACTTCTCGGACGACGTCGGCTATCGGACGGAGGTAACAAACTCTTTAAACTGTTCAAGTCCAAGTAGAAGAATGAGGTATCACTCTCTGAAAGTGAAAGACTGGGCAAGGATGTCGGCATTGGCAGCGGACTCATGCTGGCGCTTTGGAACAACCACGGCTCATGCTGCTGCACGTCCCGAGGGGGTATTCTTCGTCGTCGACGTTGAAAAGCTTGGGTCTTCGCATTGGCGATTGGAGCTGGAGCAAGAAAAGAAGTCTTGCTACCCCACCGACGATCCTCCTCGTGGTTGTTGTTAGTCATTATCTCAACCTGTCGATGCGTTCGAGTTCTTCAGATTTAAAGTTGATCTTAAAACGGACACTGGACTATTCCTAGTCCCACCTAGTCTTGAGTCGATATCCAGAACTGGAACTTGAGCAAAGAGCAGCACACGACGGAGGATACCGCCGACATAAGGAGTTCAAACATACATGGAATTATCTCTATCTAGTTTTGTCTAATGGGATTTACTCGGCACCAGGACGAAGCACCTTGGTGGGACGCACTGCCGCAGAGGTCGAGCCCTTGAGCACAGCGTGTTTGCGCTTACGCATCTGCTTGGTACGGCGTTTCTGCTCGTTCTTCTGCATGCGTCGCTGAGCAGCACGCTGCGGATCCGACACGGCTTCGGTGCGACGTTGTAGCTTGCGTGCAGCACGACGTGCAGCCATCTTCCTCTGAACGAACGAGTACGCCTCCAAGAACGGCGTAGCTCCTAGCTTCTGCTCGAGAAGCTGCAGCACTTCTTGGGCCAATAGCGCACTCTCAGGCGGCGTCACAGGCTCCGGAGCGGAGCCGCTTTTACGGTTCTTGTTGCGGTTCTGCTGTCTCTGCAACATCAGATACTCCTGCTGAGCTTGTAGCTCCTCCAGTTTGCTAGTCGCGCGGTACAGCGGGTTGATGAACTGCACGACGTACTTCTCAGCGAAGGCGGCGTCGTGGTTGTGCAACAGAGCAGCGAACAGCTTGAATATCACAGACTGGACCTCATTGCTGCAGCTCGAGCCACGAGCCACATACGACAGACGAGTGAGCAGCCAGCCCATGGGCGTCCGCGACTTGGCACGTTCATCGTTCTTCTCTTCCTCCTCACGACGCTGCAGTTCCTCGACTTCCTTCTCATCAGCCTCTTCGTCTGCTACCTCGTTTCCATCCGCTTCATCCACCAGAGCCTCAGCAGTCACGTCCTGTGGAACGTCTGTGGCCTCCAGCGCCTCGCACAGAAACGGCAACGCAGTGAGCACTTCGTCCGCCAGCTCACTGTTCAATGCCGGAGCTTCGAGCAACTTGCAGAATGCACTCGCCCAAGAAAACAGACGTCCAGGACGCTGCAGGTACACGGCTCCGTTGTGTAGACGTTCGAGGGCTCCAGACAACCGCTTGACTGGAGCCTTATACGTGAGTGTACTGGCTTGTCGACGACGCAGATACGACGTCAGTAACCGAGTTGCACCGAGACGCACCCATGCATGAGGATACTGAAGCAACGGCAGCATCACGACATCCAAGAAGTTCTTGGTAGGCTTGGATTCCTCCAGCCAGAGCTCGTAAGGACCGGTAAGATGATCACTGAAGGCAGTGAGAGTCACGCAAACGTGGTAAGTCGGCTGCCATCGCACCTGGTTGCTGTCCTCCGCGGTCTCAAGCTCACGCTGACGACGCTCAAGTGCTGAGCGGGCCGCGAGCAGCACTTGGGGAGCGCTACGCTCGAAAAACTCGGGTCGAGTCTCCAGCACTAAAGTCGTCACCTGCGCCGCCGTTCCTAGCAGCTTGACTGCATCCACGGTATCCGAGTTCGAGGCTTGTGTCCACCATGTACCTACCAGTAGAATACTCTCGTTCAGCTCCTTGTTGCCTAGACGACGCACCAATGTGCTCAACGCAGCACGAGCGAGGTCACGACACTCGGAAGCCTCATCGTTCGCCAGTCGTAACACCAGCGGCAAGAAGAAAAACTGGGAACGAGCGTTCACGAGGTCCTGAGGGAGCTTCGACAGCAGCGAACGCAGCGCCTCCAGCACAGCAGAGCGTCCAGTGGTATGGCCGTAGCTCAAATTGTCAACCAGGAACTTGAGATGACGAGACAGCCGCTTGTTGCCAAGCGGATACTCGAGTAGGAACGTCTGGTAGATGGTCGCACAGTTCAGACGAGCGCCGGGGGCGTCGCTCTGCACCAACAGCTCACCAACACGTAGCATGACGTCGTACACTTCGCTGATCACGAGGCGCGAGTTCACGATAGCTTTGAGCAGAGCAAACGTCGCATTCTGGTGGTCTTGCTCGTCGAGATCAGCACGCAAGAAGCTCAGAAGCACACGCAGCTGAGGCTCTGTAAGTCGGAGGTTCTCGCTTTTTGAGTTCTTCTCTGCAGTCCCGTTCTCCTTGGCAAGCTCCAATCCCTGTTGTTGTCTGAGTAGCGCAGTAAGCGTTCGGTAGCACGTCTGTACCATCTCGTTGCGCGTAGCAGCCCCAGCCTGTTGCAGGATCTTAAAGAGACGATCAAGAAGCGGCGTACGTGCCACCCTCAAAGCAGGAAGTTCGGTTTGACGGGGAAGCAGCGAGCCTAAGCACTTCAACGCATTGATCACTGCACGGTCGTTCTTCGATTCACCTGCACAGCGCATCAACAGCGGCACAAGCGGATCGACAAGTTGAGCCGGAGCATTGACGTTCTTCTTGCCATCTTCCTCGTCCTTCGTATTGCCGTTCTTGCGAAGGAAAGAGAACACCAAAAAAACAGCAAAGTTCAGCAGCTCTCGCAGATGTGCCGTACTCTCGGCCAGGAGAGCGGCGATCTCCTCACGTCTTTGCTTTTTGGTCTTGCTTTGCTGCTGTTGACGCATCTTGTCAAAACCGGTCACTTGCTGCTGCATCGTTACGCGTGCAGTGTCCAGGGAACTCACACGTTTGGCAAGTAACTTTGTGGCAGAAGCACTCTTCTCCGATACAAGCCAGGAGGTCACCAGCGCAGTGCTGCTACCGCCAGCTTCGTACTGTTCCTTTTCCCGTTCAGTGGCCGGCCGCAGACTCTCGAGACTCGAGTTGAGAACGTTGTAAGCGTACAGGAACATGTAGGACGACTCCACAGACGGGTTCTTGGCAAGTCCAATGGCCACACGCTTGAGTGCCTCCTGTAACGCAGCGGTGGCTTGCGCTCCAGCGTCGGTGGCCTGGAAGCGGTTCACAAGCGCACTCACAACTTCGTGGATGCTTGGGTTGGGTAGGAAGGGGAGTGATCTTGCCAACAGCTCAATAGAGTCCAGACTACGTCCTCCACTCGCTCGTGCCTCTTTCATCTTGGACTTTTGGGCAGATTTACGTTCCACGCCTCCAGCAGCAGCCTCTGCTGCCTCACCGATCGTCGTCATGCCCTGGAACAACTCTGCGGCTAGGATCTCCATCAGACTAGGCACACAAGCATCCAACGGCGATGCAAACTCAGCCTCACACTCAGCCTCTTGCTGCTTGCTCTGTGTGAGCAATGACTGCGGCTTTTTGGGTACGCCAGTCTTTCCGTCTGCCTGCATGATTTCCGGTAACTTTTCCAGTAATGCATGCACAGTGAAGGACAACACGTGGACCATGTAGCCATCACGTAACGTGTGACGAAGTTCTTCCACGATCGGCAGAAGGAAACTCGAGCCAAGTTCCACAGCGATGCGAACGAGCGTCGTACGGGCCGACACACGCACAGCTTCATCCTTACTCTTCAGTAAGTTCGCGAACTTCAGCAGCAACTTGGGCAGCTCACGCTGGAACGTCTCAGCACGCAGTCGACGCAATACCTTGACGACTGCAAGCGCCAGAGGCACACGAACCGATACGGCTTCCTCAGATACTGAGGTCGATTCTCCATCATCGTCCCGCGACTTGGAACTCTTCTTCGAAGCCACACCCTTGAACAAGTATGAATAGAGCATCGGAAGCACCTGCGTCTCCATGTTGCCCTGAACCTTGGAAGAACCCTCGTCTTCTTCATCCTCATCGTCAGCTTCGACTGGCTGACTAGCCATTTGCTTTAGTGTTTGCCATTGAGTGGCAGCACCTGGAGCTGCGAAGTGGAAGTGGTCGATCACGGCGCAAATAGACATAATGATAGCGCCTTCCATCTCCACGTGACCATCGATCGACTTGAGCAGTCTGCGGAGAAGCGAGAGGTAGTGCGACCAGCCCAGAAGCCCAGCAGCACTTCCGACACAAGCTGCGGCTTCAGCACGTAGAGATTCCTGGCTCTTCGCGTGTGTCTCGTAGACAAAGTGCAGCACCAGCGGTAAGATCACACCATTCACCGTCGAGTTCGAGAAGCACTGAGGTTCCTCACTTTCTTCGCCTTCAACTTGGTCCTTCGCCTTGGCAGCCATGGAGTCCATGAGGGCACTGAGACGCTGAAGAGCACGTCGTCTGCGGTGGGCCTGGATGTGCGTGATGTTGTAGAAGAAATCGGCTTCAGGGTCTTCCTGGTTACGCGCCAGTATCAGATCAGCTGGGACGAATGCAAACTGCTTGAACGCCTTGTGCTGGTCCGCTAGCGATCCCAACAACGTCACAAAGCCACGTCGAGTGTTCTCATCCGTCGAGCGCAAACTTGATCTTACGCAAGGCATGACTAGCGACTCCAGCGCATTAAGCACGGGACACTTGACAGCGTCTTCACGCGTATTTTGCTCCACTGCGACCTCTGCGGCTAGTTCCAGGAAAGTCGAAAGTGCAACAAGTGCACCGCTACGCACTGCAAACTCCGTGTCATGCATAGATTGCAGACACTGCGCCACAAGGGGTGCTAACAAGTGCGTCTCGTGCGTAAAGTCAGCAAAACGTGACGAGTTCAAGCGATTCAGCGCAATAAGACGGCGTTCATAGTCCGTCTCCTCAATCCGCTTGGCATCATACGCGTTGAGCTCAACCAGCAACTCCGCCACCGGAGCCAGCTCCTTAAGCGCTGAGTGCGCACCAAGCGCTGTAAACACCGCCACCAGTTTGAGACGAGGATCACGATCAGCGATGCAGTTCGCTCCTGGGGCTAACAGGCGCGCAAGGGCAAGCACATGCTTCTTTGGCTCCGACAGCTTGGGCACCATGTGCGCCAATACCTCCAACAAGTTCTCCTTGTCCTTCGGCGATGTCTGGTGGTTGCGCAGCAAGAACGGTAGCAACAACTGGAACAAATCATGCGCAGCGACGGCAATGTCTCCCTCGGAGGCTTCCAAGTGATGCGACAGACGGCAGAGGAAGGTAAGTTCCTTCCGTGACGATCCTGCGTACCGGTCGCTCGCGTATCGTGCCGCCTTAGCTTGGAAACGCTGGACAAACTGCTCCAAGACAAAAGGGATCTGAGGTATCAGCAGTTTATCCTGCTTGGAGGCGGTCATAGTCTCGTCTTGGTCTTCAGACAACAAACCTTCATCTCCGTCGAGTAGTGAATCCATGAACTGCAGAATCGAGTCCAGGATTTCAGGTGAAATGCCACGAGTAGCTGAAGACGTTGCGCTGGACGACGTGAGCCCAGCAGACAAGCACGAGATGACGTTGAGCACCAGAGGCTCCGGGATCCACTGACGCGCTCGATCAGCACGACCCATTGCCACAAGTAGCTCCAGAAGTGCTGATGCCTTGCCTGCGCCGACCACAGCACTAGGCAAGTGCGTGACCGCTTCGCGAGAGGTGTCCAGCACTGCAACTACCCACGGTTCAAGATGCACGAGGGTGTCAAACTACATAAACACACATCGATGGTTAGTATCTGAGCCTCTCAATGAGTTTCGATAAGACTATGCCTTCGTACCATGTCAATCATCTCCGCAAGTCGGCGGTAGGTCAACATGCGAATCTGCTTCTTCATCGACGCAGAAGTCACCAGCGTGTCCACGGTCGACGAAGGCTCATCAGCCTTACGCTTCGAACCAACCGCGACCGTCGTATCCTCTTCCTCGGCTTCGGCTGAGCCATCCATATCGTCATCTTCACTTGATACAATGCTGATCTGGAGAATAGCCAGCAGCACATCAGCAATTCGAGGAACGAATGCAGCCAGCTTAACTCCAAGTTGGTCGATCAGATCCTCCAGGAGATTCAAGAAACCCAAGATACGTGAGGGTTGCACGGTGGAAACGGCTACTACAGGCGTCACCGCTTCGGCGGTGACAAGTGCACCTGGAGTAGAAGTCTCGGGAGCTTCGATCGTGACATCAAATGCGCGCACCACCAGTTCCACGAAGCTGGCAAGTTCAGGCGCCTCCAACGCAGCCAAGTACGCTAGAACAGCAGAACGTCGAGCGGCCACTGTATCACCGTTGTTACGCCCTTTCTTACTGACACACTTGGAGTACAGCAGTCGCAGCAGCACAGGCAACAGCTCCTGACGGTGTTCACGCAGCACGACACCTTCTCCTTCTCCAATCTTAAAGCTCGCGAGTTCTTCGCGGAATGAAGCAGAGTCCGTCAGTCGATTCAGCTGCGTCTTATACGAAACAATAGCCTTGCTACCGAAGGCGTACAGACACTGCAATGCCAACTTCGAGATCACCTCGTCCGACTTCATTAGCAGATCGAAGAAGAGTGCATGTAGCAGCTGCTGCGCATACGCCCCCTTCATATTGCGGAAGGCAGCGAACAGCTTCAATTGATCCACAAATTTGCCACGCACTTCCTTCGTTGTCAGGCCTTGGAACTCAACAGGTTTGCGCCAGTCAGGAGATTCGTCTTTGCTGTTGGTTTCTTCAAGTTTAGCAAGGGCCTGGTCGATTTCTTCGAGGCGTTTGGCGTCCAACTCATCCGTGTAAATCGAGCTGTACTGGTCGCGTAAGAACGTGAGAAAGAGCGGCACCATGAACTTCGTCTTGGCTTCGACCAGGTCAGTGAACTTCAAGAGGCCCTTCCACAACAGCGAATGGTGAGTAGCTGCGTCTGTAGCTTGTGAGGCAGGCACTTTCCCCTGTTCCAGCATGCACACACGCTCAAACTCCGCGACGACATCGCTCGTACTTGAGTCGCTATCCTGCTTTTCATTAGCATCTTCATGTCGGAGTAAAGCCTTCAAAAGCTCAGCACTAATGCAAGGCCAAAACTCGTTAAAGTGCAGCCGAACAGCAGTCTCCACTGCGTCGGCGATGTGTGTCCAGATCGTGGAAAACTTGACGTGGTACAGACCGAGCAACTGGTTCACAGCAATTTTCTTGTACAGCTCAGGAGTCTGCGGCGAGCGGCACAGGATCTTCACACGCGTTAGCAGACGCACCACCTCACGCTCAGTGGCAACAGAAATTTTCTTGCAGGAGAGCTCAAGGTTCACACAAACATCCGGTAGATCGCACAGACCGGTCAGCAATCCGTTGTCGGAATCTAGGAAGTTCAAGCGCTTGAACCGAGCCAGTAACTGTAGTGCCACCAAGCGTAGCTCATGCGCGGGTGATCGCAGTGTAGGTAGCAGAGACTTTGCTACACGCGATAATGAATCGACCGTTAGAACTGCGTGTTGCTTCTCCTCCGGTTCCGTATCGATCAGCATCAACAGTGTTGACAAGGTCTTGAACGAAGCTTCTTTTCCCAGCAATGCCTGCTCCACATACTTCGTTGTGATCGTCGAGCTTTTGCTCTTCTGGTGCTTGGCAAACTGCTGCAGCTGCCACAGCTCAGCACGCAGAGCCGCAACTTGAGTAGTACACGCAGAGGATTCGTCCTTCAACCTCTCGTCGCACTTTGTGATGAGGGGTGTAGTAAAACTAATCAGTTTGGCATCATTCAAGCGCAGAAGCTGCAAGACCTTGCAAAACTTCCAGCACACAGCCAAACTCTCCGTGTCTTTGTTCTTTTCGCTCTCCTTAAACAGCTTCCGACCAGTGTCGAACAGCGTCTTCTCAGCGTTGGCATCAATTTCACCAAGCGACAGCAGCCAGTACGGACTATCCGCCTTCGAGCGAACTATATACGCGCTCTGGTCTTCATTTATTTCTCCTGCCTTGTCTGCAACGTAGTCACCCAGTTGGTATAGCAACGAGCTAAACGTAGCCACATCAGTCTTGATAAGAGTCTTCAGCGCGAACTCCATAGCGTTGGGCAGCACAAATTCGAGCACGAAACTCACGTCAATATGAGTATTACGCAGTTCCTTGTTCACGAACTCGAGAATCTTGGTACGCCAGTACTCCTGCTCATCATTGCTTGCAGCCGCAGCAAAAATGGCCTTCATCTGTGCGGACATGACATCATCTTCAGCGGGGAATAGCCGCCAAACCGGTTCAAACGTCTTCATGAGCGCATCACACAGAGCAGTGCTCTGGGAGACAAGCACCTTGTTTTCAGGCGACACCAGTGTTGCACAGACCTTGTGTACACTGGGCACACGCACTTCGTAGGCATCACTCGCTCCTGTAACCAGCCTTCCGATTCGCGAAGTCAAGAACCCACGCAGAACACGAAGCACACGACTCAAGTACAAATCGTCCGCTTCCGTGGGAGCTTCCTCCTTCTCATGTCGAATTTTCGTCACCTTGTTGACCACCAACACTAAGCACTCGAGCATCTCGCCCGAGTGGTCTGCATCCGTGTGCTTCATCATGAGTCCGCAGGTCTGGTACACGATCTCAAACACTGCTTCCTGTTGCTCCAGATACTCCTGCGTCTCTTTTTCTTCCTCCTTTGGGCGGAACGAGCCCAATAGAAACAGCAGGACCTCGCGCATCCGCGAGTGGAAGCCATGGTTCACGTTTTTCACCAGTGCAAAGAACAATTTAGCCGATCCGTCCCTCAGGATTTCATTACTACGTCCAGAGCCCTTCACCAATGCCGTTAAATAGGCGCGCAAGTACTTCCTCATAGCCTTGGGCGACTCCAGTCGTCTTAGTAACACAGCCAGCGTCTGAGCTGCAAAATTGCGGACGAATTCCCTTGGATGGCCAAGTAACGGGAAGTAGCACTTGTGCACAGCCTCCATGTCAGCCAATAGCTGCACTCTGAGGTAACTAAACAGCATCGTAAGTGTTTTAAATACTTGCGTACTGAGCTCTGGATCCTTTGTGTCAATAACAGCTACGACAAGTGGCAATGTGCCCGCGAAATGGGGATAAAACTCCTTGCCGAGCTCTCTCGCCAGCGCGGTGACGAGCTTGAGCACAGGCACGAGGCGCTGGCGCTGTACGACGTGGTCTTGAGTGTCATCGCGCGCCTCTTTCAGCTCTTTTTGAAGACGCTTGACCACCTTCTTAAGGTGATGCAGCAGCTGCGGAGTGGTGGTCACTAGCGGCTGCAGCGCGCGGAACAGGAGCTGGAAACTGTCGAGCGTCGTGAGCTCCGCCTGCAGACCTAGTTCCTCCTTGAACGAGAGCTGCGATGACTCGTCCACGGCGCATGTCGTCTTGGCGTGCAGTGTGAGTTCATGCTGCAAGTTGCTCACGCGCTCCTCGACCTTCTGGAAGCGATGACGCCGCTTCTTAGCCGGCGGAGGCTCCATCGTCAGAGGTTCAAGAGTGAATGCGGCTTTTGAAAGTGTCGTCTCCAAACCAGTCAATGGTTTGGTGGTTCACACGAGGAGGGTAGAAACGGAACACCACACCGATGTAGAATACCTCTAAAAAAGAATATCACGAAAGATTTCTTTTTAAATGAAATACGAGTTTTTTTAGCTTTCGTAAAATTGTCAGGAGTATCTACTACTTCGAAGTCGACCGATATTATTATCTTGATTTGGCATGTTATCTTGCTACTAATGTGGAAGGACCAACAAGGAAGCGGTCACTAAGGCTGATCTTCACCTCGCTACTCAAAATCTCCTGCAAGATGATCTATAGTTGTTCGAAACGACAAGGCTGTCATTCAACATACAAATATTTCATTTCATCGGAGCAGCTCGAGCTACGGCGTCAATATTGCCGAGATCAGACTAATCGTGTGGGCGTGAGTACGTGTAGACGAAACGCTACGTGTATATGATTGGTTAATAATAGTGACCTATAGGAATGAACGGTTAGTATTACTACGAATAGTATAGTTTAGTAAAGAATACATATGCAGATATAGAGTGGCTGTGGAAGCCTCTAGAAGCATTCATCCGTCTGAACTGCGGGGGCGGCACTTTCCTTTTGACGCTCCCTCCCCCAAGCTTCCCTGTTCCAGATATACTGATAGCAGTTGTTGGTCCCAGCAGCCTGACCTCAAGGAGCCGATACCGACGAACACCCAGCTACTCGCCGAGGTCAACTGGCTGAACCAAGCACTGGCGGAACGTACTCGAGCGCCCCAGAAACCTGCCCAAGTTCACCGGCAAAAGGGGCGCTTGCCGTCCGATTTGGTCTTATAGCGACCCTTCCCACGGGAAGGCTTCCCCTTGGTTTTGTCAGACGAAGGATCGCCAGATGGCTATATCTTGTCCCCTTTGGCTTGACGGTAGCGCACGACTTTGACGAAGTGAGTGACTTCACACTTGAGAGCAAGATTCATCGTGACGCTCAGCGTCTCAGGGTTCTCCAGCTTTACGTAGCTACGCGCGCGAGACTTAAGTCCATTGGCGTAGCATAGAACTTGGTCTAGCATGCTCATACCCTCGACACGGAAGATGAAAGCCAACTACTAGCTATCGATGTCAGCTGAGCCGCTGTAGCATCTCACGAAGAGCAGAATAGTATTTCGACGCTTCGAAATGTCGGAGCACATGCTCACGGAAATCCCCTACGTGTTCTGTTTCTCTCGAGTTGTCGAAAACCAGTGCGGGAACCATCCCGAAGCCAGTTTATTCATCGCCGACCAGGCGATTCCTGGTAGCCGCGGGTTCGCGTCATCAACCACGATCCCTTTGATGTGGCAGGAGTTCTCGATCTGGAACAGCCATTCGCGCACGTCTCCCCCGTGTCGGGGCGAAAGGCCTATCGGCCAAAAGACTCGATTCCTGTCGAGGCACCGCGCTGGAAACGGATGTGAGGCCACTGGTCGAACCCGTTCGCACTGCAGAGCAAAGTGAAGCCCCAAGTGTTGTCTGTGGACAACCGGAAGAAGCGTGGTTGGAGAATCTGCGACAGATGAAGATGGGAGGCCACCTCCGAGAGTCGCCACTGGGATGAAACGGACTCCTGTGGCAGGGGTCGTCGTGGAGAAGATGTTCATGAGGGGAATCACGGATGATACTGGAATGCAGACCAAGTGCATCACGAGTAAGAAGCTACGGAAGTTCCTGAGAATCAAGACCAAGTCGACCGACGAGCCAGACTTCATGTTGCTTCTAACGAACGAAACGACCAAGAATGTCGCGAGGGTGTTATAGCGCCGCGACCAACCCGACAACGTCGGGACGGCGAAAGCTTAACGGAACTTGAAGACAGACGGGGACGGCTTTCCGGCCAATTCCTCCTTCGATCTTCTGGTGAAGTACTACGTGTCTTTCAACAGCGATTATAGCGATGAAACATGGAATATTGGAGGTTCAGCACGGAATAGATTGCTACGCTCGATGCAATTTTTATCTTGTTAGAAGTAAAAAAAAATTAAGCAAGACTGGTTGGCTATTATGGCAACGCTCCATTAATCTTTACCGAATAGAATTCGGAGAAGCTCTCAGTTTCTCTAGTTTCCTTCTTCTGGTGTTGAATGAAGCGCCGTTAGCGATTCTCTGATGTTATCAAACTCGTGCTTGCTACGGTGTCATCCATTATGCTTCCGTCAGACCCGCCGTTTTAGCCTTCTTCTGTCCAGAGCCATTTTGCGATCCTCGTCACACCAGCACTTCTGAGATCCCAGACACTAGCCACAAAGACAATAGATCATCTTCGAAAATACTGAAACGACGCATGTAGCACGCTTCACTCACTGAAAAATAGATCCATTTTTAAGAACCGCATAATTATGCTCTGGCTAATCTTAAATCATGCGAGGCATCCCGTACTACCCACTGGCGTTCCATTGTAGATGTCTGAAATTATTGGGAGCAATGAATCGACTTTTACTCTTAATAGATCTAAATGATTGTGGTTGAAAGGCTTCATGACATACGTTCACAACTCCCACTGGGCCAACCGCAGGGCAAATACCACAAAATCTGCAATAGGTAAGGGCGCAGTACCTGTTTCCTCTACCTTCTGATTAGTGAATCTGACCTAGTATTTGTTGTAGATGGCTTGGTTACCATTCTTTCAGCTGATTTTACCGGTAAGGGTAGCAACGCAACGGCCTTCCAAGCTGACAGGAGCAACGTCGCCTTCTCCAACTCCCTTCGCTTTATCACGGTGGCACACGCTATATGCCACCAGTTTACTTTGTAGTACCGCCAAGACAGGGAGGGGCTAAATTTTAGGCCTTGTCATAGAATTGTATTTGCATGTGCACTTCAACAGACCTACATTTTTATGTTTGTGCCGTTGCTATTATAGAGCGTCAGGCAGATGGCGTGGGTTAATGCTAGATGTTCTACACCAGGGAATAATAAAAAAAAGTTGGAAAACTGCGTCGTATTTGTATGTATGATGTGACGGTTTCTCTCTCTCTCTTTTCTTTTTGTATATTAGCGCTTTAAATGATAGTGTCTACTTAATAACAACAGCTTCTCGATATAAACTCTAAATCGTTCCTTAGTGAAGCAAAACATACCGGCTCCACTTTACAATAATACATTGCCTAAATGCTACATCTCCGAAACCGTAAAGCATTTAGAGTACACACCTAATACAACCCATTCTACAGCTGGACGAAAACAAAGGATCTCATCTGGGGAAAGCTGTCTCAAGTGATCGTCTTTCCAAAAGCCAAGGTTCGCGAATGGCTGGAGAAAATCGACTGGAAGCCTGACGACCCACGCAAAAGCTGAGTCAAGAGCAACTTGAAGTCTACCTGAAGCGTGGTAAGGAGAATCAAACCAAGGGGAAATTGCACCACCTTTCGTTGGACATGTGGATCGAATACTTCGATATGTTGCTCGGCACGGAACTGTGGGAGACCTTTTCTTCCAAGAATTTTGTTAAACTTGTCGGGAAGCAGCGCAGTTGGAGTATCATCACATGGCTAGTATTCCACACTTATCACGTAGGCGACTAAAGACATTAAACCTAGCCTCCCTCTATTACGACCGTTTATGTACCTTTCCTTTGCCCTGTCACCTCCTTTCACAGCTTGGCAGGACCGCCTAACTGCATGAGTGCTTGGAGCGGACAGTTGCGGGCGAATGAGCGACGAGCCTTACGTAAAGATTTGGTGTTTTCCCGCAGTAATTGGTTAAGTGCTGCCGACTAATGAATTCGCCAGCACATTGCAACAAAGTCTTGAATAGCAAATCATACTTATTTAATCTTCGTACTCCCTAGCGCTGTCATGGTCGTTTTCTTCTGCGTCGTACATAGCGAAATCGACAAAATCCATCGCTAGTTGTTGTTTTCTGCTCGAGTACTGGCTGGAATATCTGCGTGTGCCGCAGGAGCACCGCAAACCCTCACAGAACATGTAGCCAACAACTAGCGCTAGTTGGTGTGCTGGATGGTGTACCTTTTACAGAACCATTGGTGGCCCTGTACACGGTTAACTGGACGCGCAGCTGAATCGTGCCAAATAGTCCTAAGTTGCAGTTATAATCCTTAGAATTACTCTCTGGTAAGGTGGAAGCTGTGGATATACTGTCCCATATTTTGGTACCATACTAGTAAGCGTACCGTAACCTTGGGTAACGATGCGTCACACGACCTCCTTTTGAAAGAAGACGCTCATTTGGCTGGGGAGTTTGGTGCGATATGGCCCTCTTCCATGCAGCTATGGCGCTTTGCTGTATCTTACTAACTAGATAGTCTCGTCCAGTGCGGCTGGATGGTGTTCTCGCAGATGATTTGCGGTAGCCGGTGTAAGCCCTTGTTGGAAGTAGAACCGCAGTTCCAGCTGGCTGATTGGCACTGCGCATTGGATGAGCAAGTTTTGAAACTCAGCCACATAATCATGGAGTGACGTGGTCTGACTAAGCCCACACAACCACTCACGTAAGCGATACTCTCTGTCAGGTGGTAGAAAGAGCGAACACATCGCCGCGTTAAAGTTCGCCCACATCTTCACCCGTCCTGTTGCCTCGCACTCACTCGAAAATTTGCGGTACCAGTTCATTGGCGTCATCCCCAGATGACATGATATCATCGTGACAAATTGGGGTGACTCCTCCGTCATCTGGGGGTGATAGTCGGCGTAATATTGTTCCAGGGCAATACCCAAAGTTCAATGTCTTCATCCAGCTTGCCAAATTAGGTCGGAGGTTCATTCTTACGAACCGAGGTCGGTCTTACAGCAAGCGCGTCGATGCGTGCTTTACTTGCAGTAAGTTGATGCTGCATCATTGCTTAAGATTCCGTTTGTTTGCGGGCGAGAAGTGCGAGGGCCTCTCCAATTGACTGCTGAGTATTGGCCTCTTCCATACTGGACAGGTTTCGGCTCGATAATCGAAACTGGGGACAAAAGTCGATGCTTGGACTCTTCAAATGCTACTATGTAACGTGCTAGGAGGAGGCTTGGTAGTTCTTAAGCAAAATAAAAAGTGACATTGTTAATTAGAGTCTGGAGGACATCTACACTCTTATGTGCCCACTCCTTCAGCCTGTATTAGTCATTATGATCCGTCCCGTATACCGTCCCGTAAACGTTCCACTAACTCTACTATTTTGGAGCCACACTCTAATCCGTTATTAGGCGTACTGTAACCTTGGATAACGATTCGTCACACCGCCACGCCATAAAAATATAATAAAAAAGTATTAAAAATAATATTTTGATGTTCTTACAACAATGTACTTGCAATTCCAAGCGCTTGTTGGTGCCTCGATGGGTAATAACCCATAATAACCCTATTAGTAGTCGATTGCGAAGACGAAACCACCTCATTGCAGCCACAGATGCATCTAACGATCTTTCAGTAAGATACTGAAAATCAAAACGAACCGCCATGAGCAGTATACACTGGCTTGTTACACCTATTTAGTTTTCTTAGAAAGTTAACCCTTTCGTGAACGGGTACTTTTGACCTGGCTATATTATAGGATAGAAGGTCAAGTCATTAGGCCATCAAAGGGGGCTTTTTGCCCCCTTTCATAAACTACGGTACTACAGCAAATCTTCTCCAAATCCTTGTAGCTCAAGTAGAAAGGGCGAATCCGCATCGTCCAACACACAAAAAATAAGGAAAGGGGGCATTTTGACCCCATTTGTGGGTGACACGAGTGGTACTCAAGGATACGCCCTCCAAAGGGGGCAAAATGCCCCCATTGGCCACGAAAGGGTTAAGCTCCCATTATTTCGTGGTAATCGTCGATCGATTTTCCTTGTCATGATCCTCTTTTATAACAGCTTCAGCGACATATAGTGTATGTATGTATCTTGGTCTAGCTTACCGGATTCGACGGGAAAAGGCAACTCTGTCAAATATTAATTTCAAGTAAATTCGGAAAAAGGTAGAAAGTCGTCATTTTTTAACTTAGAACAAATGCCATGTGTCATACATCGTAATTTCCCGTACATTTTGGATTCGAGCATCTTCATGCAAACCAAAGCCTAGCATCAATCAAGAGCGACGAGAGGTAAGCAAGAGTCATCCCTCAGTAGATTATACGTATGTTTTATTATCTGTATGTGTACTTGTAGGCTGTGCTGAAGGTCCAAGCTGCTAGAGAAGCCGCAGAGATGGTGGCCCCCAAGTAACGCGCTCTCCATGACAAGGGAGAGGGTCAAATTTAAGACACCCAAGGCGTAACCAGAAAGAAAAAGAAGGCAAGCAAGGTCAAGAGGGGTGTGAAATTACGATTTCCCGGACTGGAATCACCTTACGTAATTATTTTAACTAACAAATTGTAGTCTTCTAGAGTGGTTTAACGATATGCGCAAGAACAAGTCAATGTGTAAATTGCATAGTTAATTATTGCAATGAAGTATTGTTTAACCCTTTCGTGGCCAATGGGGGCATTTTGCCCCCTTTGGAGGGCGTATCCTTGAGTACCATTCGTGTCACCCACAAATGGGGTCAAAATGCCCCCTTTCCTTATTTTTTGTGTGTTGGACGATGCGGATTCGCCCTTTCTACTTGAGCTACAAGGATTTGGAGAAGATTTGCTGTAGTACCGTAGTTTATGAAAGGGGGCAAAAAGCCCCCTTTGATGGCCTAATGACTTGACCTTCTATCCTATAATATAGCCAGGTCAAAAGTACCAGTTCACGAAAGGGTTAACAATCTTTAATAATCGTACCTGTGTATGACACTCATTACAAAAAACCTAATAGGTAAATCTCTGATTGGATAAAACAAGTTTTTTTTTTATAAATTGAACACTTCATTCTTGTCGTGCGGTCAAGTGAGAGTGTTGATAGAAGCTGAAGTTGCCGAGAGTGTAGGTCTTGTAGGAAACTTGTAGGTGTTGGAGTCGAGGTTCGGGGTATTTAATAATGAATAATTTTGCTGTCCCTAACATGCATGTCTTCCTTAACTCTCTAGTAGAGCATAAGGGCTTCTTACTGTTTCTGCGCATTTCTGTTTCTCTTTCCTATGTTGCCTACCCTGTTTCTTTTTCTGTGTTTTTATGGTACTTGCATTTTTATCTAACTAAATGTAGGTTCACTGTAACTGCATGCATTCAATGCAGCAGTTCCATTGACGTTCAGCCTCTGGCCTGCGAGGACCAGCACGCCTGCCGGAGGCGAAGACGAGGGCACCGACGAGAACTATGAAGAAGAGGAAGAAGAGAACAACGGCGGCGAAGCCGGAGACGAGAAAGGCGACGAGAGCGACTCCAAGAATGTCACCGGCGAGACGTTCCGCCCTACCTGTCAAGTCTTGTGCCCCTACCAAGTCCTAACTCCGTCTCAGCGTTCCGCTCGTTCCTTTGCCCATGATCTCGTAGTCACTCCTCAGGCTCCCTCTTAGTAGTTTCATCTCTTTTGGCTCGCCGTCAACGCGTTCCATGACCGTAGGCTCCGTCCGCCCTGATCGGTTAGCTTGATACCGTTCCAAATGGCAAGTTCCGCCTCGTTCCACAATCACCAACTCCAAAATACTCCAAAGCGAGACAACACGAAGTCATCCCAATGTACATAATATAAACACCGTTCCGTGTCTTGGAACTTGCAAGCTCCAAGCACATTCCCCTGCGGGGAACTGTACTCCCCGCCTGTTCCAACTGGTCCACGTGCCAGCTAGAACATCTGTTAAAATGAACAGTACACAACTGAGGAAGCCCTCTACAGTGTATTTATTTTTATCTCTCTATCTCTATACTAATGCTTATACTACAGACTTGTGCTCGGGGTCTGAGGCAAAAGAGAAAGTGAGCTCGACTTCGGACTGCGTCCTTGGCGGCTGCACTCCTTGCCTCGTATCATCATCGCGCTATGGTTGGCAGGCAGCTCTCTGCCTGCACTATCCAGATCACAGCTGTGATCTGAACTTCGTCTCGTACTTGCTAATTAGAATTAATACAACTTAGAGAGGGTTTCGTTTCAGTTGTTATTTTAATTCTATGGCAGACAGGACTCCCTGTCTACCTTTTAGCGAGTGGCCGCTCAGCGCGCCCTTGCCACTCAACAACATCATCTCCGCGTCGTCTGCGTTGGCGCCCACCAACCGGGCGTTCCTACATAACTCCAGCAGACCTCGCTTCTTGCGATCTGCGTCCTCAAACGTCCCATCAGCGTTCCAAACTCGGGAGCTAGTGCAGCATGAGACAACCAGAACGTCTCGTACGTGGTAGTAAGTACCAAGTCCTGCAACTCGCGCGATCACAACTCTCTTAGCCACTATATCTTCGATGGGAGACGACACTGCAGAGAAAGCAGTTTCTTCGCCGCCTATTGACAGGCGTTCCACAAAGCTAGTAGTTGGTAGGTCCATCTTCAGAATCGTCCCCCTCGACATCGTTCGGTATCTCGTCCGCGAACGGTTGACTCCAGCGACGTCGAAAAAGCTTCAAGCGGTTCACGTTCACCGTAACGATCCTATTAGGATGGGTGGGGATCGCGATCTTGTAGGAGTTCTCCCCGACTTGGCCGACAACATAGTAGGGACCATGCCAGGACAACGCCAACTTCTTCGTCTTGCGTTCCCCAACCCGGGCTCTGACATACTGATATACCCAAACTGAGTCCCCATCCGCATACGACACCTTCACTTGTTTGTCTAGTCGTTTTTCATGCCTGTCTTGGGCCTTGAGCAGCTGTTGTTCTACCAGCCGTCGTGTGTCTCTCAACGAGTGGTACAGTTTTCGTCTGTACATCGCAACTTCGTTACTCTTCCATTCTTTCCCAGTTATCAGATAATCAGATAGGTAACACCAGGTCTCGCCCATACAAAATAAAGAACGGAGTGTCACCGAGACCTTCGTGGTACGCCGTCCTGTACGCGAACAAGACTCTCGGTAGGTACACGTCCCAGTCAGTCTGTGCCTCGTTCACGATCATCCGCAACAACCCATTAGCGTTCCATTAAAGCTTCCCACGCGACCTTGAGTCTGCGGGCGATACGCTGCTCCTCACAACTTATTAATCCCCCAGCGTTTCATATAACGACCTGGCCAAATTTGACGTGAAGTTCGACCCTTGGTCACTCAGTAGGCGTTCTGGCGCGCCATGTTGGCAAATAACACCCTCTATCATAGTGTTCACGAATGAAATCGTGTCGAGCGATGCGACAGCGAACGCCTCGACCCATCGCGCTAATAGTCCACGAACACCATAATAGACTTGTTCCCTCGAGGTGTCATGAACAGACGACCGATGGCATCTACCACGAGCAACGCCAATGGACACGACAAGTCCTGAACCGGCGTTCGTTGCCTTAGTCCAGCCCTCCAAGGCCTTTGACAGTTACCACCGCCACAGATAGAACACTCGCGCACGAACTCAACCACGCCCTTCTTCCAACCGTGCCAATACGCATGTCGCCTCACCTTGTCAGCAGTCTTCGTCTTTCCGAGGTGAGCCGAGAATATGTCGGCGTGACAGTAGTGTAGGACCGTCTCGGTAAACGGCAACGGCGCTGCAGGAACGCAGATCGTCCTCGCAGGACCAGCATGTGCACCCAAGTGAACGAGCCTCATCAGGACTCCGTTCCTCACCACGTAGTGAGGTGACATCTTCAGCACACTGCCTTTAACTGTGAATCGAGCGCCAACGCTTCATCTTGTTGGAACACCTTGAAGGCTCTCATCCAGGGCACGCGCTCCTGTTCCTCTACAAACTTGTCACAGTCCAACCCGAATACGTCAACAGGAGTATACAACCCAGGGCCTATGTGCCTGTGCTCTCTGGCGTGCATGCTCACATGCCAGAGGCAGGCATGACCGCTACCCCTCCTTCCATGGACCCTCGGTTCACCGCTTTTGGTCAACGCAAATGGATAAACCTACAGTTAACTGTAAGTCGAAGGCTGATTAGATGTCAAATTAAAATACAAACTGAAAACTAGATCATCATTTTGATAGTAATTCAAAATATAAACTTCGTATTCAAAATATTGTTAAATCAGGGCGTTTGCAAGTAATTTCACAGTTGGAATTATGAAAAGTCGCACTGGACGTTTCCAATAATTTGTGCAATGCACTCACTTGTTTTAGTATTTTCACGATTCATGGATTCTGCCGCGAGGGCGTCATTGGCAGGCTTTGTGTCGACGTCTGTTCTCACCTCTTCCGATGGCGTATGTCACTAGATCCAGCCACGCAGAAGGCCCTACCCTACCGCTAACTTGTCGATTGTTCGTGTTTGCAGCTTTTCGGCGACAACGTAGAGGAGAAGCGCGTGACGGAGGCGCCTGCCCCGCGACCCGAGGACACTGCAGGATACAAACCATTGTATGAGCAACTACAGGGGCGCAAAGAGCAGAAGGACAGCGAGTGGAAAGAGAAGAACAACCCCTTCGGTTCGTGTGTCGACGGTTAGATGATCACCATTGATGATTGGGTCTTACTCGCATTGGCTTCTGGTGCGTGTGTTATTGATAATCTTACAACTCCATAGCACCCCCGAAGGGTCTAGATGAAGAGGAATTCGAATACATACAAGACCTCGAGAGTAAGAGGGAGGATGTGGAACGGAAGCGCCAAGCTCAGCACGAGGAGGACCTTGCTCAATTTTGTAAGGAGTTCGAATGGAGTAGCTGTTATTGTGTTTGTTAAGGCCTAACGATGATGTCATTGCGTATTGTGTAGTGGTGGCTCGCGGCGCTCCTAAATCTACAGTTAGTGCGCAGCTATCGTCGCAGCATTTACTGAAGTATCCTGTAAAAAATGAGTTGGAGGCGAGTAACAAAAAGGCCGCAACGGTGGTGGTTAAGGCTAAACGGAAGACAGGAAAGGATAGGACTGATTCCAAGAGTGCAGCTTCAAAAGCGAAGGAGGAACCACTGAAGAAGAAGCTGAAGGTGGACAAGTCGTCTGACACGGAGAAGCAGTCGAACACAGCAGCTCTTGGGCTTGCTGGGTACGGCAGTGACAGTGAAAGTGATGACGCTGACGCAAGCTAGTGTAATGCTGCTTAATTCGAGGTCTTCTGTCACTCTACTTATATTTTGAATCGTTGCCGAAAAGAGAGGGAGGGTTGATACCGGATGGTCGTAATGACTTGGGCTGAAGTAGACGAGGTGCAGCTCCGAGACTACGTAGCGGAGGAGATGCTTCTACCAAGACCCTTCTGGTAGTTCGTGCAACCATTCGCTTGGGTCTGTCGGGCGTCCGCATGACCACTGACGAAGTGGTCATCGCTCGGCGCAATGGCGGTGAGCAATTATTGGCTGTTGCATCTGTTCTTCTGGCCGCGCCTGGCGATGATGACATTGCAGGTTGCCGTCCAGTATAGTTAGATCGGTCCGACATCGCTCGGTGGAGGAGAGGCGCTGCAGGTCCTTTCTTACTGGATTCCACAACGGCGCGACGCAGCAGATCAGTCTCGATACGCTTTCCGATGCTCGACACCGGGCCAGTCTTAGCTGTTCGAGCAAAGTCGTGAGTTCTCGATTGGTTTGTCGATTTGGCACTGGCTGCCGCGCGAAGAAGCGAGTCCTGACTACTTCGTGCACTTCTACTTTTGTCAGCATTTTTGCTTTTACTTGCGCCGCTGTGGGTTGTAGAGATCCGCCTTGACTTGTGAGGTCGTGACTGAATAATCTGCTTTTGCTGCAACTGATGAGGGAGCTGGACTTCCTTAAACAAGCCACTTGCATCGGGGCGAGCACGCTTTGCCGGTCGTTCTTGGCGTAATGCAGATAAAATGCTGCCTTTGCCGGTAACACCAGCCTTTGGAAGTTCGACAGGACGCTGAGGTGGCTTCACCACAGGCTGCAAAAATAAGATAGCAAATTCTAAAAGGTAAGACGGTAAAACCAACACCAATCATTACACGGACGTACCGTAGGCAGCAATGCTGTCATAGCGTCTTTGTTCTCGTCAACCTTGGCCTCCTGCTCTTCTTCCAGCTCGTATGCCCTCAGTAAATACCGCACGAGATCTGGTAGCAGCATCTGCAATCTCGGGGCTAATTGCTGCTGTAGAAACTCCTGGAACGGCGAACGTTCGTCCGCATCCTCATCCGCCAACGACGGCGGGTTTGCTGCGTCTAACAGCAATGCCACACGGTCCAATAGATTCCTGATCTCCTTCTTCAGCCGTTTCTTTTCCTCTTTCTTCTTTTTGGTCAGATCCCCGTAGCACAGTACGCGACACACGAGCTGTAGTTGCAACACACGCACTTTAGCGGAGCGAGGCGTCTCCTTACTGCTCACCGACGCATTCAGCTTCGGCAGTTCAATCACTAGCTCGACTCCAACCGCTGCCAGCCGCTTCTTGAGTGTCTTAAGCTGTTTTTTGTCATCTTCGCTTAATGCCACCGCCCCCTGATCATCACTCTTCTGCTTGGCAGCACACTTCACTCGATGCTGTAGCTTGGCCCACCACTCGCCGCCTTCCTCGACCAACAGTAGGTCGAGAAACGTCAGCACATTATCTACCGGAGTCTTGACGCTTTGTTGCGAAGCCGTAGTTGGCGTAGAACCCTCTTCAGCTTCCTCCAGCTCCGCCGCCTTCACATATTCCGCTTGCCAGTCCACCATAGTGCAGGAATTTCGTAAGTGTCCGCGTTATGGCGCCTCATGCCGTATCCAATTGATCCGAATTGGGCACTTTCATCCGGACACAAAAAGCGCGGGAAGTCTGCAGTTGGCGAGCTTTTGACAATCACTCTAGAAACTTAATCAAGGTCATGGCTGACAGGGACCGTGAGGACGACGACTCTGCGTCCGTCGAGATGCTTGAGGAAGCGCAGGCGGAGGTGGCGCTTCAGATCCGCAATGAGAAGCATCTTAAGCAGGTGGGCGTGGCAGTTCGCCGGCCTCGCGCACGCGCGTCGTGCGTTAAGGGCCAAGCCGACGAGGACACGAAGCAATGGGAGCTGCTGCTCTTCTCCTTCTCAGACTCGAGTGAGCTGGCCAACCTCGAATCACTGCTAGTGCAATTGGCGCCCTCCACGTGCTATCTTTCGGCTGAGCTGGAGCAGTCCCAGAGCGTGGGTGACAGCAAGAAGCTACACGCGCTTCTGCAGACTCACGAGGTGTCCGTCGTCTACATGAAGAAGCAGCTGTTCTACGACGTGAGCGGTGTCGAGACCAACGTCGCCAGGCTACTGGGAGCTAGTGCGATGGCCGAGTATAAGGACGTGCTGGCATCCAAGATCGCAGCGGGCTCGCTGGCCTGTTTGATCGAGGCTCTGGGCGTCATGACTGACGCCGAGTCCTTCGGCTGCTACACGCTGAAAGAGGGGAATCTCTCGTCTGCCATGCAACTGGATAGCGCTGCTGTCTGGTCGCTCAACTTGCTGCCAGAGCCGAGCTCTACTACAACCGGGGTAGCGAGATTTGGAGGTAGCGTACTGGAGATTCTGAATCGAGGCAAGACGCCTATGGGACGTCGCTTGCTGGAGCGCTGGATTCGACAGCCACTGCTGGATGTCAAGCAGATCGAGACCAGACAGAGTCTTGTCCAGCTCTTCGTGGACGACA
The DNA here is from genome assembly GCF_000247585.1 of Phytophthora nicotianae INRA-310. Lineage (NCBI taxonomy): Eukaryota > Oomycota > Peronosporomycetes > Peronosporales > Peronosporaceae > Phytophthora > Phytophthora nicotianae. The sequence goes on along the minus strand of NW_008648993.1, from coordinate 1,786,060 downwards.
CGTCATTGAGGATGGAGCTGCTGGACGAGTGTATGAAGGCGTTGCCGGACTTGGGTCGACTGGCGGTCAGTCTTGAGAAGAAGAAGCACGCTAAGATCACAGACCTAGTGAGTGTGTATGATGCCGCGGTTGGTGCCATGCCGCGTGTGCTGAAGCTCTTGAAGGCGACCAATGCTGGTGGAGACAACGATCTGGCTTCACTTGTCAAGGAGAAATTTGCTACTCCATTGGAGAAGGTGCTAGCGGATCTGCAGGGCTACACGGAGCTTGTGAAGGAGGTTGTTGACCTGGACAGCCGTCCGACTCTTGTGGTGAACGCTAAGCATGATGAGAATCTTCAGGCGCTGCGTGAAGAGTGGGATGGCATCCTTGCGGATATTGAGGAGGAGCACCGCAATGCTCTTGATACGATTGGTGGCGACATCAAGTGTGAGAAGGACAAGGTTCGTGGCTTCGCTTTTCGTGTAGTGAACAAGAAAGAAGAAGCACGGCTGTCCAAGCTGCCATACGTCCACATCTGCCAAGTACTCGTGAGTGGCGTCCAGTTCACTACGACTAAGCTGAAGGCGCTCGCTGCCGACTATCGCCGAGTGCGTGGCGAATACGAGGAACGACAGGCTCATTTACTTAGTGCAGCGATCGATGTGGCCAGCACGTACGTACCTGTCCTCGAAGCTGCCACTGCTACACTAGCAGAATTGGACGTGCTCTTGGGCTTCGCCCACGCTGCATGCCACGCTGGTTCAGGCTACTGTCGTCCAACAGTTGAACAAAATGGCGACTGTATCGTGTTGACTAGTGCCCGTCACCCTTGTGTGGAACTGCAGGACGGTGTAGACTTCATACCAAACGACTACAACTTTGAACGCGAAAGCTCGCGCTTTCAACTCGTGACCGGGCCAAACATGGGTGGTAAAAGTACCTACATTCGGCAATTGGGCACGATTGCAGTGATGGCACAAATCGGTAGCTTTGTTCCAGCAGAGGTTGCGCGATTGCCTGTGTTCGACAAATTGTTGGTTCGTGTTGGAGCTGGTGACCTGCAACAGCGAGGCGTATCAACGTTCATGCTGGAAATGCTAGAGGCGTCTGCTATTCTGCACAAGGCTACAGAGCGCTCACTTGTGATTATTGACGAGTTGGGTCGAGGCACGTCCACCTATGACGGATTTGGGTTGGCCTGGGCAATCTCGGAGTATCTTCTCACCAAGGCGCGCGCCATGTGCCTATTTGCAACGCACTTCCACGAGTTAACAGCGTTGAAGCTGGAACACCCTCACGGTTTCGCCAACAAGCATGTTACTGCCGTTGCCAGCGACCGGGAAATCACGATGGTATACCAGGTGCGGGACGGCCCATGTATGCAAAGTTTTGGTGTTCACGTGGCCTCCATGGCAGGCTTTCCCCAGTCAGTCATTGAGTGCGCTCGGCAAAAGAGCCAGGAGCTTGAGGGATTCGAGCGCGCCGTAGGTAGTCAGGAGACAATCGGTGCCAAGAGGTCTGCTACGGAAGCCTCACTAACCGATAGTGAATCCCCTTCGAAGGTTCCTGCATCGGACAAGGAATTCCTGTCCGCTTTTGCTGCTCTCCCTCTCGACAAAATGGCACCAGCAGAGGCGTTTGCTGCTGTTCGTAACCTACGTCCCCAATAGGACCATATGTAATAAACGAGGTAAAAGCTTTCAAGCCCTACCATGATATTATGAACACACACAGAGAGAGAGAGAGAGAGAGAGGTAACAAACCAGACGCTCACTTAAGTTCGAAAACGCAAGACTAAAACATACAACCTCGACGGCAACAGCTCACAGGACGCTAGACAACTATTTTACCATTGTACGCTTGTACTAGTACGTAATACACGCATCATGACCATGACGCAATTTAGTAGCGCCACTACCTGTATGATACGTGTAGAAGGCTCCGCACTCTCCACGAGAATGTGTTCGCGTTGGACTCGAAGCTTAATGCGCCCTGATGATTATGCCAGTGCAAAGGGGGGGGGGGGGTACGTTCACATTTTATACATGTAACATTACAGAGTGCAGTTTTTCCAGAAACGTCATTATTAATGATGTCGTTCGAAACACTCTCTTAGATTTGCATCACCCAAAATGATCTGAAATTTTGATGCAAGTTTCCAACTCTTTGTTTTTCAAACATTTAATCCCGACACCGTTGGTGCATGACTTCATTAGCTTTTCCGATATCTTCAGATAAGTTATATGATTTGCTCGTAAAGAATCGCACAGGGATATGTTATATTCCATAACGCTTCAAGGACTACACAACTGTATAGAAGTTATCCTACCGTACTTGTACTTTCGACGGAAGAGATTCATCTCATTTTTCGACTTTCCAGACAACGGGAGCTCTGCGATTCTTCGATCATTACTTGAACGATGAACTTCGTTTCCGTTTTGTTGCAGTTATTGGCGTTGCTATCCTGTACGTTTGCCGGCACGATTAATCACGATCAAGTGCAGCCATTCGCCCAACCCGACCCAGTCACGATATCTGAAAAGGCTGCTGTCAAGTACAGGCCACAACTTCACGTCAAGGATGGTTGTGCTTCGTTTCCGGCCGTGAATGCTGCTGGCGACATCACGGGTGGGCTCAAACCAACGAAAGAGACTGATGGTTGTGCGGAAGCTCCTCTAGGGTCTCAAATGTACGGCCGATCGAAGTGGTATCAAGACAGGTGGGCCATGATGTTCGCGTGGTACTTCCCTAAAGGCTTTATTACTAGCCAGCCCCGGATCCGTCACTACTGGATGAGTATGGTGTTGTGGCTCGACAATCCAGCACTAGAGACGCCGAAGGTTCTTGGCGCGTCGCTGTCGCAACAACTTCTGAAGCCGCGAAGATGGATGGGCTTTAACATGGCAGGGGATAAAGACCCATACCAGAAGTTCACGAGTGTTCCTCCAATTGGCTTCGTGGGCACCCAAGAAATCCGACAGAACAGAATCACCAGAACAAGGTGGAACTTCACCTACGAAGGTGGATCTAACATATCAACTCGCGTTTCTACAATAATGGTTGATTCATTCGGCTGGCTACCGCTAACATTTTCCTATCGTGATGGCCAGTACCATGATCTCATCATGTGGGAACAACTAACAGACGAAGCGCGCGCAGCTCTCAATTCGGCGGATTTCGGAGAGTCGAAGGTTCCTTTTAACGACGAAAACTTCGAGACTTCACTAGGCCTTGCTTGGCCGTTTTAATTCCATCATTGTATAAACGATGACTCGACGCAAGTTACATGAGCTACTTGAAAATAATTGATAAAAGGAACCAACTACTTTTTTTCTGTGTCCCTAGTCACTTGTGACTAGCACGAAGAAGCTCTGAAATTTCGACATGACATGCTTACTGTAACTCAAGAGTTGCAGGTGGGATGAATTCCAAACATGTTTAGGATGCTTATCTTTTATATACAGCAATGTGCGACTTCATCACGGCTACCTACAATTCTATCATACCAAAAATATCCGACTTGAGGACCTGCACGACTTGTACCATAATCACGGTACTCTGAACAAAAAACAACTTCGTACTTAATTTGACAGCTGCCGTACTAAACAGTAATCAATGCGGTTAGAGGATGTGAAGTGGGATTTGAGATTCAAAAGAGAGTCTGTTGTGCATTGTTTATAGGCGAGGAATTAAGCTAAACCAGTGAAAGTTCACTGCTTTCGACTTTTATTTATTTCTACTGCTTTGTCTTGTCTGGCGAAAGATTTAGTTCGGTGGGCA
>NW_008648993.1:1777031-1781508 GCF_000247585.1 Phytophthora nicotianae INRA-310 | reverse complement strand
AATCACAACGCATTTTGACCTCTTTGCGTCGCTTCGGTAAGAGACCTGGTTTCTTGCCCCTTTTCCCAACTCGTTCAGGTGCAATCGGTAGCGGCGTTACTCCAACCGAGGTATCGACAGTTTGATTTTCGGTAGTTACCAGGGCACAAATTGAAAGCTGTAGGTGTTTTGAAAATGTTTAATCAACGCCCTTGCAGCGTTGTAAAGTCCCTCAATTCGTGTACCCTCTCTAGTAGCTGCGTGAATTGCGTGTACACACGGGAACTTTTCGTCCCGCCAGTTGCCGCACGTACAGGTCATTTCAACAAGATTCACAGATCTCTATGGGTGGATATATCCTGGTGTTTTGACAGGGTCGAGATTTTGAACCGAGTAAACCCCTAGCATGCACGGAGTCGACTGGGGCATTTTAGCAACTTCACTGCGATCTGTCTGCTGTTTCTGTAAAATTGGAATGAGGGCAGCCTTTTCAAATGTCTTCTTGTATTCATAGCCCTCTTGTCGTCTTGTTGATAACAGCTCACTTAGTTTGAGGAAATATATGTGAAATGTGTCCAAAGGCTTAGCACTGCGAAGTTCCTTTCCCATCCACGAATTAGCTTGCTCCGAAAGGTTGGATGTAATCTCGTTAAATGTCGGGAGATTATACTTCTCCAAAAACCTGTACTTAACCCAGTTATCCGGGTTAAGAATGAGGTTCTCGTGACGGTCTTTCTTCAGCAAATATTTAGCCGCGCCTGGCTTACTAAGTTTAAGCTCGCTGAGAAAATTTTTTGTAGTCACTGTCGCAGTCACTGCGGTCGAGCTTGCAGATAGTAGCTCTATCGTCAATTGTTATTTTGTTCTTGGCTCGACTGATGTTGTCCATAATGTGCTGGAGACAGAACCTCAGAATCGCCTGAAACGGCCTGTAGGCTGAGAAAAACGCAAAAAAACCTAATAAAACGTGCAAATTATGCCCGAGAGCCGTGTGCCCTCGACCCGGTAAATCATAAAACAAGGCCGAACATGACGATGATCCGGATAATTAGACTATGCCCGGATACGACGATCACTACTGCACGCGCATCATTGGTTAAACATTAACCAATAAACCCTTGCCGTGTAGCAACTGTTATGAAGTGCACACGCGATGGCAAATTGTAGAATGAGATTTCAGTTATTTTTTCTAGCTAGCTGCAGCTGTACTCTGTTGTATCCTGCCTACAAACTAAGTATTGACAAATTCAGTCCTGCATTCTAATTGGCTCTTTGACAAATGACGTGGTTTGCTGTTTTCGTCATTGTCAATTGACGTATGAAGTGTTTGACGAATCATGTACTGTGTACACAAATACGTCCCATGACCTCCTTTTGAAAAGAGGCCTACTTGTTTGGACAGTTTGGTGCGATATGGACCACAGCCTTGCATCGGTGGCAAGTGGCCGTCTTCTCCCAGTCCGAAGAGGCTTGAGCCGGGCGTTGCAGCCCATGGTCGAAGCGTAGTGCCAGCTGAATGGTCTCTTCCAAAGTAGCTGGATGGTGTTCCCTGAGATGGTTGTTTGTCTCTTTACGGAGACCTTGTTGATATAGAACCGTAGTTCTAATGCTGAGATGAGCATTTAACATTGTATGAGAATGTCCTGAAAGGCGCCGATGTAGTCATGTATTCGTTATCAGGGGGAGGAAGCGCTTGCGAAGAACGTGCTTGAATGTGGACCACGAACGGACTATGTTCGCCCGTTTGCAATCCGCTACGAACTGGCGATACCAGTTCATAGGGGTAGATGCCAGATGGCACGAAATCATCGTGACAAACGATGGTGATTCCTCCACCATCAGAGGATGATAGTCAGCGTAGTATTGTTCGATCGTAAAGAACCGCAGCTCGAGGTTCTCACTCAACGTTCCATGATACTTGGGCGGCTCGGCTTTTCTAGCCGCTGGAGGCTTGGACGTGAGGGTCTCGAAGCGAGCATTTTGAGCAGCTATTTGCTCACGGAGGCGTGACTGCTGCTGCGAATAAAACTGCAGCATTTCGCCGAAGGTTTGAGGGGTAGGGATACTGGATCCGTCCATGCCGATGCAAGAGAAACGCAGAAGGTTTTGATCTTGACGCGACTGTCTTGGACAGCGCGAAGGCTTGGACAAAGTCGACAAGTGCTACTATGTTATGAAGTGCACACACGATGGCAAATTGTAGAATGAGATTTTAGTTATTTTTTTCTAGCTAGCTGCAACCGTACTCTGTTGTATCCTGCCTACAAACTAATTATTGACAAATTCAGTCCTGCATTCTAATTGGCGCTTTGACAAATGACGTGGTTTGCTGTTTTCGTCATTGTCAATTGACGTATGAAGTGTTTGACGAATCATGTACTGTGTACACAAATATGTCACAGCAACACACAGACACGCAGTCAGTAAGCAGTTTCTGGCCACACGATTACACACTCCTAGATTGGACTTCGCCGACAGCGAGGCCAGAGCCTCACTCTACCTTTTGGCGACGCTACTGCTCAGATCTCGGCCCATGGCTCCAAGGTTGTACAGCAGCACGGATAGCACCGGTTTAGCCCCACCCCTACCCTCCACGACAGCGTAGCTCAATGTCTAGATCCTAGGGCGATGTCCTTGGGATGCTGGTTCAATTCCAGGCGTTGTCATTGCTTTGTTTCGGTGGTGAGCGCTGTCGACGTCACAGCAATTGTCGTTGCCAGGTTCCTGTCCACTGCTGGAGCTGTTCGACCCCAGATTTTGCTTCTTTTGAATGTTGAAGAAGATTATATGGGCTCGCTAGTTTGATAAACGTTATTGCATATGAAGTGTTTGCAATTCGCAGGCTACTTCTGCGCGCTATTGTCCTACAGAGTCGTAGCCACGGGCTTTAGCAGATCATGGTGATCCGGGTCTTGGAACGCGCCATCATGAATTAGCTTGCGGTGGCGCGAAATCCGGTCGTTGAGCGCACCGGCGACGTGAAGATCGCGTAGGTGCTTGCGGACAGCGGTGGATCGGCCCGACGAAATATCACGCTCGCGGAGGAAGTTAAGCACCTCGTTCTCCGCCTGCTTTCCAAGTGCAAGGTGTCGGTCGCGGTAGTCATCAGCCCTTGGGTCAAGCACAAAACCTTCAGCGATGAAGAGCTTTCATGTACGACACGAGCTGCTTCGCATTCGACCGCTGCTGCTTCGGCGCGTCAGAAAGCCATCGTGGCTCCTGAACGTACCACGTGAAGGTGAGTGACGGAGTCCGTCGGCGCTTGTGTGCTTTGTCTTGTTCTTGTTCTTTCTCGCGCTGACGCTTGTCAAGTTTGTGTTGCTGTGTGTTGCTTTCCGCTTTAGCTTCTAGGATATCCATGCGTTCCGTCTGGCGCTTAACAAGCAAGACTAATTGGTTAACCACACTGCGTTGATGCTCGAGGATCATGTTCTCTTGGTTCAGTCGCTTGCATGGTGCAGATTCAGTGTCTTTGGAGCTCTGTGTCTTCGTATTGCAGGTTGCTGAGGCTAGATGCGTCGCCCAAGTAAGCCATTCCGCAAGGGATGACCATGCCAGCTATACACAAGCCTCCAAGCGCTCCACCGCTGGCCCCTCGCGATGAAGTTCCTTCAATTGCGGATATTGAAGACGAAAGTAAGCTGTTAGTACATCAAGGACACGCTTGCTCACGTTGTACTTCGCTTGGTCAAGCTTGAAACAAGCTGCAAACAGATAATGCTGGACAGTTGCGATCTTCTCCTGCGTCGGCGGGTCGAAGGTCTTTAAGTCCTTCGCGTCCGTGCAATATCCACTGAGAGCCTTGCTAACATTGTGATCTTCGCGATTTGTGTTGAAGATGTAATTGAAGCCCTTGTTTGTTGCGCTCATGTTCCAGGTACCACGGTCAAAGATCCAGTGATGCGTGAGACCTTCGCATCCGTTGATGTGCTGTACTCCACCCCAGCAAAAGAAGTATAAAGAGAGAGAGCAAGCTTGACGCCAACAGCGGCAGCGATCCGGTCAAGCACTCTGTTGGTGTCTTCTCACTGGTAGCAGAACCCGTCGAGACTGCTGCAGCAGCGCCAAGAGCAGCGTACTCATCAGGGTGGTCCAGCACCTCCTGAAGAGGCGTGGCTGGGGACTAGGAGACGGTAGCTTGGACATCCAGTGGCGGGAAGTTGTTCAGCAGATCGTCGCGTGGAGCGGCCTGCGTCATGAGCGCCAGAGCGATAGCGTACACCGGGCAGTGACGAAGTCCAGATCGGGGAAAAGCGACAATCCTTGCTCCTCGGACGTTTTGAGCCGGATGAACCGCACGAACAGGATGTCGGCGTCGTCGATGGTGAGGTTCTGCTTCTGCATGAACGACAAGTCAGACGCGCGTCCAAACAGGTACCACAGCATGCATAGTAGCACAGCGTCTTGATAGTCGCTTGACATAGACGCATTCTTAAACAAATAAAGCATCTTCTTACGTAAGTCTGTCTTACAGCATGGTGGTTCCTTGCCCACGATC
>NW_008648993.1:1773421-1774741 GCF_000247585.1 Phytophthora nicotianae INRA-310 | reverse complement strand
GACCTGATTCCTGTCAAGGTGCCTCGCTGGAAACGGATGTAAAGTCCGCGGTCAACCCCGTTCACGACTCAGAGCAGAGCGAGACCCCGAGAGTTGTTTGCGAGCAACTGGAAGACGCATCCGCTGGCAAGAGTTCAGCAGGCGAAGACTAGAGAAATTGGTTATGACGCGATGGTACTGCTACAGCGATACCAGGGGAAGAGAGTACGTCGTGGAGAAGATGTTCACGATGGGAATCACGAATGACGCTGGTGGGCAGACCAAGTTCATCACAAGAAAGAAACTGTGAAAGTTCCTGAGAATAAAGAACAAGTCAATCGAGCCAACATGCCACACCAACCTTCTGCGTCCGAGCATATCTGGAAACTTCATGTAATGCCAACAAGCATAGTGTCTGACAGAGACAAGAAATTCGTTTTGACGTTCTGGAAACACGTCTTCAAATCAATTGGAACAACGCTCAAGATAACAGTAGCGCATCGAGCTTAGAGAGATGGACAATCGCAGCGGATGAAACGGACGCTCGAAGAATACTTACGGTGCTACGTTGGGCCAGTTCAAGACGACTGGGATATCTGTCTTGCCAACGCTGAGTTTGCAATAAATTAGACCGTGAACATCAGTATCAAGATGACGCCTTTCGAAGCCGATCTCGGATACCTCTCAATGTGCAGCTGAGAATCGTGGCAAGGTCCCCTCAAGTCAAATGGGTGCTGAGTCAACGAGCGCCAAGCAGCTCTTCTTCGGCGGTACCAGGAAGAACTAGCGGAAGCGCAAGAACGAATGCTCGACGTTTACGACCGAAACCGAGAGAGGCAAGTTTTCGAAATTGGCGACCGAGTATACTTGAGCACTAAACACTTGGATCGCAGACATACCGGGTTACTCAACTCTAGCAAGCTTGGTCCGAAGTGGATAGGTTGTGAAGAGGATCCACAATCATGCGTACGAGCTCAACATCCAAGCGGGTAACAACCTTCATTCTGTCTTCAACACCGGGTCTTTGAAGCCATAAGAGGACGCTACTCGGATGTCGAGGTCCCATGATGTCGTTCTAGCCGACGGAACTGTTGGGCAACTCATTCAGAGACTTCTTGGTAAGCGAACTCACAAGTGACTAACCCAAATTCTTGTCGAGTGGGTGGGTGAGGAGAAACTCACTTGGGAGCCGATCTAAAATCTCTCGCAAGTCCCAAATCTCATTGCAAACTTTGCAGCAGTCAGGACAAAAAAGCGGCGAAAACGATGAACGGCTAAGTCAAGAGTAAAAGGCCTACATGTATTCCCGTGCTACACCCCCTACAACTTCTGCTTCTTCTC
>NW_008648993.1:1768482-1770331 GCF_000247585.1 Phytophthora nicotianae INRA-310 | reverse complement strand
TTTGACCTTGTCGAGATACTCCACGTTGGACAATGGTAATGCAGTGGTGTGAAGATCTGCGCCCTGGTGCATTTGTCAATTATTACAAGAAGCATTTCGCGCGTCGTGACCAGGCTTCTCCTGCTGGTGGCTGCTTCATGGATGCGTTTCGCGCGGCGCTTTATCACCTTGGTGACCCAGGTCTTGCATCCACGGCTACTGAACTATGGGTGAACTTCGAGCGTGAACATCCAGGCACTGTCGACGGAGTTTCTCGTGCGGAAGCTACGTAGTTCTTTCGCGTTCTTCAGCGCAGCTATTTTCCGTTGGATTACGATCTTCTCTTTCAGAGTCCACTTGATGCTTCATACACGAATGTGGAACGGTTCCAGATGTTTGTCCAAACACTGCATGAGATAGTGTCCCTCACGAGTATTGGTAATGACCTCGTCGGACACTGCGTTGTTGTTCTCGTGATGGGTCCAGACACTGCAGTCAAACCGCCCGTGACCCGGGAACCATGATCGATACGGCGAGCGAATCGTTGGGCGAGTTGCTCCTCCCATACCCACTCAACTGAAGCGGCGTAATTTGCCATTCCACGATAAAGCACCGATGCGGATATTCGCCGCGAACGTCGTGCAACTGCTCAACGTTGACTGGAACGGAGTAATCCGAAGGTGCTGGTGGATCGTAGTGATTGGCACAGCCGTTCGCAGGATGCTTTGCCGGGACAGGAGGCAAGGCGTACGGGTGCCAGTCACCAGAGTCGGTACTAAGCCTCAGGCGATTGAGTCCACCAACAGGCTTGGCTCCTCATCGCTGTCATCATCGAATAGACCGCTAGCTGATGGAGTGGGAGATGTTGGATGTGCCGCGGGCGGACCTTCCGAGTCATCCTCCGCTGATTCTTCATCCGAGCTACCGAAAAGCGTACCACAATGCCGTTTCTTCAGGCGGTTTAAATCGACTCGTCAGACACGTCCGACACCATCGAACCGTTGTACAGAGGTGCCGAAGGCGTGGTGGGCGGCGTGGAACCGGCCAACGTGCAGAAGCGGGCGATGCCGCAGGAGATCCAACAAGCGCCTGAGACGACGGCGGCGAAGGTAATGGCGGCGACGGAGGCAACGAAGACGGTAAGCACGAGGTAGTGGCGGCGCAAGCAGTGGCGATGGTGACGCGTTGCAACCTGTGGACGCTTCGCTGCCGTTTCCGATGACGAGCCGGCCAAAGATGCCTGTGCCAGTCGTGACATTTTCGCACGCAGCCCAGCGGTAGGCTGGAGCTCCACCAAGAGATCAGGGGAAAAAGTAGACGAACGTAATAAAGTCATGGTGACCGCCTCGGGCTGGAACCCATTCCAATTCAGTGAAGCCAGGCCCGAAGGCAAAGATTGCACCGGTTCGAGCGTTATTTTGAGAATGAAGGCTATGAAGAGGCGGTAGTTGCAAGTGGGAGGGTGGGTATATCTGACTAGCTTCTATTATTGACTGATTGAAATGGGCGGTTAGTAGTTCAATGAAAAGTATAGTTATTAATACACAAGCAGATGTAGGGCGGATGTGGAAGCTTCTAGAAAGTTCCATCCGTCTGAACTACAGGGGTGGCCCTTTTCGTTTGGCGCCCCTCCCCCTGGCTCCCCTGTCTCTGATAAACAACTAGTTTGTTTGTGTGTCCCTAGCCACCAGTTACTTGCAGACACTAAAAGAGCAACATAACTATCTGCAACAAAGTCGTGCTGGGCTCGAGGAAGCTCTGGTATTTCGGCATGACATGCTTACCGTAACTCAAGAGTTGCAGTTGAATTGGAAGAAATTAGAATGCTTTTTTATAAATACAGCAGTGTGCGACTTCATCAATGCTACCT